>NW_020954594.1:10521127-10634476 GCF_900497805.2 Vombatus ursinus
CTTCCTTCCTTCCTTCCTTCCTTCCTTCCTTCCTTCCTTCCTTCCTTTCATCAATACAGTTAGTTCTCTTTAGCACCAATTAACAATACAAAAAATGTTTCATATATATCTACTCAGATTATTGAGAACCTCAACTATCCAGACCATAGCCAACACAGCTAGAAAATATTTCAGTGAAAAAGACATGTAAGGGGCAGCTAGGTGGCGCAGTGGATAGAGCTCCAGCCTTGGAGTCAGGACGACCTACATTCAAATCCGGCCTCAGATTCTTGACACTAACTGTGACCCTGGGCAAATCATTTAAGCCCAATTGCCTCACCAAAAAAAAAAAAAAAAGAAAAAAAAAAAAGAAAAGAAAAAGGAAAAAGACATGTAAGCCATAAACAGATGTCATAAAGCCCAGGCACTTTACTCCTTAAATTAGAGCCAACCTCAGGTCCTTACTAGGACTGATAATGTATAGATAAGATAAAACATTAGAAGTAAAACTGACAGAAGAAGAAGAAAACAGATCAATTGCCACAAAAACACAACTTTCTAGGGCTAACAATTACAGAAAAAGATACTCTTCCTACCTCATTAATCTCTGAGATCATGTCTATATTAGAGATTAATACAATAATTGATATTCATAATTATGATCCTGATAATAATTACTAACATTTGTATAGCACTTAAAAAATTGATCACCTTCATAAGAATATCACCTTGCTTTACTTGTATATTCTTTTCCCTTGGTAAGAGAACTATCTTTTATAATAAAGATTAAAAAGAAAGAGAAAAAAAGGAGTTTAGGAAAACAAAATAACATGTCAACCTAGTCTCACATATATCCAGTTCCGCACTTATAGTCTCACACCTCAGCAAAGAAGGAAGAGGGATACATTTCCCTATCTTTCCTCAGCCAAGGTTGGATACCGAATATAGCATTCATTTTTTTTTTTTAAGTTTTGCTGTTCTTTCCACTTACCTTGTTGACTGTAATCATTGTATACATTGTTATCCTGCCTCTGCTGATTTTATTTTGCATCAGTTCACATAACTTTTCTTACATTCTCAGTATTCTTTATAGCTGTATTTCTTATAATACAAGAATATTCTATTATATTCATGAGCCACAATTTGTTCAACTGTTTCTTCAACAATGGGTATGTACTTTGCTTCAAGTTTTTTGCTGTTACAAAAGAATGCTGTTATAAATATATTGCTGAACTTGGGATATTTCTATCTTTGACCACCTTGGGGTATAGTATGTGCCCAGCAGCAGGATCTCTGGACTAAAGGGTTTGGATTTTAGTTGCTTCTTTGCCAAATTACAAATTGCTTTCCAAAATTGTAAGAACAAGTCATAGCTCTCTTGTGTTAATATGCCTATCTTTCCACAGCCAACATTATCCCCAACATACTCCCAATCTTTGTCAACTTGTCAATTTCTCAACTATTCTCTACTTGATATCTCAACTTTGCCAATTTGCTTGGTGTGAGGTGAACCCCAGTGTTTTTCCTGTTTATATTTCATTATTAGTGATTTAGAGCAATCTTTTTATATGGTTGTAAATAGTTTCTAATTCCTTTGAGACTTATTTTTTATGTCCTTTGATCATTTAATCATTGATCTTAACATCTATGTGCTAGTTCCTTATGTATTTCAGAAATCAGACCCTTATCAGAGAAAATGATTTCCCCACCCCCCCATGACTTCCCTTCTTATCTTGGTCATTTTGATTTTGTTTAAGAAAAGGGTTTTTTAATTTAACATGATATAAATGATCTATTTTTAATCTTTTTGGATCTTTTCTGTCCCTTGTTTGGATAAGAATGCTCTTCCTAATCATAGCTATCAAAGTGACCTATTCAGACCTCTTTTTATATAATTTGAAATTTTATGAAATGCCTCCTGCCCCACAAAATGAGGAAGATATTGTAAGTACTATCATGATTTTATTGATGTGGAAACTGAGGCACAAAGATAAGTGATTTGCCCAGAGACATGGAACCAATAGATATTTTACCTGGGATTAGAATCCAATTCATTTGACTTCCCAATCAGTTTTCTTTCTACTACAGGAAGAAACTTTCTGGACTGGAGGATTTGAGATTCACAATTTTACATATTTTGATGTGCATCTTTGCAAACTGTTACAAGTTCAAAATATTTCCCCTTCCTCCCCTGAGGAAGTATAGTCCTGCTCTAGTCTAGCCTCTCACCTTTATTGTTAGGGGTATTACTGTCAAAAAATGATCTTGAGGTATACCATTATTGAGAAAGGGAAGTTCATTGAAGATTAAAGGCAGTTATTAAAGACAAAGTTGTTCTTAACTGAGGCTAAAAAAGTTTCAAGGGGGTCTGAAAAAGAGGTAATATTGAAGAAACATCTGTGAAACAATTTTTTTTTGTTAGAAACAAATATTCAATTCAATTCACAACATTTATTATCTCCCACTATGTGCAAAATACTGTGCTAGGCACTGGGGATACAGCACTAAAAATTGTCAACAATATCTTTAAGGCATTTATGCTCTACTATATTCACACATCTCTCGAACATATGCCCTAGAAATGGAGTATGATATGCTGTTTGATAAGGCAGGGAGTTATAATTTATCTTATAAGAAAGGATTATGTGAAAATACATTTGTAAAATGTTGGTTTTTGCAAAAATAAGCCTCAGTCATCTGGGATCAGGTAGGGAGATTCATTGATGATGTCAGATAAATGTGATGTTACAGTATTTTAGATTTTTGGCCTTTGTACTTTCTAGTCAGTGCTAAAAACACACAAGGGCATTTATTCTGTAAAATACAGATTACAAGTAGGCTTGAAAAAAAAATCTGTAAAATTTATCCACAAAATTTTACCAGAGTTACTCAGTCATGGCTCTCCAATGACTATGAATGAAGAAATTAATAATATTTTCCACTTCTATTAAAATTCTTAATCCTGAAGAGTGAAATTCCTTTGGGTCTGCCTTAACTCCCCCCAGGCCCTAGGCCAGAATATTTGTGCTAATTTATCACCTACCATTCAGACAGATGAGCACAGAACTAGCTGCCTCCCAGTGGCTCACAGGATTATTAAGAAATACATTTTTTAAACATTTCTACTTGAGTTAGATAGGTGTTAAAGCTGATGAGCTCCCTCCCACTACTTGCTAATCCTTCAGACATATCAGATGTGGAAGAAAGGGGGAAAGCAAGCACAGCTTGGTGAGTGGCAAGCCTGTATCACAGGATCCCATGAGTTCACTGCCTGGACCGAGAGGCCCTGCTCCGACCCACCATATGCTGTGCAAGGACATGGCGATACTCCCCTCTCGGACCTACCCTTGGGCGATAATTGTTTTAGAGGGAGAGATTGTGAGAAACCAATTAAACTTCCCCCTCTCTGACAGAGCAACCTCCCGGAAGCCAGGAGCTGTGCTAGTGCTCCTGTTCTCCCAGTAGGTTGCAAATTGCTCAGAGTGAATAAATACATTTGTTCACTTTTCAAAATGTGACAAACCACCTGGTCTCTTGTGTTGCTCTCGGAGTGAGGAAGGCGGACTACAGCTCATCATTTCTGAACTCTAGCCCATAAAAATGCTTCACCGCTCTCAGAGCTATTTTTGCAAGGACATCTGTTGCCAAAAGAGAATTTTAATTAAGCAAAAACACATCTCTGTTTTGTCCGCGGCAAGAAGGCTTGAGAAAGCTTTCCTGTCTCAGATGATACTAAATCTGGATAAATGCAAGTCTTAAGGTATTTTTTTCAGGGTCTTTATAGTTCGGTCTGAGGGACACAACACATTTTTCCACAGGAAGGAATATGTTCAAAGTGCATGTTTTGCTCTTTTTCAAAATAAGGCCTAGCCTGCATTAATAATTAATTGTAGGTAATCTAATCTGACATGTTATCCCATGGTTTGATAAAGTTGAAAGCTATTTCCACAAGGCAACCTGCCAGGTCTTCGTTCTAGTCCAATCTTCTTCCCAGGTGATATTCATCATTTTAACATCATGCTTCCAATATGCCACATTAACACATAAATTAGGGGTCCTGGCACTCTACTTGCTATTATAACTAGTCTAGAGAAAATTGTCCAATCGGGGCAAAAAAAAAAAATCTAAAGCAATAAAGAAAATCACTAAGCAGGGTGGTAGACATTAATATTGCATAAACTGCACGAGATTGGGGTTTGGGAAGAAGGACCTTTCTCTAGTTTTTCATAAAAATGAAAGTGTGCTGGGTGATTTCTTTTCTTCTCTCTCCCCCTCCCCTTTTTTTCTTCCTTCAAACATTGGTCGAATGACACAGTCACAAATGCCTGGAATAGAAACTGACTCTGTAACTGTAACTGTACACTTCTCCAATCCCTTAAGTGCCTGAAGGGGTGTCCACTTTGGCGGCAGGAGCATATCACAGGGACTGATAACAAGAGGGGCACTTTTAAGTGAGAGGCTGGGGAGGGGAGGTCATTCCAGGGGCGGAATGAATTACCTGATAACATTAAGATTGCTTTGGGCCACTCCTGTTATTGGTTGGGGGTCACTGGTTTGCCCTCCTCCATAGGAGGAAGGGTACATCATCTCAGCTGAGGCAAGGGATCACGTTTCAAGGCAGGAGGTGCTTACTTGGCAAGAATCTGCCTCACATTGAGAACCTGAATTCAGAGGTCCAGTGTCATTCATTCAACCCAGATTTTTTTCTCCCTGCTTTGGGACCTGTCCAGCAATATAATACTCACTTCTTGGGGTTTGCCCATCTCTCTCTCTCTCTCTCTCTCTCTCTCTCTCTCTCACACACACACACACACACACACACACACACACTAGCCAACCAAACAAAATAACTCTTTCTTCTCTTTATATACAGGCACTCACACCTACACACCCACACATACACATACAAACCCATATGCATAAACACACATATGCACAAACACACACACACACACAATCCATTTTCTATTCTGTTCTGAAACCAGAGTTCTTTACTTTTCCAGAGTACTTTACTTTTCTTTGAAAAAAAATTTTAATACTTGTATTTCAACATAATTGTAATCTTGCATATTTTATTTCCTATATTTAAAAACAGTTCTGAGAAGGGATCCACAGGTTTCCCCAAATTGCCAAAGGGGTTCATGGCACACAAGAAAATTTAAAACCCCTATTCTATACACACATATACATCATACATATATATATACATGTATACATATGTATAAATGTAAAATATACATACATATATATATAATATATTTGCACACACATATAACACATTCTTATAAGACCTTTTTGAATCTTTGCTAAAAATGTATTAGTTGGGTGATCCTAGATCAATCTCACCTCTCAAAGCCCAACATTTCTCACCCAAGTTCAAATTTAGCCTTAGACATTTATTAACTATGTGACCCTGAGCAAATCACTCAACTTCTGTTTGCCTCAGTCTCATTATCTGTAAAATGCAGATAATAATAGCATCTACCTCTCAGGGTTGTCATGAGGACCAAATAAGATCTCTGTAAAGCGCTTAGCACAGTGACTAGTATAGTAAGTAGGTGCTATATAAATTCTATTAGTAGTAGTATTGTTAGCTTGTGGCTCTGGACAAGTCATTTAACTGCTGTCTGCCTCAGTTTCTTGGACTGTAAAATGGAGGTATTAACATCTGCTTCCCAGCATTGTTGTGGGGACCAAATAAGATAATATCTGTAAAGTGCTTTACCAACCTTAAAATGATATATATATGCTGATTGTTATCGTTGTTATTCTTTTTCCTGACTCCAGCTCCACTTTACCACAAGGTTGGGTCAAGAGGAATCTACAGTGTGCTATTTTCTCAAGCACCAAATGTGATGACTTGTCTTCCTGCCTATGTATTTCCTACTGGTCTAGAAGTTCCATGACCATTCTCTACCCATGTAGTTTTTCCCTAGCCTTGGGAGTCCTTCTCAGACCAACCGTGTGAGCTTCCTGCAATTTTCCAGTGCTGCTTCCTAAGGTAGTCAGATTAGAAGAAGCCAACTCCCTCAGGATTTCTGTCCCCTGAGAGAGTAGAGAAAGAGTTAAAAAAATAACACTCTACTTTATTTCTTAAACAATTACCAAACTCTGTTATGATGGTATTGGGGAAGATAGTCTTTCAATTCATTGCCTTTCTGTCACATTTGTTTTTTTTTTTTTGTTTTTTTTTCCCCTAGCTACAATCAGTTCTATAGGGAATAGCTTGGGGGATGGAATTCCTGAAGGTTTTATCCTAGCAATATTCTCTTTGGAATATTTTCTTCTACAAATGTTTGTCTTTTTCACATTGCCCCTGCCCTACAACTAGAAAGTCCCACACTTCTATTCCCCTAATCCTTGTGGTTCCCAACCACCTCTTGTTTACTTCATAGGATTATAAAGTTAGAGCTGAAAAGGAACTTGCTGGCCCTTTAGTCAAACCTCTTAATTTTACAAATGAGGAAACAAAGACCCGAAGAAGTTAAATTATTTTCCTAAGGTCACAGAGGTAGTAAATGACAGAGCTGGTATTTGAACTCAAGTCCACTGTGGATTACTCCAAATCCAGTTTAAAAAAGCTTTTTTGATTGATAAATTTTGCTTTTAACACACTAGACTGCTATTAACAGACACACAATCAAAAGCAAAGTATATTCCCACTCAACAACTGAATAAAACAACATGGAAGAGTAATTGATAGTGTGGTACAATGGATAGAATGCTGAGTTTGGAGTCAGGAAGACTCATCATCCTGAGTTCAAATCTGGCCTCAGACACTTGTTTGTTCTTTGTTTTCAAAGAGGACCAATGACATCATCGGGTGATGTCTTGACTCATGGGTGACGTGGATTTAAGTGAGGCAGAGTTATACAAAGACATCAGCCTCACTCTGTCTTCCTGAGTCATTGAAGTCCAGTGGCAGGACAAAAGTAAGATGGCTCATGCTGGCCCGGGATGCCATGGATGACCTTGGCATCTTTGATGCCTGACCAAAGTCTAAATGCTCCATAGCACTTGCTTCAGCTGCCTTCACGGCCATTGGAACAAATTGTTGTCATCTGCCCATTCTGCTGGGGAAAATCTTCATGTGCTTGGAATAGACATCCCCCTAACTCAGAAATGGGGTTGAGATCTGTTAGTTACCCTCAACCTGATTTAGCCTGTCTGCTTAGATGGTTTATGGGAGTCTGGACTCTGTTCATGCTGTAGCTTCTTGGAGCCACAGGTGAGAATTGGGTGAGTCAGATGGACACCAAAGGTGAATGAGAAGCCCTGAAAAGGGCTTGGCAAGCCCTCATACCAACGATGCTATCCTCCTGAACACCCAAATCTGTCCTCACATATTTACTAGTTGTGTGGCCCTGTGCAAGTCATTTAACTCTGCCTCACTTTTCTCATCTGTAAAATGAGCTAGAGAAGGAAATGGCAACTTTGCCGAGAAAAGTCCAAGTGGGGTCACAAAAAGGTGGACATGACTTAAATGACTGAACAACAACAAATCTAGCATTGTAAAAAGAAAGGAAGGCTATGTGCCTTAACAAGGTAGTCGTGTTACCCATTGTCTTAACTAGGACAACCTTTCATTGGCATTTTGTTGTCATTTAGTTGTTGTCAGTCTGTATATATTTTACTTTCTTCATTCTTCATCACTTCATATACCTCTTCCTATATTTCTCCAATTTCTTAATGTAGCAAGGCGATGGAGAATGTTTGGGTTTACCCTTTTTGATGTCTCATAAAAAATATGAACATATATTCCTTTCTGGCTTCCAATCTACTATATGGAAGCTTGGGAAGGCTTACTACCAGCCATGCACACTGTCCCTTGGCTGTTGGTACTTGGCTGCTGGTAAAATGGACCAGATTTGACCCTTTTCCTTTCAGTGGTCACAAAATCTCAGATGTAGAACCTTCTCCTGTTGTCTGCTGCCAATGCTCCAGAGGACATCTCTGCTACTAATGTGCCAGTGGCCTTCTGAACTTTCTTAACTCTCAAGGTTACCACCAGTCCTGGGTATATCCACCAAGGTTTACTAAGATCAGGAAAGAATAAACACAAAAAGAATCCTGAATAGTGAAGGATCTTTCATTAGCTTAAGTTTTCATTTCTTTTCATTAGCTGATTAAGTGGATTGATTGACTAACCCTCACCCATTCTACCATTCCTACCTCTAGGTCTAACTGCCACATGAGTGGGATCACAATTATGATGGGATAGATGATTCTGTATTTCCCCACCCTTCCCTAGAATCACATTTTATCACCTGGTGAACCACAACCAAAAGGTCTCAACTGGGAGCTGTCTCCTCTTTTTAAAAGGGCCCTGGGTTATCCGATCTTCCCATCATAACAAACCACAAACCTCTGCTCATGGCTTAAAGTACAGTTTCCTTTTTCCCCCAATTCCCTCCTAACAAGTTTCAAAAGTGGACCAGAAATGTCACAGCATGTCTGTGGATTCCCCAAAGGTGAAGGGAAGGCCCTGTTATAGTCATATTTGTCATTACTTGAAACACAATAATATATTATTCCATTCACATTGTATCTTATTTAACCATTCCCTAGTCATTGGGCATAGACTTTGCTGCCAACTTTTACTTTTAATTCCAAATAATGCTGTTGTGAATTTTTTTTGGAATAGTTATATCTTTTCTTCCTGTCAATAACTTCCTATTAGCAGGATCACTACATCAAATGATATAGACAATTTTATGGCTTTTCTGATATAATTACATGTTGGTTTCCAAAGTAGTCAGAGCAATTCATAGCTCCATAAAACAATGAATTAGGATGCCTATTTTCCCACAGTCCCTTCAGCACTGAGTGTTTCCATCTTTTATCGTATTTGCTCATTTTATTGGAGTTAGCCAATATATCAGAGTGCAAAAAATTTGCATTCTGCTGATAACTAGCAATTTTGAATACTTTTTCAGATGTTTGTTGATAACCAATTTTTTTTTTTTTCAAAACTGCATGCTTTGGCTCCTTATCAATTAGAGAATGACTTTTAAATCTTATTGATTTGTACCTATTTTTCTATTGGGTTTCAATATCAAACTTTCATCTCAGATTTTAAATTAAAGATTTTTCCCAGTTTGTATTTTTTCATCTTATTCTAGAGACATTGCTTTTTCTTTTCCAAAAAAATATTTTATGCTGTGAGAATTGTCCCCCACATGCAGCATAGGTGTATCTGCATGACTCAAAGGGAGGCATAATAGATATGTCTAGACTCTTCTCTCCCCACCCCCTTCCTTCTCCAAGGAAAACTTTAATTCCTGTCAAGAGGGGAGATAAGAAGTTGGGGACAGAGACTCACCACTTGCTCTCCTCAGAGAGAGGGCAGGCTAGAATTATACCTATCTGCTCCCTTAAATATTGTTAGTCTAGTCTAGGGGATATAATTTTCAAATTAAATCTAACTTCTGATCACTGTTTCATTAATGGGGGAAGCTGGACTCCAAGGTTTACATCCTACATCTGACTTTTTTCCCAACAAATGCTAGTTCTACAATGAGCACATGTAGTGAATAGCAAAGAAACCCATCTATCCAAATAACAAAATAGAAATCAGAGAAAATATACAATAGGACAGTTAGTGGATAGAGCACTGGACTTCGAATCAGAAAGACTCATCTTTATGAGTTCAAATCTGGCCTTAGACTAGCTGTTTGAAGGAGTTCTGTCGTTGGGAGCAAGATAACTCAGCTTACCACACACACACACACACACACACAGAGAGAGAGAGAGAGAGAGAGAGAGAGAACGAACAAGATCACTAGATCTCACCAAAGAGGAAGTTCCCTAAGTCTTTATCAAACTGGGGATAGGGAAATGATGGACATTGCCAGTTCCTCTTATGTTGGCATCTTCCCAGAGTTTTTTCCTTCCACAGCCTGAAGTGGGGTTGGTATCTTCGATCTTTTTTTCTAGGAGCTGGAATCCAGAAGCTCCCAAAATGACTGTAGAAGCTGAAGAAACTGAAGAGATTTTTTCTAAAGAAATACTGAAGAGCTCTCCTCTCTACTGCTGTCACCACCTCTACCCTGACCTTCACACAGACTCAGGGCAGTGATCTCCACCAATAAAGAAAGTCTCATCCCAATGGGTTTTGGGACTGGGGTTAAATTTATATAAAACTTTCTACTTTGTCTTTTATAATTTCTTTTGCTACATTTAATTTAAAAGATTTCCCTTTCTCCAAAGATGTGAAAAATACAGTCTTCTGGTTGTCTTTCCTCTCCTTCTCTCTCTCTCTCTCTCTCTTTCTCTCTCTCTCTCTCTCTCTCTCTCTCTCTCTCTCTCTCCCTCCCCCTCCCTCTCCTTCCTTTCTCTCCTTTCCCCTCTCTTTTTTTCTCATTCTTCCTCTCCCTCCCCTTCACTCTTGACTGTTTACAAATCTGGCCTCCCACCACATACTGGATGTGTGACCCTAAATAAGTCCTTAGTACCTCCATATAATTCTCAAAAATTTTAAAGTGCATAGAAGGTGATGAGATGCATTGGTGGAGGCAATTTCTTCACCTGGGAATTCACTTGTGAAATCACGCTTCCAGCCCAAATCCTATCAATTTGGAATATTATGAATATGATTTGAAGGGCTTGTCATTTTCTTCCAATCGACTATTCAGTTTTCCCAGTTGCCTTTTTGAGTAAGGACTTCTGCAGTAATTTGTGTTTTGGGGTTAAATGAATCCTATCTTACCACATAAGTTTTTCTATGTTTTGTTTATCTAATCTATTTCATTGTTATATTTTTCTTTTTTTGTATCCAATACCCAATATATTTTTATAATTGCTTCTTTATAATATAACAAGATTTATATCTTAAATTATTCTCCATTTTTCCTATTTCCTCATGCCTTCCCTTGAACTTTCTGATCTTTCTGTTCTTTGTATAAGCATATTTAGTAATGCTGAAATGTATTTTAGTGATATTTGATTAATTTGCTAATTTTTTTATTAATTGGGAAATGGTAGGACTATTATCCATTCTACATTATTATGGCCAAGTTATGAACGACTCTACAATTATTTAGGTCTTTATATTGGTAAAAAATTTCATTATAGCAGTGTTTACATACATCTTGCCTGTCTCATGGTAAGTTAGATATTAGATGTTTAAACACATTTTGCTATTATTTTGAATGACCTTGATTGCTCAATTTCGTTGTTTTTGCTTATATATGTATAGATACATAAACACACACAAACATACATATGTAAGAGTGGGAGAAAGACAGAGAGAGAGAGAGAGAGAGAGAGAGAAATGAGAGACTGTGAAATTATAGATTAGGTTTTAGCTTTGAATTAAAGAAGATCTGGGTTCACAGTCCACCTCTGACACACACTGGCTGGGTACATAGATTCTGAGCAAATTATTTAACCTTTCAGTGCCAAGGCAACTTTCTAAGATTATTAGTTACACAGTAGATGCCAATCTGCATTGTTACAAGGAGTGCATGAAGCAGGGGTTTCTGATGCCAATAAAATCACAGGTTCAGTCCAATATAAAGAATTAGCAGATTTATTTTGTATACTGCTACTTTGTTGGCACTACCTTATTTTGTTGTTGTTGATTGTTTAGTTTTTTTTTTAAGGAAATCATTGATATTTTTGCTTCCTCTGTGCTGATGCCATTAATTTATTTTTCTTGTCTTATTGGAACAGCTAGTATTTCTAATACCATGTCAAATTTAATGACAACAATGGACATCTCTTCTTAACCCTGAACTTACTGGGAAACCTTCCACTGTTACTCTCTAACGAATAACACTAGCTCTTGGTTTTGTATGGGTGCTTTTTTGCATTAGGCAGAGATATTTTCATCCCTTGGAGTTTTTTTAAACATAAAATGTACCAAGTGTTTTTTTAGCCTATTAATAAAATCATATGCTTTTAGTGTTTTATTATTATGATTTATTATGCTAATTGGTTTTGTAAGGTTGAATCATCGTTGCATTTCTAGTGCAATTCCAACTTTACATTCAAGGTTACAATCATTAAGTTTGATTTTTGTTTTCTCCATTGCATCCTGTCATATTGCTCATTTCTATTAACACAAGCTATAATACAGCTTGTTTTGCTGGTTGTCAGTCCAATCCTAGACTCAGCACATGCATACAGACATTGAATATACACTCCCACCTTCCCCCATCCACACTTATAAGTCTACAGTTACTGACATAATCTTTGAAAACTTTTCCAGTGTGGTTTAGTAATCAATGTCTCTCTCTCTCTCTCTCTCTCTCTCTCTTTCTCCTTCTCCCCTCTCCCTCTCTGTTTTTTTCCCTGCCTTATTCCTTCACCTCTTCATTACCTTTGTTCATCTGTGAAACCCAAATTCAAGGTATAATATTTCCTTCTCCCTCCCTTTTCTTCTGAAGTTAATCTACTTCTATCTATTCTTCTATGGATTTCCCCCTTCAATTCTTAACAGTTGTTTCTTCTGAGTGTAACTTCAAGGAGATAAGGCTTTCTTTTTCTTATAGAACATGAAAAACCATGTATCACCATTTATTCACTCCTAGCTATAAAGTCTTGTTTACTTTCCTAAGGTTCTGCTGCATGTTGGTTTGCATGTCAAAAGCCTAACCCGTAATCGACTTATTTTTGGTAGGAAGGTATTAAAGCTATTGTTTATTTTAAAGGAAAATGGTTAGTTTTGCTAAATAAGTGATTTTTTTCAAGTGTTTTACACCTTCCAATCATATCATTTTGATCCAAATTTTGTCCTGGCCATAAACTCAATTCCAGGTCTCCCTCAACTTTCCTTATTGATGTTAACACCTGGTTTCTTGACTTCTTCACCATTCCAAGTATTGACAATGTCCTTTTGACCTCAATATTCACAATGATGTGATGGTAGCTGTGTGGAAGGACAGAAGGGTTTGGATTCCAGAGATGTTGTGGAGGTATAAGCAATGAGATGTGGCAACTTATTGAGAACAGGACGGAGAGCAAGAAGTTGAAGATAACTCCAGGATTAAGAACCTAGGATCCTGGAAAATGGTGGGATCTTTAACAGAGATGGTAAAGTTTGGAAGAGGGCAGGATTTAAGGGAAAAATAATGAATTCCATTTTGAACATGTTGAGTTTGCTATGTCTCTGGATGTCCAATTTGAAATATCCGATGGGCAGTTGGTGATGTAGGACTGAAACTCAGGGGGAGACTAGATTAGATATATAGGGCTCCCCAAAGTCCTAGTGCGGTTTTAAGCTTCAAAAATTTTAAGTTGTTACACTTCACATTTTAATAGTTTTAAGTTGTTAAAGCTTAAAGCTGCACTAAGACTTTTGGACACTGTATAGATTTGTGAATCATCTGAAATAGAGACGATAATTAAACTTGTGGGGAGTTGTTGAGATTGCCAAGAAGAAAGTAAAGAAGCATTTGTTAAGCACCTACTATGTGTCAAGGCACTGTGCTAAAGCTTTATAAATATTACCTCATTCAATCCTTATAATAACTCTGGGAGTTAGGTGCTATTTTTATCCTCATTTTATAGTTGAGGAAACAGAGATGGGCAGAGGTTAAGCGACTTGCTCAGAGTCACACAGCTAGTCTGAAGCTGGATTTGAATTAGGGTATTCCTGACTTCTGGCCCAGGAGTCTATCCACTGTGCTATCTAGCTGCTGAGAGAGAATATAGAGAGAGAAAAAGAAGGGAGCCTCGAATGGAATCTTGGGATAAGCTCTCCTGTACAGGCTGTAATATAGATGGTAAGCCAGCGAAGGAAGTGGAGGAGTAGTCAACAGATAGCAGGAAAACCTGGAGAGCCCTGAGGTGGGGAAGAGGGAAAGAGCTAATGCATTCTGAAGGAGATGGGAGGGTCTGGTATCAAGTACATATGAAAAGAGGCTGGCTTTGGCAATCAAAATGGCCCCCTCATTGTCCGAGTCTAGAAGAGAGGAGGGGAGTGTGGGTGGGTGGGTGGGGGAATGTCATGGGGTTTTGAGAAGAAGAGACAGGGAAGTGGGAGTTCACATCAAATGGCCTTCGGTAAGAGGTAAAGTCCTCTGCTGAAGAGAGATTGAAGGTTTGGTGTGAGAGGCCTGAGGTTGGAAGAGAAGGTACAATTCATTATCTAATCTAAATTGGGACTTCACTACTGCATGGCAATCATATTCATCTCTGTTTAACTTGCTATCACAATCCTTCACATTGTGTTACAAACTCTCATCTTTCTCCTTAAATCCCTATCTTTAATCTCCCCTTCCACTCCCTCAACAGATAACCTCACTCTCTACTTTAACAAAAAGATTCAGGCAATTTTTTTGAGAGGAGAAGCATTTTTCTTCCTCCATAACTTCAAATCTATCTTTTCACATAACCACTGTTCTACTCACTCCTGCCTTTTGTTTCCCTAGTCCTCAAAAGGTCTGTCCCCTCAAATTCTCACCTTGTATCTCTTCCCCTCACTGTTCAATTTAGAGGAGTTGTCTACACTTACTGCTTTCACTTCCATACCTATGCCATGACCCTTGCAATCTGACTTCTGACCCTACCATCATGTAGGTATTTTTAACCTGGGTGTCAGTGCACTGGTTTATTTCCCCTCCTCATCCTTAACAACTTCTCATACATTGGCTTCTACAACATTCTCTTTCCTGGCTTTACTGCCATGTGTTAGACTTCCCCTTCTTGGTTTTCTTCATCTTCTGGTCTCCTAAAGCTCTGTCTTCAGTTACTTCTCTTCTCGTTTTATACTTACTCTCTTTGTGTTCTCAATCCTTTCCACGACTTCAGTTATCACCACCTTGCAGATGACTCTCAAATCTATATGTCCAGGGGCAGCTAGGTGGTGCAGTGGATAGGGTACTGGCCCTGAAGTCAGGAGGACCTGAGTTCAAATCCGACCTCAGACCAAACACTTGACACTTACTAGCTGTGTGACCCTGGGCAAGTCACTTAACACCAATTGCCTTAAAAAAAAAATTCTATATGTCCAACCTCAATCTCTCCATTGAATTTTAGTCTAGAATTTTCAAATATCATCTGGATATTACATGTACATCTTGTTGACTTCTTTAACTCAACATCATCAAAATTAAAGTCATGATCTTGTCATCAAAATCTTCCCTTCATTGTTGCCTCCTTATTACTATAGATTATGCTGCTATCCTTCCAATCGCTTGGCCTAGCAATCTTGTATGTTTCCCTCTGCCTTATCCTCCATAACCAAGTGTTGATCGGCAGCATCCCATGTTCTGTTACTGCCTCTCTACACACCTTGCCCCCATCTCCCCTCTTCCTTTCTCTACCCATGCCCCTGGTTCAGGCCTTTTACCACGAGCCTGGAATATTTTAATAGGTTCCTAATTGGTTTCCCTTCCTCAAGTCTCTTCTTTCTCTAATCCATCCTTCACACAGCTGCCAACATAATCTTTCTTTTTTTTTTTAAACATTAAGACTTATTTTATTAGGTGTTAATTATTGTATATAATATCATTCCATTTAATTTCCAGAATGTCTTTCTTATAATATTTTATTTTCTCCCAGATTATATGTTAAAACAATTTTTAACATTTTTTTAAAAAAGATTTTGAGTTTCAAATTTTATCCCTCCCTCCTCCTCTCCCCTCCCCCCTTCCTGAGATTGTAAGCAATCGAATATAGCTTATACATGTACAATCATGTTAAACCATTCCAAAAACATAATCTTTCTAATGCAATAATTCTTAATCTTTTTGGTGTTATAGACCCCTTTGACACTCTGCTGAAACTTATGGACCCCTCTTCAGAATTTGTAGTTCAGTTGTTTGTCAGTTGTATCTGACTCTTCCTGACCCCATTTAGGGTTTCTTGGCAAAGATACTGGAGTGGCCTGCCATTTCTTTCCACAGTTCTTTTTACTGATGAGAAAACCGAGGCAGACAGAGTTAAGTGGCTTGCCCAGGGTCACAGCTTTTAAGTGTCTGAGGCCACATTTAAACTCACGAAGATGAATCTTGCTGATTTCAGGCCTGGTACTCTATTCACTGGGCCACCTGATTACCAGGGGAATTAGGTATAATAAAGTATATTTATTAAAATGTGAAAAAACAGACCCTATTTTAAGAACCCTGTAATTTATAGGTCTCATCATGCTATTCACTTCCTTCAATGTCACCCTTTCCCCTTCGCACATGGGATAAAATTTAAAAAAAACCAAAACTCCTTCTCTCTGTGTGGAAGATCGTCCAAAGGTTGTCTGCAGCCTTCTGTTCCAGACCTATTTCATTTCCCTCCCATTCACGTATTCTAGTTTCAGGTAAACTTGGCTGGCTGTTCTGAGATCTCATCCTATTATCATTTACTTCTATGATTTTTTCCCCTCCTAACAGCTCTACCTATTGAAATCCTTCATTGTCTCTAAGATCTTGTTCTGCCTGTGCCTCCATTAAGCCTTCTCTGACTCTCCCAACTGAATGTGATCTGAATGAAATGAATCTCTTTGTCTCTTTTGCCTTTCTTCCATTCTACTTTATTTTATACTATAGGAGTACATGACACATTCTTTCAAACTGATCTTAAACTCTGGAAAGCATGACTCTAGGTTGTTTTTCATCTTTTTCTACTAAAGGACTCAGCCCAGTTCTTGGCACATAGTAAGTGCTTAATAAATATATGTTGAATTTGAATTGGGATGATGTGGCTGAGACCAGTAAGTTCTTTGAAGATGTTTAATTCTAGCCCATAAGAGAATTTCAACACTGTAGAGAAAAGTTTCAAGAATGGAGATATTAATTCTAGATGAGGACAGGGAAATGAATTAGGGAAATCTCTTTGGGTCAGGCGCTACCCAAGCTGGACCTAGAAGGAAAAAAGGATTTCAACATCTAGAGATATAGATATAGAGAGACTTCAGAATCTGGGGATTAACAACTCAAACACAGAGAGGAAAAGATGAGGTAATTCAACAAAAAAGCTAGTGGTCCAATTTGGCTGGAACATAGAGTTTGTAAAAATAGAATAAAGTGAAAGAAGACTCTAAGGTTAGTACAGATAATGAAGGAGCTAGAGTGCTAGATCAAGAAGTTTCTAGTTTGTCTTATAGGCAATGAGGAGCCACTGAGGGTTTTTGAGCAAAGGACTGACATGGTACATCTGTATCTTAGGAAGGTTATTTTGTGTGAAGTTATGTAACTGGAAGTGTTTTGGAATGTATTAAGTGTAAACCAAATTTAAAGATAAATGAAATCAGCAATTATTGCACAATCTATCAGCATATTCAATAGACAATACAGGTGTCTATTAAATGCTGTAAGTAGATTAAAAAAAGAAATAGAAACTTTGACCTTGCATCAGGAATTTTATATGTAGCTGAAGTGATAGATATGTACTTGGTGACACTAGCAAACATTCAGTCAACATAAAAAATAAACAAACCTGAAAATGAATATGTGCTGCTACCGTGTAAGGTGATAACTGGGAAAGTCTCAGCCAGACATTTAAGAGCACAAACTAGTTAGCAAAATTCAGGTTCATTTCACATTGTTGTTTGGCTCTTCTTATGATCTGAGGCTAGATCCTGCCTGAGATTACTCCTTTAACCCACGGAAACAACAACAACAACAACAATGGATGGTTGGTTGTTGTGTTTTGTTCTTGAAGAGGACCAAATATCATTATGCTGGGGTCAAGATACAGTGTATCAAACTGTGCCTGATCAGACCACAGGTGGGGCACAAATAGTCCATATGAACATTTGGATTGGAGATGTCTCTTAATTTATGTATCTTAGGTTTCTTTTGAGCTACTGCAATTCTGCTTTGCTTATAGAGTACAGCACCTTCTTTAATGCTGGCATAACACGGTTGGCAGTCCTGTATCAATGTTTCCTATGTCTCATAAATGATTCCATAGTACTTCAAAGAGATTTTGAGAATGTCTTTGTATCACTTCTTCTGACCTCTGTGTGGGCACTTGCCTTGTGCGAATTTCCTATAAAATAATTTTTTTAGGCAACCATACTTTTGGCAATCAAACAACATGGCCAGCCCATCGGAGATACGCTCTCTGCAGTGGAGTTTGAGAAAAGAACTCAGTGTCTCGTACCTTGTCTTCAGAATCTTCCTAAAACAGTTCTAATGGAAGTGATTCCGTTTCCTGCCATTGTATTGGTAAACTGGTAAAATCAGATTTCACAGATATATAACAATGAAGTCAGCACAATGGCTCTGTAGACCTTTAATTTGATAGGCAGTCTAATACTTCTCTCCCATACTTTCTTTTGGAGCCTCTCAAACACTAAGCTAGCTCTGGTAATGTGTGCATCAACCTCATCATCTACATGTACATCCCTAGAAAGTATACTGCCAAGGTAAGTGAACTTATCCACAGCATTCAAAATTTCTCTATTTGCTGTACCAATGGCTCCATGTGTGGCTGGCGTGGTGCTGATTGATACAGAACCTCTGTTTTCTTGGTGGTAATTGTTAGGCCAAAATTAGCTCAATCAGCAGAGAATCAATCCATACTTTGTTGCATCTCAGGCTCAGAGGCTGCATTGAGTGCACAATCATCTGCAAACAAAAGGTCATGCACCAACTCTCCCTCCACTTTAGTCTTGGCTTATAGCCTTTTTAAGTTAAATAATGGATATTAATATTATAATATTGAATAATTATTATATAATAATCATAACCATAATAGTATATTATAGCTAACATTTATATAGCACTTAATATATGCCAAGCATTGTGCTAAGCACTTTACAATTATCATTTTTATTTGATCCTCACAACAATCCTGGGAGTTAGGGGCTATTGTTATCACCATTTTACTGATGGCAAATAGAAGTTAAGCGACTTGCCTAGGATCACACAATTAGTAAGATTCTAAGGCTGAAGTTGAGCTCAGGTCTTCCTGACTCTAAGATAGAACTTCCCACGCCTGGGTCTCCTGTTCCTCACAATACAAATATGCAAGATAGATCTTCTGGGCTCTGCAGCCCTATGTTAGGGTCAAGATACAGTGTGTCTGACTGTGGTTGATCAAAGAAAATTCCAGGGGGTCACAGACATTACCAGAGGAAGCTAAACCTTCCAAACCATTGCCAGGATGGGAGTCCATCTGTCCTGATCTCCTGAGACATAGTCCACTATATGTATGGCACCATCTCATCCTTTTGGCTTCTCCAGAACTGAGAATGTTGGCCTAGTGATAGTCAGCAACAGTGCTGTTTTTCTGATGCCTTACATAATGCAGTTCCTGATGAAAATACTAGGGAGTGATGAGGAACAGGTGCTCCCTGCTGGTTGCCCAGTCATTGTCAGGCCTGTTTTTTGGCTCCTGCTTTTCTGTGTTTCAACATACATAGAGAATATGTCAACATGCATTAGGGGGTGTTGCCCTTACCTTGTGCTCCTGAAGAAGGAAATGACTGTGCCCTCTATCCAGATTTCCCTTTGGCCCTCTCCCACTTCTGTATCCTTTGCCATTTCCTCATCATATTTGCCAGTCCCCTTCCCTTTCTCCCACCTTTTCAAAACCTACTCCTCATTCCTTGATTGCAAGAATGCCTTTAATATGAAATCGCTGCCTGCTAGCATCTCTTCTCTGTCTCTGTCAGGAGATTTAAGGAGTCATCCTACTAGCTGAGTCTAATCAGGCAAGGCTTATCACAGGAGCTAATTTTAACAATGGATTTTTAAGATCCAATCACAATCAGACACCAAGAAATCAACCCTGGAGCAATCTTTATTTTTTGGTCATATGCTTCCATATTTATTCCCCCATCCCCCCAAATCATCGTCATAATAGCTTATTGATACTGCTGATCAGAATTCAGGATAGGATTGAAACACTGGTCCTCTCATTGAAAACCTTTTGCTTAGGCTGATCACTGAATGACACACCAAACTCAGTTTTCTTAATATAAATCACTTGGTTTATCACAAGGGCCAGCTGAAGAATCTCAGGATGAGCATTTGATGAGAGATGTGGTTGAGGCCCTTACATCCATCATCATTGTTATCTATCATGTGCTATATCCTTGCTTTGTATAGTCTTACCTATTATAGATGATCTATTCTCTAACTCTGTAAATCCTTCAGCTGTCCATAACTTCAAAATGCTAGGTGGAAAAAAAAAAAAAGCTGATTTCTTCACTACGTGGCCGTGGTTACATCATGCACATTAGAACAATGGAACCAGACTGGCCAATTAATATAGAAATGTCAATTGAGATTATCTTTGGAAGCTCATTCACTCAGAACCTGTGTCTATTCCCTGGTAAAGATAACTCTGTGCCCAGGAGACTGGCCCTCATGTGGCTGGTTTATTTCAGAACCAATCTACATAAAGAACACTTTACAACATAGTCTGTAGTTAGCCCCTGCCCTTAGCAACAGCAAATGTCTACTTTACAAGATCTGCTAAAAATATTACGCAGTTACATGCACCCTCCAAGTGCCTCCTGCTCCTCCTGTCTTATTTATGTAGTTCAATGATTTTGATAGCAAGATCTTGTCTATCATTACATTTTTCAATGAAGGACCTCAAAACATATAACATCTGCCATTTTGTTCATCTTTATATCAATTATCTCAGGAATTCAGAGACATTTAGAACTGTAACCATTTTACAGGCACAGAAGGTGAGGCTCAGAGTTGGCCAAGCTCACTAGCTCAAGTTTTCTTTTGTTCAGCTTAGCAGCACCTGTGTTTAAGAAGATGGGATGCATTCATACAGCAGTTTTGATGGAAAGAATGATAAGTAAACAGCAAAAACAGGATATGAGAGGCATTTTGCAGCCACTTGTGGCATTAGTGGGTGGGGGTTTAAGCTGAGATATTGAAGGCTGTGATCTTATCAGGATTCAAATGAGTCTGAGGGAGCTGTTTCCCAAGAAAAAATCCTGGAACAAGTCTAAGTATTTTGGGTGACCCAGTAAATGGTGTTGTCTCTTCTCTGTCAGGAGAATGCTTTGAATTTCAGCAGAGTGGTTACATAAGACTGCTATTTTCCATCTCAGAAGTAGCTGTATTTCACTGATGTCTCTGTGCATATGTGCGTGTGTGCATGGCTCTGTATTAGTACCAGAACTGCATGCTATGAACTCATTCAGCCACATCTGGCTCTGAGCCTTTCCTGTATAGAAATGAAGCCACCAGTTTACATCTGAACACTGCGGAGGTGGACCACACCTACTCTTCGGTGTCCCTACCTCCCCTATACTCAGTTCTTAAGAGTCATACTGAAAGAATTGAGCCAATCGTTCTCTGAAAATTCAGGTCCCTTAACTAAGTAACTCAGGGCCAAATTCACACTGCCCCAGGAGAGGATCTTATATTTCTTTTTCTTTCTCTCTCCCTCCCTCCTTCTTGCTGGCATCTCACAGCTTGATTCCTATCTTGGGAGCATGAGAAATGTGTGTGCCAACTGCTAGCAGCATTTATGGCAGCAGGAAAAAAGGAAGCACAGTGGGAATTGACAAGGAGGTCCACAAGGATACTGTTGAACCCAGAAGGGGCATGGAGGGAAGAGGAGGTGGTTGAAAGCAGATGTACTGGCTGGACACAGAAGCTGGAATCAAGCCCACCATTGTTCTTTGACTGAAGGCAGAGACATAGTCCCTGAGGGATACTGTGTGTCTTCTGGGCTTCCCAAGTGAAGACAATAGGGACTGGTCATTAGGAATTCAAACTATGTGAAATAGCAATTTGGATCAGTTTGGGTTTGAACATTATTGTGATATTCTGGTTTTGCTTCAGTTCAAAATAAGTGGCTAGGTGTTCTTCCCTAAAACACATTCTTATATTACATACAAAATTCAACAAACCATTAATTTTGGGGTTCATGATGATATTCCTAAGTTAATTTTGTTAACTGTAGCAATACAAATCTCTATTGTGTCAGTTATTGTCTGGTGGCGTAATATGCTTGTAAATCGTGAGTAACCACTACCCAAGAAGATTCAAAATTGCAAGTGACCCAAAGAACAAAGGAAAGTTGAATGCTAGGTATACCAGGCTATGGCTTATTACTGGTGATGATTTGTATGCAAGACAAATGCAAGGTGGTATGCAAGACTCCCTCTAACATAAGGATTCTTAACCTGGAGTCTATAATATTGCATTTTTTTCCATTCAATATTTCGATATAATTTGTTTCCTTTGTAATATTAGGTATTATATTTTATACACTTAAAAATAATTTAATAAGGGTTACATAGACTTCCCTAGATTGTCAAAGGGGTCTATAACATAAAAAAGGTAGTGTGTGTATGTGTGTGTGTGTTTGTGTGTGTGTGTGTGTGTGTGTGCGTGTGTGTATGTATATGTGTGCATAATCAGAAAAGCAAGTGGGGGGCGGGGACAGAGAAGTAGAGGAGGAGGGGAGAGGAGAGGAGGGGAGAGGAAGGGAGATGAGGGGAGACAGAAGAAAGGGAAGAAGAAAGGAAGGGAAAGACATGACTCAGTTGTCTGCCCAACATGTAATGAACCAGTTGATGATGATGATGATGATAGCTAGCATTTCTTTGGCTCTTTGGAGTTTATAAAGTGCTTTATAAGTGCTCTGTCAATTAGTTATCACAACAACCCTGTGAGGTGAATGCTATTGCCATCTCCATTTTACAGATGATAGAACTAAGGCTGAGAGGCGGGGTGTCTTTCTCAGGGTCTCACAGTTAGTAGGTATCTGGAAGAAGGATTTGAACTCAGATCTTCCTGATTCCAAATCTAGTGCTCTATCCATTGTGCCACCTAATTGCTTCTTACTGAAACTACAAGTCAGCATTAATCCTCAAACCTTTGAGAATCATAGTAAGGATCACAGATCTAGAGGTGAAAGGGCCTTCAGAGGTCATTTATTCCAAAGTTCTCATTTTACAGGCAAGGAAACTAGAGCAGAGAGAGATTGAAAAAGAGACTTCAGGTCACAGTTATTAAGTAAGACAGGATTTGAACCCAGGGCTTCTGGCTACAAATTCAACATTCTTCCTACTAGACCGAGCTATATTCCATGCTCAAACAGTGGACATCTGGCACTGTTAGGGGCCATTGGAATCTCATTCATTCATTCAATTAATGTTTATTAGGATATACTCACTTTTTTTTTTAAACTAGGATACACTCACACATGGGGGTGAGGCATGGATGATGAGTAATTATTATCAAAATAAAAGATAGCAGGCAGTCACAATGATAAATCAGTTCCTATGACTTATTATAAGAATCAGAAGCAGGCTTCTAGCATATAGGATAGAAATACATTTGAAAATATATAGATGAAAATCACACAAGATGGGAACGTGTTAATAGGTTGAGATCTTATCATTGATTCAGAGCTGGAAAAGTTCCCACGTTTTATAGAGTCCAATCTCTTCACTTGACAGATAAGAAAACAGGCTGAAAAGGGTTAAGTGACTTGCCCTGGGTCACATAGCTATTAAGTGTTTGAAGTAGGATTCAAACCCAGGTCCTCTTGACTCCAGGTCCAACACTCTATCCATTATGCTATACTGTATTCATAGAATGTCCACAGTGACGAGATGGTGGATCCACAGAAGCATTTGAGTATCACTGTTCGGCGAATTAGTGCAATTTGGTCAAGTATTGTTCAAGTCTCTGGGGAAGGAGCTTTCTTTTGCAGAATGATCACACACTCAAACGCCAACTCTGGATTGCCTACACCATCTACCTTCACTGCGCTTATATGTTGCTGAAAGGTTCTGGAAACATTTTGCTCTGTTGTTGGTTGCTGCTGGGACTGCTACGAATGACACCTTTCTCTATTATCGTCTTTTCTCCAGTCTTTCACGAAGATGTAGCCTTTCTCCTTGGCAATTTCAGTAAATCTCCTTGCACTCTTGATCCCATATCTTTCTATCTTCTCTGACAGCTTGCCTCTGCAATCAAACCCTTTCTCTCTAATTTTCCAGCCTCATGGCACCTGACCATTCAAGTTATTTCCTTTCTTTCATAGCTAAATTCCTTGGAAAAGCTGTGTACACTATTTGCTTCTGCTTCTCCTTTCATTTACTTCTTCTGACTACCTCACACTCAACTGAAATTACACTTTCCAAAGTTACCAATCATCTTTTAATTGCCAAATCAAATGTCCTTGACAAGCCCTTATCCTTCTAGATTTCTGAGTAACATTTGACATGATCACCCTCCCTTCAACATGAACTAATACTTTCTCCTTCCCAGGTTTTTGTGAAACTGAACTTTCTGGTTTCTCCTCCTATATGACTGACCAATCCACATTCTCCTTTAATGGATAGTTTATATCCTAACTCTATGTATGGGTGTATCTAAGAACCATCTCATCTCTTCTCTTCTCTTCTCTTCTCTTCTCTTCTCTTCTCTTCTCTTCTCTTCTCTTCTCTTCTCTTCTCTTCTCTTCTCTTCTCTTCTTCTTTTCTTCTCCTCCTTCGCCTTCTCCTTCTTCTCTCTCCTCTCTTCTCTCTCTCTCTCTCTCTCTCTCTCTCTCTCTTTCTCTCTCTCTCTCTCTCTCTCTCTCTCCATCCCTCCCTCCCTTCTCCCCCCTCCCTCACCCTATTCCATCATGATCTGGCTTCAGTTCATCTTCCGAAGTCTGTTAGACAATACTTTCCTTCTCAAACTCTGCATTCCAACCTAATTGGCTTTCATTGTGTTTCCCTGTGCACAGCAGTCCATATCCTAACTATGTTTTTGCATAAGTGGTACTCCATGCCTGAATTATATCTTACCCCCTCCCTATAAAATCCCTATCTTCCTTCATCACTCAGTTCAGTTATACCTTTTGTAGGTATCCTTCCAGACCCCTACTCCCATTTGCCCTCTACCCCCATCTTGAAAATTATTTTGAATGTAGTTTGTATTTACTTATCCGTGTACATGTTGCTCACGTACCTCAACCCTATCTAGCCCTAAATAACGTAATCTCCTTGAGGTTACAATCTGTTTTTCTTTTTGTATTTATGTACGCAGTGTAACAGTTTCTAGCACATAACACATAAATTCTTTTTTAATGAATGAATATGGTTACCCCATGACATGTTCTATAAATATCTTTGCATTTTAGCAAACAATACATTTTAATTTATATGTCCAATAGAAGTTGTTAGAGTTTTAATAGAATGACTCTTAAGCCTGTTCTGATGAAGAAGTGAGAATCAGACCTCTTTGGCTTCAGAATTAATGAAAAGGTCCACAGTACCAGGGACGAGAGTAGCCATGATTATTGTCCCATAAAAGACACAAGTTTTTATATAAATCCTACAGATTCCACTGTCTGGGAGCAGGAAGGGCGTATGTGTATCATGATTCTTTACTGCTATCAGGACTTCTCATATCCCATCAATATTCCTATGCGACTGTTGATATGGGGTCTCTTCCTGCGGAAGACAAGGCTCTGGAGGTAGAAAGTAGTGATCATCTCTTAGTGGATTGTATCACTGCTGGCAGAAGCTTTTCCCGATAGCCATCAAAGGATATGAAATGCAGTGAATTTCCAATCAAGCAAGCATACATACAAGCATTAAGAACCTAGTTAAGGAGATTCAAAGACAAATAGCCAAAACTGGGGTGGGACCTGTGAGTGGGTGGGTGGGAATGGCAGAAAGACTGTATCTAAGTATATAGGAATATTACAAATGAATGCAAAATAAATACAAGGTAATTTGGGGGGAGGAACACCTTGGAGATAGTGGCATAGGATGGTGTTTAAGTCAACTAGGGAACTAAGAGTCAGAGGTGAGAAGAAAGTTCATTTAAGGTAAGGCAGATAGTCAGTGCAAAGGCAAGAGATGGAGATTAAACATCATTTGGGACGAACAGTGAGGAAGCTAATTGAGTTGAACCATGAAGTTTTGTAAAGGGGAATCATGAATAAAAGGCTGAAAGGGAAGACTGAAGCCAAGTTGTGAAGGCATTGAAGTACCAAACAGAGGGGTCTGTGTTTGCCACAATATAAGCCACTCTGTCACTCCTCTAGTGGTCAAGCAATAGCCACAGCAAGAGGTGAGACACAATATGGAGTTAGAACAAGAGTGCCTTGTCCCATTTCTGCAAATACCTAGCATCCTGAGACACTAATGACTACATCAGCCTGAAGGACATCTTTAAAAAAATGTATCTCTCTCTTTTTCTGTTTCTCTCTCTCTCTCTCTCTCTCTCTCTCTCTCTCTCTCTCTCTCTCTCACACACACACACACACACACATACACACACACACCCTCCACTGATGATATTTCTTTGATTTTGGTATTAACAATTCTGTCATGTAGTGTGCATATATATTAATTCTTGCCTGTCCATTTATGATGCTCATTTTACTGTGTAAATGGCAACGGGCAAGGCCTAGATCACTTTAGGTCTTTTATCATAGCATCAAGCACCAGAGCTTTATATTAATAATGCTTCTTGGTTAATGAGATGGGAAAACTAAGGAATGGCAGAGTCAAGTAAATTCATTAGGATCATGTAATTCAACCAAAAAACCCAGATCATTGAACTCCAAATCATGAGCCCTGGAGAAATCTCAGGTGGAAAACAAAAATAGAAACATGGAAGGGAGTTGTTAAAAAGTCACTGTGTTAGAAAAAATTATTTACTTTTAGCTCCTGCTTCTAATCCATACTGGCTCTGTGACTCCCAGCAAGTGACTTAACCTCTCAGGGCTCTAGACATCTCTAAGACTCTGACTGTGTCCCAGGCCATCACAAGTTGTCCTTACTTTTGTCTTGCTACTGGACTTTGATGACTCTGGAAGAAAGAGTAAGGCTTTGTGCAACTCTGCCTCTTTTAAATCTAACTCATGCACAAGTCAAGACATCACCCTGTGATGTGACTGGTCCTTTTTGAAAATGAATGATGAACAACAACATGAATTGGTAGAAAGACTTTCATCAATTAAGAGTTATTTATGCCAATGAATCACAGGTCCAGTTCCCATCCTTGTTCCTCCTGACTGTTAGATCTTTATCTAGTTATATCTTTGATTATTCTTCTCCCACTCCCCACCTCCATCTGCATGAGAGGAAAGATGGTCGGTTAGGGTATTTTAAACAGATTTTTTGGGTACATTCACAATATTCCTTATTTCTGGCAAGACTCCCTAGTTGAGGTCAAATGGCACTTAGCACTACACTACACTTGTGGCACACTGGTCTCCCTACTTTGTTCATCTGAAGTATTGTTCAACAAAAATTCTTATATGGACTTTATAACAATCAAATCTCTAGGATACTCTCCTGATTCTCTCTTGAAAATAGGAATACAGAAGTAGATATGAGGGTGCCCAGATAGGGATAGGTAACATAAATGTTGGTTGTAAATGTCAGGTACAAAATATGTCATCCTGATGATAGAGTTTTCCATCCCCATTCTAGAGAAACTCAGAAATAACTCTCGAATCCTTTTGAGAATGCTTGCCAATCTTGCCTCTGAGTCTTATGGAGTCTCCCTACAATCGCAGCATTGTTTCATTCTGTACAATAAGCTTGCCACAGCCCGGGGCCCTCACGCAGACACTGAGTACAGTCTGGAGTGACACTAAGCCATGGTGGGAATGCCATTTGCTAGATACATAGTTTGGAGAACATTTACACATGTCATCTAGTAAAAATTTTCTTCCCACGGTACCTTGTCATAGAAACATTTTATTCACTTGTGGGAAACATGCCATGTGTCAATAGGGGTTATGGACTACCCCCTGGGGTCACTGCTCTCCTTTCCCTTCTGCCATGGTTCTCTCAGGCTAATTGGTCTGAATGTTCTTTAGCCCATTACAAAACAAATGGGACAAAAAGCCTGAATGTGTTTCAACTAGTTCTGGACAAAAGCATTTCACAAAATGTTAAGTCAGTGGAAATTTGGGATCTCTTCACTCACATATGCTTGTTCAGGCTCTTGTCACTTCAGAAAGACTACAAATAGTCTTCTAATTGTTACCTCTTTCTCTAGTTTCTGCTCTCCCTAATCTAGACTGCATACAGCTACCAAATTGGCATTACTAAAACATAGATATAACCATGTCACCTGCCCTTACTCAAAGTCTTCAATGGCTCACTATCACTTCTAGGATTAATATGCAAACTCCTTAGCCTGGTATTTAAAGCCTTTCAGAATATGAATCCTGCCTGCCTGCCTGCCTGCCTGTCTGTATGACTTTGGGCAAAATATTTCTCTGACCTCATTTTCTCATCTATAAAATGAAGGAGTTGGACCCTTCTAGCTATCGATCCATATTCCCATAATTCAACATTTTCTGTCTCATAATATTCCCCTTCATTCATTCTCCATTTTGGTCAAACTGGACTGCTGGCTTTTCTCTGTATGTGACACCTTGTCTCTCATCCTTATGTTTTAGTACAAGTGGTCAAGTGGTACCCCATGTCTGGAAGACATCTTTGCTGACTTAAATGCCTGCTAGAGTCCCTATGGGGAATTCTCTGGAAGCACAACTCAGACACCACTTCCTACACCAGGACTTTCTCAATCTCCTCTTGAAAATGCTCTGTATTACTTTGCATATGCAATTTGTGCTTTCTCACTTGTGTACTTTATATTTCCCCAATAGAATGTAAACTCTTTGAGGGCAGGAATGATTTCAATTTATTTATTTATTTTTTGTCTTTATTCTTATAGTACCTAGAACAGTGCCTTGCACAAGCAGGTACTTATGGAATAGGATTGGATTGGACTGAACTTGATTGAATTGAATCCATAATTTGTTCTCCAAGCCCAACACCACTGAAGCCCTTCTCAGGGGGTGTTGATGCTCTTGGGTTTACATTCCTCAGTGGTATGTTGGATTCCATGTGAGGTTAAACAAGGTGGAGGAAGAGAGGTTAGATAAGAGGCATGGATACTTTAGTCAGAGGCAGTTTGTATGCTAGCAAAGCAAAGTGATGAATTGAGTCAATTATTTGGATAATTCAAGGGAAAAAAAATAAATCCTCACCCTCCGTTTGCCTCAAAAATCCTGTTAATGAGGCAAATGTGTTATTCTGGTTGTTCTAAATACAAATTGTCTTTTATTTCTCTCTTGTGGATATTTGCCACATTCCCATTCCTCTCCCTTCTTGCTCCTGCCCTGACATACTTTTATAGTATCTTTTCCAGAAGGGAGACTTCAGGGAAATATTGCTCCCAGGAAATAAAATGCTCCCCAGAAATATTTGAGGAAAGGAAGAAGAAACACTGCTGCCGGCATACAGTCTAGGGAAACAAGGCCTTACCTTTGAACCTAATCCTAAGTAGTGCTAATATCTCATTGTAAAAAAAGCAGAACTACCCACTCTCTTTGGTTCAGTTTAGTTCAAATTACACTCCAGTCCACCCACAGATGACTGTCAAACTCCACTCTGCATGTTACCACATGTGCCATGCACCTCAGTAGAGATTTGCCTGTCTTTGCTCCCATTCAGGTTTATTTTTAAGTTGCTCCAAGCATTTACTCATCTAGATGTTATGACTCCCCTCAGCTGCTTTGCTTAGTGGAGGGCTGTCTACTGTTCCCTAGTTCTTTGTTTTTTGTTTTTTTCTTCTTTTTCTGGTAAGTATGGTTCTACTGTGAGGGCCAGCCCATCCCACCCCCAGGCCTGAGTTATTTTGGTCAACTCTTTACTCTGTGAGGTGCATTGGACTCCAGTAGAGAAGTTGTACATTTTTACCACCAGGCATGGTATGTGTACTTTTAAAATGCTAGCTGCTCTTATTTTTGTGAGCAGCACTATAATTTTCTTTTGAGGCAATAGAACTAGTGAACTCGTGAGATCAGAAGATCAGAGAATCCTAGAGCCTACAATGGGGATAAGCTTTAGAAGCCATTAAGTCCAACCCCTTCCTATCCTTTCCCCATTTTACCGACAAGTAAAATGAAACACAGAGAGGTTAAGTGATTTGTCCGGTCACACAGTTACTTAAGTATTAGAGGCAGGATTTTGAATCTAGGTCTTTTAATTTGAAGTCCAATATTGTGTCCACTATGCTCTGCTGGATCATAGATTTAGAGCTGAAAGGGAGCTCAGAGGTCATCTTGTCCAATCCCTTCATTTAAAGACGAGGAAATTGAGTCCCACAGAAAAGAAATGATTTGCCCATAAAAATGTGCATTTACAAACACAAAGAATCATTAGAAAGTGTTATATGTTGGGCCTCTGTGACTACTGGACTTTAGTTGATTTCCTGGTGTGCCTCCTTCTAGTGATAGGATCTGGACTTACCCTTAAGCAAATATATATCTACATAGCTATAAACCTATGTCAATCTGTCTCTCTCTCTTTCTCCACACACACACATATACATATTTATATAGCTATGATATTTATATGTATATAAATATATGTGTATGTATATATATATTTACATATACATGGGGAGATCATATCTATATAGATTGATATATATCTATATAGAGATACATGTCTATATAGAGATAGATCTATAGAGAGCTTTATAGATATATATAGATCTATATAGTTCTATGGCTATATAATTATTCATATATAGATAGAAACAGGCACATGTAGTATAATATAGTAATTTTATATTATGTTATACATATACATACATTTATACAGACACATGTACACATACATACACACATATACATACATGTACACCTTTCCATACCTACCCATACCCACGCCCATACTCACATACACACACAAACACACACACACACACACACACACTCACACACACACACATTTTTTTAAGGGGCAGATCAAGGATTTGGATCAAAGTCCTTTCATCCTAAATACAGAATATTTTTTTACTCTATCATGCTGCTTTCTCAAAGTCAAGACTCAGTTCTTTGGGTGATTTCCATGACTGTGTCGCGTATAAAGAGAAAAGGTATGCAGTTTCCTGATTATGGGACAGTTCGGACATCTATGCTTTGGTATGTTGTTTTGTAGGTATGTCTGGTCTCCCCAGTTAGATCTCAAGCTCCTCAGTGTTTGTGATCCTGCCTTCTCTTTCTTTTATAAGCTCCCTCCAATCTCACTGGGTGATTGGCACTTGGTGGTTCTTCAATCAGCATTGCTGATCAGCCCTCTGGAGGTTCTGTACAGTAAGAAGGAGGTGTGGCAGACAAATGAATACCTGTGGCATCTAGGATGATAATCTGGTAATCAGTCAAGGGCCTTTGGGCAAAAATCTTCACTTGGCTGTTACCTTGACAGCTGTAAGGGGATGTGGCAGGTAGTTTTCAAGATTTTTATGAATTTCCTCTTGGAGGTTAATGATTGTTTATCAGGCCTCTACCTGAAGGGACTTGTTCTTCAACAAGATTGAAAAGAAAGCTCTCTTGTAACTCATCTGCCTTATTTTGTGAACATAGTCATAGGTCTCTTTGGGATTGCTTTATCAGTGCAAATTAAAATTGGTAGATCATCATAGGCTCATAAAGCTTGTTTGTTCTGAATAGGCTTATATATGTTTTTTAAAATTACACACCCTGGTTGGAAGGTTTCCCTCCCTTGTCCTTGAGCCCACCCCCAGGGTTACTGACCATGCAAAGGACTCTTCAAGACTCCATAGTAACACATGTCACAACTTTTCAGAAAGTAAATGCTCTTGTGCTGTGGAGGTTTTCTGGTATTAAAAAATATTTGCATTTATATACATAAAGGATAATTAACAAATTTCCTATATTAGGCCTCTATAAATGTTGGAACCTACTTAATTCCGCCCTTGCTCACCTGTAGTTACAGGTCTGTGCTTATCCTTGAACCTCACTGTAGCAACTATGCAGGTATTTAATTAAATAACTAAACCATTTGACAAGATTTTGCTATGTGTAAATCACATCTATTAGGTGCTAGGAGCTACTCAGAGAGTGATAGAATAAGTGGTTCCTGCCTTTAGATTAGCTTAGAATAGGAAGGAGGAAACAGGTACCCATGTACTTTTGGGTTCCTTCCTAACTGATGTCACACAAGAGTCACAGGAAGGAGCAGAAGAACTGGGTTGGCAATGACCAGTCAAGACCAGGGGAACAGCTAACCAGGAGGCATCTCAGTTTCTTTCCTTGGGGATGGAATATTGCCAAAGAAAGGCACAAACGTCAAGCTACTTTTACTTTTGACTATTTTTATACTTTATTACTTCAGCTGTTTCCAATTTCCCACAGTGGCTGTCCCAAGCCTTCCCATCATCTTTTCTTACCACTAACCGTGCCTGTAACCCCCCACAGCATGTGACATAGCTTCATACTTCTGTGAGAAGACAAAAACCATTCTTACTGCTCCTACCTCTACTCAAAGCTTCTTTGCATTCTCACTCACACTTTTGTCCTTCCTTCTAGGTACAGAATAAAAGGTATTGTTGCTCCTTACTAAAGGGAATCCCTCTGCCAGCTCCAATTGATCCTTTCCTACCTCCTTTAGGGCTTTGATTCAGCAATCATCTCTTTCATGCATCTTTACTTTTTCCGTGGCCACTGATTTCTTTCCATTTGCCCACTGTCCCATGGGTCAGAACTATAGCTCTTTTGTTGTGCTATTGAGTCTTTTCAGTTGTTTCTGACCCTTCATGACCTCATTTGGGGTTTTCTTGGCAAAGATGCTGGAGTAGTTTGCTATTTCCTTCTCCAGCCCATTTTTCAGAGCAGGACCTGAAACAAAGAGAGTTAAGTGACTTGCCCGTGGTCACACAGCTAGTAAGTGTCTGAGGCTGAATTTGAACTCATGAAGATGAATCTTCCTAATTCCAAGCCCAGGGCCTATCCACTGTGCCACCTAGGTTGGCTCACACAAACTGGGTTCTAGCTTAGGGGCTTTTCCCAAATGAATTCTCCTTCACCCAGACCCTGAACAAGGATGTCTTTTATGGATACTGGAATCTGACTCAGGTTTAGGCTTCTATTAAAAAAAGCAAAAGCCTTCAGTTCTTATACAAGCATTCAGGTTTACATAACATCAAATATAGGAGAGTATTAATTTAATTAAGATGAAGTTAGGTGGTGTAGTGGAGAGAATGCCCAGCCTGGAATAAGGAAGACTCATCTTCCTGAGTTCAAATCTGGCCTCAACTACTTCCTAGCTGTGTGACCCTGGGCAAGTCACTTAACCCTGTTTGCCTCAGTTTCTTACTCTATAAAATGAGCTATATAAAAAAAGCCAAACCACTCCAGTATCTTTTCCAAAAAACCCCACATTGGATTTTGAAAAGGGGGACACAACTGAAATGACTGAACAATAACAACAAATTAATTTAACTTAAAAAAATGCAAAATAGAAAGGACTCATACCCAAAATGAGGTCAAGATGATTCTTCTTGCCTCTCTCTATACCTAATAGACTTCCAGGGACCTACACATTCTCTGCTATACTGCATATAGTGTTATCCTAAGATTGAGGCCTTCTATAAGGGAAAAGTTGTCAGAGTTGAATTGTTCCCTCAAACCCAAATCTGCACAGTCTATAATTTAGTAGATCAATGAAAGCCTGGGTTTGATCCTTCATGTTTTGGCTCTATTCCTCACTGTTACTTGACTCTGGGTCCCAACTTGGTCTTGGAACTTGGCATGTTCCAGAAACTTCTCCATTTGATCAAGGGCTGATTTAGCTACCCTACCACTGTCCTTCCATTACTTCGATTTCTGAGGCCAAGAAATTGTCTGTGAGGGTTGTGCAGATAGGCAAGCTTCCCTTCTCCATTTGTGTTGATATTTTGAAGGCCAAGTTCAGAGGTATAGTATAGTTCAGGTAATAACCTCATCAGCAATGAGGTATTAGCTGGGCAAAAAGTATGTCCTAGGACTTTTGGGACCATTTGAAGCTGCTCACCTCACATTCCTGCTCTATGTTCTACTCCCTAGGCCTCAGAGAAATAATGCTTTCCTGGTACTTTCATCTTTTCTAAACAATTTTTCTGTCTTGTTGGCTTCTTATCCTTTTTCTGGAGACTTGAGGTGGGCGTTTCCCAAGCTTCTGTTCTTGGCTCTCTTTTCTCTCTTTTTTTGTCCACTCCATATCCCTTGGCAATTTCATTCATGCCTATGACTCCAACCTTTATGTAGATAATGCCTAAATCTGTAGCTACAAATCTGAATTCTCTGTTGAGTTCTTGATCCTTATCATTAACTGTTTACATGACACCTCCACTTGACTATCCCATTGGAGCATGAAATTGCACATGTCCCAAACAGAACTTACTGAATTTAACCCCGAACTAGTTCTTTTATACACACACATGCACATGTGTTTGCATATATGCGTATGTACACATATATGCTACATATGTATATGTATGTATCCACACACACACACACACACACACATATATATATACATATATATACATATATTATCAATGGCATGACCATTGATTCATTTTTCCACATACCAATACTTGGAGTTGTCTTTGATTCTTACCAAGCCCTTTTATTCATTTATTTATCTGATCAATAAATCAATTGTCAAGAATTTATTGAATATCTTCTATATTCTAGGCACTGGGGATACAGAGGCAAAAATGGAATAGTCCCTGCCCTCAAGACATATACATTCTATGGAGGGAGACATGCACGTAAATATATCTATACTAAATATATGCAAAATAAACACTAGGTATTTATACAAAATAGAGAATAGATAAATTATTTTTTTGAGGGGGGGAGGTATGAGGATACAGCACACAAAGAAGGTGATATTTCACTGGAGTTCTGAAAGGAAACAAGAAATTCTAAAAGGTAGCAGTGAAGTCAGAATTCATTCGAGGTATGGAGGACAACCAATGCAAAGGTAGAGAAATGGGAAGTAGAGTGTGATGTGTAAGGGTCAGGAAGTAAGCCAGTTTGGTTTGAATGGAATGTGTGGGAAGTGGGGTAATGCATAATTAAATTTGGAAAGCTAGTATGGAACCAGATTGTAAAGGGCTTTAAAAACTAAACAGAAGAGATTATATTTGATATTAGAGGCAATAGGGAGCCATTGGAGTTTTTGAGTAAGGGAGTGCCATACTTGAGTCAAACCTGAAGTTCAGGGGAATCAATTTGAAAGCTGTCTACACAGTACACAGCTTCCTAAGATACATTGAAGAGGGGGGAGATGTGAGCAGGGAGTGTTTTTTTTTTTCTGCCCTGTAATATCTCTTGCATATGTCCCATCTTTTCTACTCCCACGGTCACGATCCTAGTTTAGTTCTACATCTTCATCACAACCATCTGGACCATTACAATAGCCTCATGAGAGTATTTCTACTTCTCCCTTCCAATTCATCCTTCAGAACTGCCAAAATAATCTTTCTTATGCAGAGATTGGTCATGTCACTTTTTGAAAAAATCTTCAGTGGCTCTCCATTGCCTACCAACTAACATTTAAGTTTCTCTGCCTGAAATTCTAGACTTTCTACAATCTAGTTCCAATCTAACTTTCCAGTCTTGGCTCACATTAGTCTTTTGCAGTACTTGGAACACTGTCCATCACATAGTAGGTCTTAATGACCTACTTTTGGGTGCTTGTCAACTTGTTGACTTGACTTTTTTATGCATACTATATTCTAGGCACATTATACTATTTTATATTCCCAGAATAGACATTTCAATTTCAAACCTCTATGTCAACTCACATTATTACCTTTGCCTGTAATATCCTTCCTCCCTCTCTTTCCTGCTGGCCCTCCTTCAAGGCCTAACTCATATGCCATCTCCTCCTTGAAGCCTTGCTCCATCTCCACCTAGTAACTTCCTTTCAGAAGTCACTGAGCATTTTGTTTTGCAATTCTAATGTGTGTGTCTTTGTTTTTCACTTACCACCCCCCACCCCTTCCACCCCAGGCAAAAACATAGGTATGCAGGTAAATAGACAAGCCTAGTGTTGAGAAAGAACAATCTTTATCTGGAGGGAGTTTCAGGATTTGAATCACGAATTATATAAACACAAATGAAAAGGATCTATTGGTTTGTTAGGAAGGTTTCTCTGGGCATCTGGCTTTGAAAGGAATGAGAGGACTATAATGTGATTTAGTGGAAAGGATATCAGATTAGGAAGTATAGGAACTGATTTTAAATAGTTGCCCTTCTACTTTGTCCTTGTGTAACTGTAGTCAAGTCCTTTAATCTCTCTTGGCCTCAGGTCCCTCTGTAAAAGAAGGGGTTGGACCAAACTGTTCTTTAGGCCACCCCCAGCCCTAAATTATCTTATTTAAATGAATTCAACTAACTTTTTTGAATTTTTTAAAAAATAAAATTTATTGATATTATTTGTTTTTACATTACCTAAACTTCACAGAGAGCCATCTCATATAACAAATACTTTTTTAAGAAAATAAAAGAAGAAAAAGAGAAAAAAAAATGTGAAAACTAATGCATCAATCCCCTCTTCCCTCCCCTGCCTCACCCCCACACACATATATAGGACAATATATTCAGTATTTCATACTCATGGACATGGCAACTCTTCAGAGGAATGGGGCAGGTGTCTTCTCATATCTCTTCACTGGGGTCGTACTTGCTTTTGTAATTTTGTAACGTTCATCTTCAGCTGTGTTGTGGTTATTTTTTCCTTCAGTTTACATTGTAGTCAATGTGTAGAATGTTTTCTTGATTTTTCCTACTTGACTTTGCATCAGTTTATCTAAGTCACTTCATGTTTCTCTGTATTTAACATATTCCATTATATTCATGTATCACTATTTGTTTAGGTGTTCCCTTGTCAATGTATATCTACTTTACAACCAACATTTTAAAAACATAGAGCAAAACTAGAAGATCTTCGCTGAATGGAAATATAAATTTTCTTTTTCTTTTTTTTAATAATTTCTTTTTTTTTCTTTTTTTTCTTTTCTTTTTTTTTTTTTAGGCAATTGGGGTTAAGTGGCTTGCCCAGGCTTACACAGCTAGTAAGTGTTAAGTGTTTGGCATGAGGCTAGATTTGAACTCAGGTCCTCCTGACTTTAGGCCCGATGCTCTATCCACTGCGCCACCTAGCTGCCCTGAAATATAAGTTTTCAAGTCAAAGATTCAGGCTGAGAGGTCAACATTAGTTTAAAGAGCAAGATCCTGGGCTTGTCAGAAGAGTAGAGTGTGACAACCTATTTTTAAAACTTTTATTGATGCCTTTTGTTTCTGCATCACAGTCATGTGTTGATATTCTTCCTTCTTGTCCTCCTACTATTGAGATTTAGGGGTGCTGGGACCCCAAAGTCACAACACATGGGTCCTACCCAAAATAATTTAACCCAACCCTTCTTTCAGCCAAAGACAAGGTTTATTAGAACATCTGTCATATTGAACATTAGTGAGCTATTGGCTAGATTATAAGGATCTGAGCACCTTAATAGAGACAAAATGGACCTTATATACAGAAAGACTGTGGGAGGGATCTAGGAGTGGCCAAGTAGTTTGGGGTGACTGGAGGAGGGGTCTAAGGAGGATCTGGATGGGAGTGGCCAGTAAGTTGTAGTGAACAGAAGACCAGGAACCTGGACCATGTGACCAAGGGAGAATGGAGCCTAGCTAGGATTAAGGGTGAGAAATGGCCAGGGTCATAGGGAGGTAAGACGATGGAGGGCTAGGCTAGGTTAAGGGTAACAGAATTGGGAGATTGGGAGTAGCTACAATGAAAGGCCAGTTGATGGGATTATAGCTTCAGGTGAACTCCAGAGATTTGGCCTTGTGGGAAAGTCCAGGGTTTTTCCATCTTCATCATTACCTCCATGAACAATCTTTTGTAGCAAAGAAGAACTAAGTAAAAATACCCAATATAGAGTGATCCCATTTGACAATATATACAGCAATGCACTACAGTAGTTAGTTCCCACTTTTTTGGTGAGAGTTATAAGTCATTTTGTGGTTTTTGGAATCTATTGGTTTTTCAATTACTCAGAATTGAAGATTCTGATCTTATCTTACATCATTCAAGTCATTGTGTATATTGTTCTTCTGGGTCTGAATACTTCACTTTCATCTTAAAAATCACCTCATGTTTCCCTTAATTCTTCATTTTCATCATTCCTTACTGCACAATTGTAGTGTGTCATCTTCATTTATTAATTCATCAGTCAATAGGCAATTGTTGATTACCTACTATGTGTCAAACATAGCCATTTCCCAATCACTGGACATGCCCTTTGTTTCCAGTTCTTTGCTAACACACACACACAGACACACACACACACACACACACACACACACACACACACACACAGCAGCAGTGAATATCTTGGTATATATTGGACCTCTGTGTCTGTCCTTGATTTTCTTGGGGAATATGTCCCATAGTGGAGTCACTGGCTCAAACTACATGAGCAATTACATAACTTTTTTCCTGTACATCCAAATTGCTAGAGAATGGTCAGAACACTTCACAGTTCTACCAGCAGGGTATTTGTATCTCTATCAGTCTCTCTAACATTGAGGGTTCCTATTTTTTGTTGTCTGTCAATTTGCAGGGTTCAAAGTGAAAATCAGAATTTTTATATTATATATATATAATATATATATATATATATATTCAATGATCCATACACATGGACATCATTTCTATTATTAATTGTAATTCAGAGCATGTCTTCGTGGATCATTTATAATTTGAAGGCTTTTTTTTTTTGAAAATTTTATGTATCCCCTTTAGTCACTTATCTTTTTCAGAATGGTTCTTCGTCTTACATATTTGTGTTAATTCCCCATGAATCTTAGATATCAGACCTTCTTCCCTAATTTGATGTTTATTTTTTTCTCTATTAGGTTTATTTTATTTCTTTTGAGTAGTTAGATCACAGACAGTTTGGCTTTTTAAGGCCTAGTTGCATATATCCCATGTTCCTTTTGTTTTCCCATCTCTTCTTCACTTCAAACTTCTATACAAGTTTCTTCTTTTTTTTTTGAGCCTCTTATGAAGTTTCAGCATCTTTTTTTTTGAGCCTCCTATGAAGTTTCAGCATATTTTTTTCACATTTACAAAGTTGCAACAAGCAATAACTTTGGCAATTTTTTACACCAAGTTCACAATCACCTAACCTATTACTTGGTTCTTTATCCTTCTCAATATTCCCTTCAGCACAGACTTATTTATGCTGGTTTCAAGGGATGACCTCAGAAGAGCTCTGCTTCTTATGAGAATTTCATGCTTATCATTTATTCTAAAATACTGAGTAAGCTCCTTCCACTGGGCTTCATTTGAAGATTGCTGACTGTCAGATTCTTCTTTATTCTTCAATTTACCTTTTCTGGGACTTTTTTTTACTCCCCTTGCTTGTAGAAATTGTTAAAGAGTTCAGTTCACAATGCTTTTTATGTAATTTTTTGAAACTTACTCCAAATATTTACAGGTATGCTAGATGGATATTATTTATCAGCATTTTCTGCATTTGCCTTTGTTCCATTTTTTAGATCCATCAATATGAAAACCAAATAGGTCACCTTCTTCAATCACATTATCTCCTTTATCTTCCTTTGAATTAAGTTCTAAGATTTTCAATGTTGTCACATCCTTAGAATTCAACTCAGTATTACTGATATTTCACATCTTCCTTTAGATTCCATTTTTGTAAACTAAGTGGAACATAAAGGTTGTGAGTTGACAACTAATACCCAATTTAAATCTGTAACAATAAAAACCAACTAGCTTATGTGCATCTATGGTCATTTTGAAATGTCAGCTACAGTTATTATACATTTATCAGTTATATATAATGCAACTATTATTTCCACTTGAGACTTAATGTGTCTGCATTGCTTTTATTCACACAAAAGGTTTTTTTTTTAAATTTTTTACAATTGGAAATTTTCTTTTTAGGGTTTTGTGGTCAACTCTTCCCCTTAGTTAAGAATTTTTCCCTGAGGCATAGTTATAAAAGGTATTTCCTTCCATTCTTATCTAATTTGTTTTTAAACAAAATGAGTTTTTACGTTCAGTTTACATATCCATTTGGAACTTAATTTAGTTCTTGCTATATGATTTTAATTGTCTTTTATGACAGCTGCTTGCATCCCACCTCCTATCTATGTAGCCTTGGGTAAATCATTTAACCTCCTGAATCTCTGTTTTCTCCTTTATAATAGAGAAGGTTGGACTAGAGGGTCTGTTTACTTCCTACTAGCTCTATAGCTACCATTCTATGATCTCCTGTATCCATTTTATGCTGGTATGTCAGAATACTTCTGCATCAGTTTTGCCATCTTTTTCTGACTCAGTGGCAAGAATAAAGCCATGGATTTGGACATTAATATAATATCACGTTGTTGAGGCTTAGAAGTTTAGGGGTGCTGGGCCCCCAAAATCACGACACATGGGTTTTGCCTGAATGAATTCAACCCACACCTTCTTTCACCCAAAGACAAGGTTTATTAAAGTCGTATTGACTAGACTCTTAAGGAATCTAAACATTTGTGTCTAGCTGACTTGAGGAAGACTCAGCCCCTAAATGGCGGCCAGGATGGATCTTATATAAGAAAGACTGTGGGAGGGATCTCAGAGTGGCCAAGTAGTTTGGGGTAATTGGAGGAGGGGTCTAGGAGAAGGAGTATCTGGATGGCAGTAGCCAGTAAGCTGGAGTGACTGGAGGAGGGGTTTAGAAAGAATCTTGATGGGAGTGACTAGGAGGTTGAATGGGATCTAGATAGGATCAAGGATGGGGAAAGTAGCCAGGGGCCCTGGGGAGGTAACAGACAATAGGGAGATGGGTTAAATTAAGGGTAACAAAGAACTGGGAAAGGCCAGTTGATTGGATTATAGCCTCAGGCAACCACTAGAGACTTCCCTTGACCAAGTAAGAGAGTTCAAGGAAAGTTCAAGGAGGGGGTTTCTTAGGGCTTGTCTTGGGCCTGTACCCCATCATTCTCCTCTCAAACAAAGGGGACCCTATTTCTTTTGGGGTGAGGGGCAAAGGTCTCAGCTTAGGCCTGTACCCTATCAATGTGTCATAACTATTTCTGCTTTTGTCCTATCTTTATCCAATATAGTAATATAATAGTAATTTCAATGAGGGTAAAGATTAGTTCTTATCTAAAATTTGTTATCTCCTCCAATGCCTAGCTGAGTGCTGTTCACACAGTAGGTACTTAATGTTTGTAGAAAGAAAGGAAAAGAAGAAGGAACAAAAGAAAAAGAAAGAAGGGAGGGATGGAGGAAAGAAAGTAGAAAATGAAAGAAGGAAGAAAAAGAAAGAATGAAGAAAAGCTGAAAAAAAGAAGGAAAGAAATAAAAGAAAAGGGAGAGAGAGAAGAAGAAGAACAGGAAAGGAAAAAGAAGAGAGGAAAGAAAGAAAGGAAGGAAGGAAGGAAGGAAAGAAAGAAAGATAGAAAATAAGAAAGAAAGAGAATTGGGAAAGTAGGAGATAGATACTAGAGAAACAGAGAATGTTATAAAGATTAGACAATTAGCTAAAACAGGAGGTCAAGTCCAGGTATTTGAAGAAGCATCATGCAGATACTATAAGTCTAGGCAGGGAAGAGGTCAGCTAAACTAAGGAGAAACAAACAGTTAATATAAACCTGGAAAGGTAGCACCCAGGATCTGAGGGAGTTATGCTTAGATATTGGCCCTAGCTGGCAATGTTGCTGAACTTTTATCCCAGAGCATACATTGTATGTTCTCTGACCCCTTTCATACTGCCTCCTGGGTGTGGGGTGCCCCTGGACCTATAAGATGCTTATCACTGCCCAAATGAGGTTGGAGGACTAAAGGACTACTCCTGATTAAGAAAAGGGCAGTGATATTTAGATGATTTCACGATTATCCAGGCACATGGCAACATTAAACACATGGTCGATCATACACAATCATTTATATTTAGCTCTGAAACAGGTTTTTGCTTTTACATTTACATATAGGTGCATCTGATCTCAGCATAAAACAGGTATTTAAAACAAAACAATGCGCTCACAGGATGAAGACCTGATTTAGAAAAATCAAGAAAGTTGTTTGATTTCTCCATTCCATACAACATTCCCCTTCCTTCTCCTCCCAACTCCTCTTTCCTCCCTGCAGCTAGGGATGACCATATCTTCTCTTAGACTGGTGAAAAGCACTAACCTGAGAAAAGCTATTCTCTTTGTCTATTATTTTTTTAACTTGCTATTTTAGGAAATTTTATCTCCCCTGTGCAAGGGAGGTAATTAAGTGTTTTGGTTTCAAAGGAAGGATAGAGAGTATGCTAACGCCAACAAAGCAAATGAGCAATAAGCAAAGGAGTTAATATTAGAGAGAAATTGAAAGGACATTGTGCTCAGAATAAGCTGTAATGCAAAAACCTAGCTAATAATAACTGAGTAGATCACATACTGATGGGGTATGGGCCCATCATACAGTTTCAGAAGCTGAGACCTTTGCCCCTTTCGCCAAAAGGAATTTGGTTCCCATTTGTCTGCGGGCCCCAGAAAACCCTTAAACTTTGTTTACTCTGGTCTCTGGTTCCTTATAGACTCCCCTTATCTCCCTTTGAAAGCCCTAGTCCCACCTTCTGATCCTTTCAAACTTCTACCTTCCAGTTCCCTTCATTATCTATTCCCATTGTCCATTCAATCTCTCAGACCTTCCAATGGAAATTCTCATCTAGACCCTTTTCCCAGCCCCTGGCTACCCAAAGTTACTTTAGTGTATATAAGACCCACCCTGGCCCCCATTCAAAGGCTGAGACTCTCTCATGCCCACTCGTCCCTATGGGCATTACTAATGTTCAGATTCCTTAAGAGTCTGGCCTATATATTTTATCTCTAACAAACTTTTTCTCTGGTTGGAAGAAGATTTGAGTTGAATTCATTCAGGAAGGGACCGCATCGTGATCTCGGGGTCCCAGCACCCCCAAACCTCTAGACTTCTTCAATACCACAGCCCAATACTAAATTGTGTTCACAACTCCACAGTGAGGAAGAACTATTTAGAATTAGATTAATTAGGGAAGAGGAAAGGGATAAGCATTTAGATAGCACCTATTACATGCCAAGTGTTTTATAAATATTATCTCACTTGATCCTCACAACAAACTCTTCGAAGATGATGCTATTATCATTCCCATTTTATAGTTGAGGAAACTGAGGTTAACAGAAATTAAGAGGCTTGCCCAGGGTCAAACAACTAGTAAGTGTCTAAGGCTAGATTTGAACTCAGGTATTACTACCTCCAGGCCCAGTGCTCTATTCGCTGGGTTACTTAGTCAGAGGCCTTATTTATAATCATTCCATCTATGAACAAAGCTTTATTAGATGTGAACTCTGTGCCAGGTATCATGCTAAGCTCTCAGGATACAAAGAAAGGCAAAAATTGTCCCTGCCCCCACATGACATAAATAAATACATATGAGATAAGCTGGGACTTACCAGGTAGTTTCAGGTTTCTGAAGACCTTTATATTTGTTATCTCATTTGGCCCTCAAAACAAATCTGGAAAGTAAATGCTATGACATACTTTACTAAAGAAATTGAGGCTGAGAGAAGTTAATTGACTTGACCAGGGTCACAAAGCTAATAAATGTATGAGGCAAGATTTGAACTTGAGACTTCCTAACTCCAAGTTCAGCAATCTATCCACTGCTAATAATTTTAGAGGGGAAGACATTAATAGCTGGGGCCTTGGAAAGGATTCCTACAGAGAATGTATTTTGAGCTCAGTTTTGAAAGAAGTCAGGGATTCTAAGAGACAAAGGTGAGGCAGGAGAATATTTCAGGAATGGGAGACAGGAGATACAATGATATATGCTGTGGATAAAAATGACAATTTGGCAACTGATTTGATATATGGGATGATTGAAAGTGATTAGATAGGCATAGCATTGAGGTTTTAACCCTGGGTCACTGGAAGGAGGTTTGTTCCCTCAACAGAAATAGAGAAGTTATATAGAGGAATGGGTTTTGGGGAAAATTATAATGAGTTGTATTTTGAATACATTGGATCTGAGATACGTATGGGACATCGAGCTTGAATTTTTCAATAGATAGTTGTTGGAGGACTAGAGCTCAGGACTCAATATATAGATCTGAGAGTCATTTGCATAGAGATGATAATTGAATCCATGGAAGCAGATGAGATCACCAAGTGAGATAGTGTAAAGGAGAAAAAGAGGAGCAAAGGCTTGGGGCCCAGCCAAAGTGAGTCTGGCCTATATGTAAATCCAGCTAAAGAGACTGAGAAGGAATATTTAGACAGGTAGAGGGAGAATCCAGAGAAGAAAGAGTCATGAAAACTTAGATAGAAGATAGTGTCCTGGAGGATAATATCACTGTCAATTCAAGAAGGACAAAGACTGAGAATGTCAATAGGTTTTGAAATGTAAAGATCTTGGTAACTTTGGAGAGAACGGAAAAGTTTAATAATGATGTCAGAAGCAGAATTGCAGAGGATTTAGTGAGAGATGAAGTAGACACCGCAAGGGTAGATTGTTTTTTCAAGGAGTTAAACAGACAAAGAAGGAGAGATATAGGATGCTACCTAGCTAGAAAGCACGAAAGATCCTGTGGGGTTAGTTTTGTTTTCTTTTTTAAGGATGGATATGAACATGTTTACAGGCAGCAGGAAAGGAGCAAGTGGGTATGGAGAGGAGATTGATGATGATGATGATTATAATGGGGAAGGAAGAGGAGGAAGAAGAAGAGGAGGAGAGGAGAGAGAAAGAGAGAAGATGATAGTGGGGGCAATCTATTGGAGATATAAGCGAATAAGAACATGGGTATATGCAGGGGTGTGTTGGCAAGTGTTTTACAAAAGGCTCTGAAAAAAAGGTATACTCAATACACTTACAAATTTAATGAAGATTATCAACATTTTCTCCACTACTTCCTTTAATCTATACAACCAACAAAACAATAAATCATTTCCTTATTTGTAATGTTTGCTGACTTCTGAGGTGTAAATGTTCACAGTATAAATTTAATAGTCAACTTTCACAAATCATGTTTGAGCTGGCTTTGGCACACTCTTAGCTACCTGTAAAGGACTTGGCAAGGAGAAAAGCTACCTCTTCATCACAGATTGGAGTGAAGTGGGGGATGGAAGGGAAGGGTATGATTGGGATATGAGATAAATAAAGAAGAGAAGATAAAACTATTGGTACATGGCCTCAGTTTCTTTTCCAGAGATTGTCAGTTATTTGGGTACAGTGACAGGGTATTACAGTAGGTTTGAGGAAATGAGAGGTTTGAAACAGCTGCTGTGTTTAGTGGCAGAGAATATTTATTAGGAAGAAGTAAACAAATTGCTTTGTTGCAAAGAAGGCTCACTTGAGATTAGATAACAAATTTTAAGTGGACTTGTTTAGTAGAGTTTAATGATTTTTTTCCCAGCTCTGATTAGCACCGTGTGAGTAGGGATGATGGAGGAAAGATGGTCGAAGTAAGCAGGGTTGGTGTTTGGCAAGTTATGTTGGGTAGTAAGACAAGGGAGGATGGGAAATTAGGAAGATAAGACAATGTAGCCAGAGCAGGGATGATGGCCTAGGAAAGTACTAAGGGGGAGGATAAGGGTTCTGTCTTGGACCCTCTTTTCTTCTCCCTCTCCATGACTTTACTTGGTGATCTCATCAGATTTAATTCTCATCTCTATGCTGACAATTCTCAAATCTACCTTTCCTGCCCCCGCTTCTTTACTGACCCTCAATCTTGTATATCCAACTGCCTTTCAGACATTTTGAATTGGATGACCAGGAGATACTTAAATTAGACATGTCTAAAATGGAATTCATCATTTTCTCCCTTGCCTCTCCCCCATTCCCTGTTACTGTAGAAGGCAACACAATCTTCTCAATTTCCCAGGATTGTAACCTAGGAGTTATTCTTGACTCTTCACTATCTCTTATTCTCTATAGTCAATCTGGAGCCAAGGTTTATCACTTTTACCTTTGCAACATTTCTTTCTCTTTTTTTTTGGTGAGGCTATCAGGGTTAAGTGACTTGCCCAGGGTCACACAGCTAGTAAGTGTCAAGCATCTGAGGTCTGATTTGAACTCAGGTCCTTCTGACTCCAAGGCTGGAGCTCTATCCATTACGCCACCTCGCTGCCTCTGCAACATTTCTTGAATACCTTGTTTCTCCTCTCTCTCTGCTACTCCTCCAGTCCAGACATTCATCATCTCACTCACAACTAGATTGTTGTAATAGCATGATGGTGGATCATCTCAAGTCTCTCTCCACTCAAATCCATCTTCCATTCAGCCACCAAAATGATTTTTCCTAAAGCTTGGGACTGACCATGTCACTCTTCTACTAATAAATTCCAGTTCCTCCTTATCACCTCCTGGATCAAATATAAAATCCTCTGCTTGTCATTCAAAGCCCTTCATAACCTAGCCCCCTCCTACTTTTCCAGTCTTCTTAAACCTTATTGCCCAACACGTACTCTTTAATCCAGTGACACTGGCTTTCTGACTGCTCTGTGAAGAAGACACTTCATCTCAGCTCCAGGAATTTTCTCTGGATGGCCTCCATGGCTAGAACACTATCCCTCCTCAACTCTGCCTACTGCCTTCTCTGGCATCTTTTAGTCCCAACTAAACTCCTGTTTTTTACAGGAAGCCTTTCCCATTCCCTCTTAATTCTAGTACATCCCTTTGTTAATGAATACTTATTTGTATATATTTGTTTGCATGTTGTCTTCCCCATTAGATTTTTAGTTCCTTGAGGGTAAGAACTGTCATTTGCCTCTTTGTCTCCTCATTGCTTAGCACAATACCTGGCTCACAGTAGGTGCTTAATAAATGCTTATTTATTGGTTAACTGGTTAATATTCAAGGTCATGATGAGGATAAAAAATAAGTTTAGGAGTAGTAAGATTTAGGGAGAGATGGAATGATAAAAGGTTATGATTAGATGGAATAATTTCTTTTAATATTAAATTAATTAAGTAAAATAATTTATTGATTTTTTAATAATCCCCAGATTCCCTCTGTATCCCTCTTTTATCCCCTCCCTGAGAACTATCCCTTATGACATAGAGAATATAAAGAAAGAGAAAAAATAGGAATAATAAAAAAATCAATAAAATTAAACAACACATTTAAAAATATATTATATACATTATTTTGTGCCTATAGACATAACTCTCTTCAAAGAAACAGGGGGAAGTATATTCTCATATATCTTATTTGGGGCCAAGTTTGTTCTCAGTGATTTTACAACATTTTTTTGCTTGTTTTGTGGTTATTATTCTTTCCATTTTCATTATTTTCATTGTGTGTATACTATATATAATTATATATTACACACACACATATATGCATGTGCATGTGCGTGTGTGTGTGTGTGTGTGTGTGTGTGTGAGTCTTTCCTGGCTGTTTCCTATACTCTCCATCAATTCATGTAAATCTTTCATTGCTCTCTATATGCATTGTGCTCATCATTATTATTTTTTTTTACAGCATCATAATATTATACAGTCCACAATTTGTTTATCATTATTTAATTGAGGGGCTGGATAAAGAAATTTTAAAGCTCTTGAATGTGGAAGCAGGACACTTGCAGGTGAAGGCCAGTTCAAGCTTGTGAATATTTCAGTGTATAGCTGATGAGAGTGTTGAAAAGAAGGTCATGGGAGCTGGTAAATTAAGGACCTGGGAAGTTAGAGTATTTAAGGGATCATCAACATGTATGTTGAAGTCCCTTAGTATAAGGGCAGGCACTGAGTTTGATCAGGAAATGGTAAGCCAGGCACAGAACACATTGAGAAGGGAGAAAGAATATCATGAGGGTTGATAGGAACCACCAGGTTCTATTTTTGGTGATAAATCTGAATAGAGTGATCTACAAAAGAAAAGAGGTTTCTGGTGATGGGTAGTCAAGGGAGAGTTTGACAGTAGAAATGGGTTGAGTATTCAAACTCTTTTACCAGGACAAGTGTGTCAAAGGGAATAAGAGAAGTGAAACCAATATTGAAAAAGATGTCCATAGATTTAGTGTTATGTGGGGAGAGTCCAAGTTTCATTGAGTTCCAGAAGATGGGAGGAGCCAAGAAAGCAAGAGGTCTAAAATGAAAGGAAGCGTGCTAATTATGGAATAAGAATTCTAGGGGGTAGAGTGGAAAAGTTGGGCAGAGTTGGAACATTGGGATAGAGTTGACATAGATGGGAATGAGTAGTTATATGGGTTTAGGAAAAGAGGTTTGTTTTCATCAGGCAGGTGTTCAGTATCACTAGACTGGGGAAGAGCAAGAGGGGTGGGGATATTCTAACCATCGGAAAATGAGTACAAAGAAAGTATTAATGGATGGGAAGAATTCTGATGATGAAGGAGAGTGATTGAAATGTTCCAGGTCTCCTCGGGGACTAGATCTTAGAAGTCTTAGCACAGCTATCCACCTTCTTGGCAGAAGGTATTCCTGTGTCCTATGACATCTGTAAGCCTGGCCTGGCAGCAAGCAACAAGCAACGAGCAATTCTTGGCAATACGTTTAATCATTTGTTTAAGGGAAATGCTGTAGGAATATCATTACAACAGTAGGACCTCTGCCCTTTTTTCATCTAGGACCAGAGTGAATTTGTGGGCTTCTGATAGTTGCAATTACATCCCACCCCTAGCCATAGGCCCAGGATCTCGGAATGCCAGGAAAAAATTATGTAATGTGCTAGAGGGTAAACGTGGTAAATACAACCTTGTTTAAGATCTGACTCACTTTGGTGTCTACTCTGTAGGGCCATTGCTTAAACTACCTGACTCCTGGATCCTAAAGTCTATTCCTATCTTAACCCCTGAGACCTGCTTATTCATTTCCCTCCTGTTTCCTTTCTAGTTCTTATATGTGCAGCTTGCTTTTCATATTAGGAAAACATAGACTACCTATATTGGTCCTTATGGCTTCTAAAGTTTCATTGTCCTTCAGAAACTCTAGGCTGCTGGAACAGTGAATAACCTTGCTGCCTGCCCATCAATCTCTCAGCCTCTATCCCCACTTGGTTGGCTCTGTCCCAATGCTGTCCATACCCTTGCATGTTAGTTGCCTGGTCTTTTAGAAATCCATCTGTGACTGTGAATTAATGAGAATGTGTTTGAGTTTCTCATACTTTGTTATCACCAGCAGGGATTCAAAATCAGTCCAACTTTACTGACAAAGATATCTGGTGCTTTATTACTTTTTCTTCCCTGCCAGGGACATCAGAAGCTGTGCAGCCATTAGCTAGAACATCCTCTAGTGAAAACAAGCAAAACAAGTCCCACACATGAGGAAAGAATTAGAATTGTTGCCTGGAGGGACCCTAAAGATAATCTTGTCCAACACTCTCATTTTACAAAAGAAAATTGTGGACCAGAGAGGTATATTGACTTGCCCAATGTAACATGGGTAATAAATAGCATAGCCTCTATCGCTAGCTGTGATGCTTTTCCCACTATACCACACTGAACACATCATTTTTTAGAATAATAAACAGAATCACACAGATGTTCAAATTTTGAAATAACGGATAGCCTACTGATTATAGACATCAGTGTCAATCCCAAGTGACTTACCTAACACTATTTGGTATGTCATTGAAAGAGGCAGGTTTTGTACTCAACTATTTATTTGATTATGAGAAAGAACTGCAAATCCATAAAATGAGGGAGAATATGTCAAACCATGTTATCTATTAATTATCCATTATTTTTCTTAGATGAGATAATATCTGTAAAACACTGAGCACTGTACCTGGCATACAGTAGGTACTTAAAAATGCTTATTCCATCTATTCCATTTCATGTATTTGAAGTGGTGGGAGAACTCATTAGATAAATGCCAATAGACTGCTTTAAGCTCCCAGACAAAGTTCTTTTGTTACAAATATAAGAGAGGATTATTGATCTGAACATTAAGCTAGACACATAGGTGGTGCGGTGCACTGGGCAGGAAGGTCTAAATTCAAATCTGGCCTCAAACTCTTACTAGTTGTGTGACCTTGGGCAAGTCACTTAACTTCTGTCTGCCTCAGTTTCCTCAACTATAAAATGGGGATAATAATGCCACCTACCTCTTATGGTTATTGTGTTCAAATAAGATCATATTTATAAAATGTTTTAGCACAGCGTATAGAACATAAGTACTGTGTAAATGTTAGTTATTGTTGTTATTATTATCTTATGTTTATTAGGTCTTTGATTTTCAATTTTCCTGTTTTTAATGTCAACATTCAACTTTATATTTAAATGTAATAAAAGTTTCCATTTATATTTTAATTCTGAGAAAACTATATATTGCTAAACTGAAAACTGAAAGTACCCATGATTTCGTCACACACTAATCTTCATGTCATTGTGTGCCTGTTCTACATCCTGACCAAGAAATGGGAAGACTTTCAAATATTCATCACGTTCTGGCACAAATCAACATTTTGAGTCAGTAAATTTTCTACTGATGTTCATCCAGAAGCCCCTTGTGTTAGAGTAAATGAGTTATTAAAAGAAGGGAGTTTTGGGTGGTAATATTCGATAACCTACATTTCCCTGTATCTTTGTCTAATACTTGAAGGATCCTTCTCTCCTCCGGTGCTACTATGTCTTGCAAAGGTTACCTATTTTGGCTTCTGAAGTACTGGCTTGTGAGGGAGAGTGTACCAGTCAAATGAGAAGCAGTAATTCCTCACCCTCAGCTTGATTTGACCTAGTCTATGGGGCAACCTTGGTAAGGCCTTGGATGCAAAATTGCAATACAATTTCAAAGGGCTTCAGTGGCAGTATTATAGAATACAAAAAGGAGATATCATTCCATTCCATTCAGTCCCCCCCAAAAATTTATTGTCAAAACCTGTCATAGTATAGGGCACATAGTATTCATAGTAGGCCCTTAATAAATGCTGAATTGAATTAAAATGAAATCATTTCTTTTCTAGGGTCTGGGGTAAATACAAAGTTCAGATGAGATAAAGTCTCTTCCCTCACTGAATTCCTATTTTAGTGGGTAGATATAATATAAATATAGATTACTCTAATAAAAATAAACAAGACATGCTGCTGTAAATGTAAGATAAAACGGAAAAAATAACCACAAAGAAAGAGAAAAGCAGTAGCAGCAAGAGAAGCTTTATGAGATTCAGGGAAGAAAAGATTATTACTACTGAAGTTATCAGAGAAGGCTTCCTGGAGAAAGAGTCATTTCAGAAAAGCTTTAGGGAATTATATATTTGAATAAAGGCACCAAGCAAAATGTCTGACTGTCTTTCTGTTTTTGTCTCTATCTCTGTCTCTTTCTCACAGTTGAGGCCTGCGAAAGACCTTAATTTAGAAATGCCAAGATCATCCATCGCAAACCAGGCCATCCCCAGTTGTCTTGACTTTTTTGTTACCACTGGACTTTGATGACTATGGTGGAGAGAGTGAGGCTGATGATTTTTTGCAACTCTGCCTCACTTAAATCCAGTTCACTTGCAAAGACATCACCCTTGTGATGTCATTGGTCCTCCTCAAGAATGAAGGACAAACAACAAAAACAATTCATCTTCTCATGTATGCCCATATGTATAATGTCTTTTTCTATCCCTGGCTATCTCTATGTCTCCCTGTGTTTCAGCATTCCTTCTCTATTGTTCTATGTCTATTCTTTGCTTTATCCCTTTGTTTGTCATTCTACTTTTCTCTGACTGTTCCTTTCTTTTTTTTCATATATTTGGGGCTAGAAAGGAACTCATGAGTCCACCTCTTTTATTTTATAGATGAGGAAACTGAGGCACAAATAGGTAACATGTCCTGACCAAGGTTATATATGTAATAAGTACCAGAACTAGTGACAGGGACTTGTACATAAGTGACAATACTAGAAACCCTGTCTCCTTTGGGGTACCTCTAAAACCTTAAGGGGTCAATTAGTCAGCCACCTTTAGGGACAAAATGATTGGGATTTGGGAAAGTAGCCAAAACATACTCCTATTGTATAAACATTGCCTAAAAATTTGATCCTTATTTGTCTTATAAATTATCATGTTGTTTGGAAAACAACTACCTTGTTTTATCTTTTTCTACCCTTTTGTTCTTTCTGAGGTTTTACTTAAGGGCTATATGGAGTGATCCCTCAGCTTTTTGCATCTATATTTTAGTTGCTTCCAGGGTTACATCTGAAGTAATATGCCCTCCCCCTCCCCCCAAACACTAGACTTCATAACAAGAATGCATCAAAGGCATATAAAATAGTATACCTGAGTGGATGCCCCTTGTTTCCAGGCAATTTCAATCTGGTTCTTAAAACAGCATTTCCATTCAGTTTGGAGAGTGAATGTACAATTACTACAATGAAAAACACAGTTTTCTGGTGTCCCCAGCCTTGCCTAACTCAATGGCCTTTTGTATGTAAGATTACTGAAGTCATAATAGGGAATGGGACCCAAATAAGCATCCCCCATTGTGGTGACAATTATCCCCTTATTGATTTGGTTTTCCCATAGTGTAGGTCCTTGCCTTTTAGAAATGCAAACATACATACTGTGAACATGGCCCTATATGCAAAATAGGCAAATAACGGGGTGCTGAGACGTGCTTTGCCTGTACTGAGCAAGCCTGCCTCAGACAACATAATTACATCTAGTGGAGTGCTGGCTACAACAGAAATAAATCCATTGTAATAGAAATGTGTCATAGGATCAATGTCTTCCACTTGGAAAACAAATGCCTTGGCTTTGCTCTGGTGTTTATTTTGGCTTTAGCAGTTGAGTCCTTTATCTAGCCAGCAGGAGTCTACTATCCACTGATAACATTTTTCCTTCCCATTGTTGCTGTCTTTAAAACAGCTTCTTTGGGGATCTTCTTTTTTTTTTTTGTATGTTTACTTAATGACATGTTTAAAGTCATCGTAAGAAGCTTATTGAAATGACAGATATTTCATTTTGTGAGTTTAAACCATAGACTCTGAGGCTGATAATAAATTGTGTTCTTGGTTCCAGCTTCTGTGTGTTCTAGGCACCTTGCTGCTTTTGAAATGTTGGCAGGGTTGTCAGGCATTCAGATCTTGCTTATACCTTGTACGCTGAATATTTTGAATCTCAGACATCTTTAACCAGACATAACTAGCACAGAGTAAATGAGATATGCTCCAGGGCAGGTACTCTGGGAAAGAATACCTCCTCCCTAAAGAGGTATGTTTCTTCTCTCACCTCGAGGCCACCATCTAAAGGAAGATTTCACCAGCAGCTAGTGCTTTCTACTCTGAGATTTCTTTGCATCTATTATCTATGTATCTCATATATACTGATTTTTGTTGTCTCCCACATTAGAATGTGGGCTCTCTGAGGGCAAGGATTGATTTTGCTATTTTCTTTATTGTCCCAGAGTTTAGAGTTGTGTCTGGAAAACAGTACAAACCTAATCAATGCTTTTTGATTGATTGGTTGATTGATATCTCCTTTAGAGCAGGGGATCCTGCTTCTGTGAAGTTTGGATTTAGTCAAAGGGTTGCACTTGAGGACCTAGAGGGTCACATGTGGCCTTGAGGCCGCAGGTCCATTCCTGTCCCCCCCCCCCCCAATGCCCACAGCCAAGAGATTAGAGATTGGGAAAACAATTCCTGGGAATCCCCTCCAGGGCCTCATCATTATGGAATCCTTCTCCTTTCTCAGGGGCTGTTCCCCCATGCTTGTCTTATAAATTATCACACTTTTTGGAAAATAACTACTCTGTTTTATCTTTTCTGAGGGGCTGTTCCCCCATGCTTGCCAGTGTGAGCACCAGAATGCCCATGGTAGAAGTTCCATCTGCCTCATTTCCTTTCTTCCCCAACTAAACTTGACCCAGACTCAATTTTATTTGTTTGTAGTGATGCCTTTACCTATTAAAACAAACAAACAAATGTTAACTTATTATATGAAATACCATTTCATAAAACTAGTTAAAGAACTATTTGGTGACAGTGACAAGAGAGAATCACTGTATCTCTCTTTCCTGAAGTCCTAAGGTACTTATTCCCAGTTTTAGTTAGCACCTAACTGTTCTCCTTAAAAAAAAAAAAAATCAAAATTTATCTTCTTCATTCATCTACACAGAAATCTCTATGAAACAAAGATTCTTGTATAATTTATGTTCTACGCTCTATTTAGACAAGCTCACTTAAACACTTTCCTCATTCCTTACATTAGGTCGCCCTGAAATCCTAATCTAGCTAGGTGACCAGAGCAATTTTAGAAACTCTCAGTCCTTCTACTAGTCAGTCAACAAACATTTAATTAAGAGTCTACTGTGGTCCAAGAACTGTGCATAGCTTCTGCTTGAGAATTCCCTCCCTCCTCCCTTCCCGTGCTCCTCATTTTCCCATTGCTGCTTAAAATGGTTCAACCTTAACCCTAGTCCTGACTTCACATTCAACCTCAGTGCCAGGTCTTTGGTAGCAGAACTGACCATGCCAGTCCATGCCAGGGAAGGGCAGCCTCTTCTCTTTTCCCTCCTAGACCCAATGCCATTGTCATTCCCATAGGTTTAGTACTGGTCTTAGAGCAAGCATAGTAGTCTCCATTCTACCTTTGCCTAGACAATCCCTCCCTCCAAAAAAGACTATGATGAAATACCCAGGAGACTTACTGAGTCTGAGTGTTCATTTGAAGTATGGAGGAATCTTACTTTAGTCCTTTTTCACACCCAAAGTTGGCAAACTAACATGAATGTACATCTTTGTTTTCCGTTACAGGACCTAACTGAACAAAGTAAAAAAAGAAGCAGAGAGGCATTAGGGAGGATTTTTTTTTTTATTCCATATTTAGTAATAATAACAGTAATAATAAAAATCACCTAGAAAGTCTTAAGTGGTCTGTGTTCCTGTGACAGGGTCAGGTAGGAGAGAAGCTGTGAGACTCCATCCTGCTCCGCAGCAGGGAGAAAAAAGTAACTTGGATGGCGAGACCATAAGTGGTGAGTGTGAAAAGGGAAGCAGGTGGTTCATGTCTTGGGGCCTCAGGAAGAAAAGAAAGACAGGAGAAGAGAGCCAATCCTGGTCAGATAGAGGAGACTTGGATGGCCAAGAGGTTCCAACATCCTTAGTTTTTCAACTCTTTATAATTTCTGGAGCCTCTGTCCCCCTCCTCATCAATCCTCCATTCTGAGCCATCTTCAGGCCCCAGAATCCCACGTGAATGATTTGGAACTGGGGAAGAATCTGTCCTACAGAAATGATATGTAAGCCAGTATATATGGGAAGGAGGGGGAAGGAGAAATTCTGTTTTGCTACCAGGGCTGCTGCTACTCTGAAAGATTTTCCCCATAGAAACAGTTACTCATAGGGTCCTCCTTCAAAAACTTAGTTTTTAATTACTTCTTACATATTTTTGTATTTACTTGAGTATGCATATTCCTTTAGTAGATTGTAAACTCCTTGGGGAAAAGATTTTTTTTTTTTTTTTGGTCTTCGTGTCCTCAACATATAGTATAGTGACTTGCATTTATTTAGCACTTAATAAATACTTCTTGGATTATATTGAATTGAATTGAATGGTCTTATTTTAGGGGGCTAGATATATTAGCGGTTAAATAGGCTTTTGTGATTTGACTTTGGAACTAATCATCATGTAAAAAATTATTTCTATGAGAAAATGTGTTCTGGGTTGCAACTACTTCACAAATGAGGTTTTGGAGCACAGCATATTGATGAGTTAAGGACTGCCTTTACTTTTTCCTCCCTCCACCATAGTGCTTAGCATACACTAGGTACTTAACAAATATTTTGTTATTGAAAGGTTGTTATTAGATTCATTAAGTCTTGTGAAACTTCTTTTAATCTTTCATAACCCAGACTTACATGTTGGGCCATGAATGCTGTCATGTCAATAAGAAAGCAGGTTTGCCTGGATTTTTCACCCTGACTGACAGTCATCATCCTAGTCAATCAGATTGCACATATAGCTATACACAGTCCTTACATCAAGACTGAGTCCTAAGAAACCACACAGGCAAAGTCTTTGGTTTCTTGAAAATGATTAAACTTCTTTCCCCTTGAACAGGGACAGCTGGTTTCCATGATGCTGATGGCTGAAGTTTTATTTGGATGACAGGAGTTGATATAACAACTCTTCTGCTGCTTACACTTGAAACCCCCCACACAAAACACATGCCACTAAGAGGATGGCAAAGCTCTCCTTTTGCTAATGTAGTACTGAAATTACAGCATGGACAGCAATTCCATTTCAAGTAGGAAAGCTTTGGGGACATGATGGGTCTTTTTGGATTGCATACACGAGCCTGGATTGCTCCTCAATTCATTTCCTTTGGGAAAAGTCTTCTCTCTACTTGGCTGGGCACACCGTGGGATATTGATAATCACCCTCCATTTCCAATGAGAAAAGAACAAGAGAATATGAGGAAGATTGAGATTAGACAAAATAAAGAACATCCTTAAGATAATGAAGAGGATATACAAACATCTTTTTTGGCTCAGGTATGGGCCTACCTGGAAATGAGATGGGGGTTGGTTGTTTTAAGTTTCTTTTCTATTTTTAGAATTCTTAGATCCTAAATGGTTTTCTACTACTTTATCTGGGATAGGTACTTGGGACATGAGGGAATCAGGTCTAACCTGGACTTATGCCCTTATGGGTAAGAAAACAGGTGTATCTGGTTTATGTATAAGCCTTCAAGAGACTCTTTCACCTTTCAAAATTTTTTCAATAGCTTTAGAGAACAGAGTACAGATACCAGAGTAGGACATGAACTCTGCCCAGCAACCTTTCCTTCTTTTTCCATGACCCATGCAGCTGAATGAGGCTAACTGCTGTGTTCTTTCCTAAGAAATGGGTATTACCTGGACAAAAATTAGGCTTGGAAAGAGAAGAAAAACCTCAAGAGGCTTATCTGTTGTAGCCCCATTTGCTACATGTGCCAGCATAACATACTCCCATGATTATAACAGCAGTATCACAATGCCAACTCAATTTGCATTTTCTTAAATATAAATATTTCTGTTCTTGGGTAGTTTTACCCTTCCTGGTAGTATAGGAAATTTTCTACCCTCATCCCATTCTGCTGCGTAAGAAAGTGGAGAATCTGTGATTTGCTAGTATAAGGCACTCCCTAGATGGGAATTCCCTTCACCAATACAGATTATAATCCTTCTATGAAATATTGAGCTGTATTATTTTCTCAGGGCCCAAAAGTTAGTAAAAGTAACAGTGGTATTTGAACACAAGTCTTCCTGTGACTCTGAGTCTAGTATGCTCTTCTGATTTATCACACTGCCATTGTCCCAAAATACTATCTCATCGTTAAGGGGGCAAAGTGAATAATCTAGGTCTACATGAAAATTTACCTTCAATTAAGTCTAGGATTTTTTCGAATGCTTCATCCTGTAAGTGTATTTTATTAGTGGCTATGTATGAAAATGGCACAAGATTGTGAACAGCAGTGCAAAGGTAGCAATGATGGCAACTTTGTTTAAGGTATATAAATCTTATGCTTTGTGTAGTACAGGAGGAGGCCAAAGGTATGACAATAACATTTAGTTACACTATGGTTAAAATTTGGTAGAAAAAAACAAACTAGCAAACCTGAGGAAAAGGTTATTCTGGTCAATCAAATTTTCTAATGGACTCTGACATAGTCTTTAAAATACAAAATAAAGTGAGATGTTCTTTCTTTCTTTCTTCTTTCTTTCTTTCTTTCTTTCTTTCTTTCTTTCTTTCTTTCTTTCTTTCTTTCTTTCTTTCTTTCTTTCCTTTCTTTTCTTTTTTTCTCTTCTCTCTCCACATAGGTTATTACACCCTTACCTGCCAATGCTCTGCCCAAAGTGAATGTCAATTTTCATCTCTGAAACTTTTTGTTTTGTTTTGTTTTGTTTTTCTCTTAAAGATCAACCTTAACCCCAAAACACTCTGGTCCCTGACCAAGCTCTACTTGGTCACTGTTTGGGCCCTAATTGACTCAGAATGAAGTAAATAACAATTGTTTCTGTTTTGGCCAGAAATCTTGAGGGTCTTCCGCTCCAGGTTCTATTTATTAAGAGGCTGTTCTTTGCCTCATTTTAAAAAAATTAAGCCTTAATCACTGAATGAGTGCTGCCTCAGTCAAACTGAGACCTGTTAAAGACCTTAGCTTGAAAAGGCCAAGTTCCCCCACTGCAACCTGGGCTATCTCCTGTTGTCCTGATCCACATCTGGCCACTGGACCCAGATGGCTCCAGAGGAGAAAGTGAGGCTGGTGACTTTGTACAGCCCTCTCTCACTTAAATCCAATTCATTTGCATGTCATGGCATCACCTTCCTGATGTCATGGTCTTCTTTGAGAATGAAGGACAAACAGCAGCAAAGTGAGATGTACCCTGCTACCCCATTTCTCAATAGAATTAAGACTCACACTGACTGGATTCAAATTTGGCTGTGGCTATAAAGATCAATTTCTCTTTTGGGCTTATCATGCCCCTCCCTAAAATTTAATATGAAAAATATACAACTATAGCTTATATGTAACTCATGTCTAAGATAGCATAAATGTAAGAAATGGGATCTCTGAATAAGAACCCCAGGTAACAAATGTATATTGAGTAGAGAAGAGTCAATATTTTATCTAATAGAAAATGCAAAAGACAGAAAAGACTTTTATGACCCATAAACAGATACAGAAAACATAGGAAATATCACAGTAGCCCAAAAGCAATAAATACAATTTTCCCTCTTCAATGAATCTTACTTCCCACCCTCCCTCTCCCCTCATCAGGGTCCCAAAGTCTTTCTGATTTGCTTTTACTTTTGGTTTAGATTTCCTTCATGAGAGAACTTGAAAAATCTACTTGTCTTACTGTAAAAATGTTTTTAAATGAAACATTTCATTGAGGAGAGAGGATTTTATGTCACTTTGTGGTCAACATTTCGAACATCGTAATAGAGTACTGGCCGCATCCTTATTAGCCTGGGCAGAGTACCACTGAGACTATTTCTGACATGAAAGAGGCTGAGTAGTTTGTTTCCTGGAGAGTCATGAAGAAGTGTAATGGAAGTACTTTGTTAGTATGTATAGACTTTCTGTAACTGGTTCAGGTTTCCTAAACCCAAGGTGGACAGCAGCTTTTTGGATTGCCTGAAGTTATAGAATTGGAACCAGGGGCATCTTCAAAAGGCTATAGTTGACCCTGGCCTCTGACCTTCCTGATTTGGCCTCTGGTTGAAGTTTGCCTCTGTTGCTGCTGGTGACTGGTAAGTGGTGGAGCACTAGGTACTTTAACTGCAAAGTCGAAGGGTGACCCTATCAATATGGGACTGGGATCTTTGGCTGTCTCATTATTTGTTCTTTTTTTTCATTTTAGATAAAGGAATTTGCAGGCCACAAATTTAATAATGATGATGATGATGATAACTAGAATTTATATATCAAATTTTAGGTTTGTAAAACACTTTCCAAAAATCTCATTTGATCCTCACAACAGTCCTGGGAGGCAGGTGCTATTGTTATCTGCCTTTTGCACATGAGGAAACAAAACCATACAAAGGTTAAGTGGCTTGTTCAGGGTCACATAGTTAGTAAGTAAGGCTAGATTTGAAATCAGGTCTTCCTCATTCCAGATCCAGTGCTCTAACCACTGTGCGACCATGCTGCCCTTGTGAGTTTCAAAAGTCAGGAGAACAAAACACCTGAGGCCTGGTATTCTGAGAGTTGAGTTCTACTGGATTTTGTATCCAGCCCAGTATTAATTCTCCAAGGAACTTTGGAACTCTTAAGGTTATTCTAAAAATAAGAATATTGGTCTAACGACCTATGCTCTCTAAATCACTAATTCTAACTAACGAGCAATTGTGGTTTTTCCTCATGATTCTTTGTTTCTAATAAGTTGTAGCCTCTTGGCAACCGTCCTCTTTGGGTGTGACTCATTTTTAATTCTTTTGAACCTTAAGAGTTCCAAAACTAATGGCTATACATAACCACTGGCAGAATATTGGTGTTAAAAATATAGGCCTATGGTTCTGTGAGAAGGTTGGGGTCATGAAAGGAATTTTATAGTTTGCCAAAGGGGACAGACCTGCATGTTCTTTTCTGTTAGTGTAGTTCTTCATCCCACTCATTTTCCATGCTCAGTCTATGTCCAAGACCTATATACTGATGGATTATATAAAATAAGTCAACAACCATTTTTATTAAGCATGTACCATGTAATAGGTACTTTGCTAAGTACTGGGGATACAAAGAAAGGTAAAATAAATAAATAGTCCCTGTTCTCAAGGACTTCAAAGTCTAATGGGAGAGACAACTTCAAAGCAACTACATACAAACAAGATACAGGGTAAATTGGAGGTGCTCTCAGAGAGAAGGCCCTAAGATTAAAGAGAGAATGGTAAAGGATTACCATAGAAGGTGGGGCTTGAAGGATACAAGGGAAGCCAGGAAGCAGAGATGAGGAAGGAGAGAATTCCAGGAATGAGGTACAGATGGTGAGAAGATCTGGAGTTGGGAAATGAAGTATTATCTATGAAGAATACCAAGGAGGGTACTATTACTTGATTGTGATTTAAACGAGTAAGGTGTATGAAGGGGCAGCTAGGTGGCCCAGTGGACAGAGTGCCAGGTCTAGAGTCAAGAAGACTTGATTTCACATCTAACCTTAGACATTTACTAGCTATATGACTCTGGGCAAGTCACGTAACCCTTTTTGTCTCAGTTTCTTCATTTGTAAAACAAACTAGAGAAGGAAATGGTAAACCACACCAGTATCTTTGCCCAGAAAACCCCAGATGGGGTCATGAAGACTCAGAAGTGACTGAAACGACTGACAACAAGAAGGTATAAGAAGACTGAAAAGAGAGTAAAGTTCCAGGTTATGTAAAATTTTAGAAGCCAAATAAAGGATTTTATACTTGATCCTGGCAACAACAGGAAGACATTGCAGTTAGTTGAATAGGAGGAAGTGACATAGTAAAACGTGGGCTTTATAAAGATCAATTTGACAGCTGAGTGAAGGATGGCCTGCAGCGAGGAATTACTTGAATCAAGGAGAGCAAATACCAGGTTATTTCAACAGTCCATGAGTGAGGGGATGTGGGCCTGAACAGAGTGATTATAGTGTCAGAGGAGAGAAGAGGGCGTATACAAGAGATCTTTTGAAGGAAGAAACAACAGGACCTGGGGACTAATTAGATATATTGCATGAGAGAAAGTGACAGGGAATAGTGTGGTACCATAGATTGCAATTGAGAAGTTAGGAAGAGAGGTGATTTTGGGCAGAAAGATAATGAGTTCAGTTTTTGGTTTGTTCAGGTTAAATTGTTTATAGGACGTCTAGTTCAGAATGTCCAATATGCAGGTGGAGATACAAGATTAATGTGAGGAGAGAGGTTAGGCTGGACAAATAGATCTGAGAACCATTTGCAAGGGATAATAGTTGAATCAATGGGAGCGAATGAGATCATAAAGCAAAATAATATATATATACATATATATATATATGTATATATATATATATACGTAGAGAAGAGAATATGACCCAGAGACCTGCATGAATGACCAGTAAAGGTCACTAAGGAGGAATAGTCAAACAAGTAGGAGGAGAAAGAGGAGGGAGAAGTATCATGAAAACCTTTTGAGAAGAGGGCATCAAGGAGAAAGTGATTGACAGTGTCAAAGGCTGCAGAGAAGGATAAGAATTGATAAAAGTTCATTAGATTTGGCAATTAAGGGATCATTAGTAGCTTTGGAGGGAGTAGTTTCAGTTGAATGATCAGGTTGGAAGTCAAACTTCAGAGTATAAAGAAGAGAATGACAAAAAAGAAGTGGGGGCATCAATTGTAGGTGACTTGTAATTCCAGGAAGTTAGTTTATACCTTCTCCAGGAAATTAGCTACCAAACAAAGGGGAAATATGGTATGATAGTCAGAGAGGCTGGAGGGGTCAAGTGAAATTTTTTTGAAGATGGGGGAGACATAGGTGTGTTTGTGTCCAGTAAAAGGCAATTTGTAGAGTTTCTAAATCACTAATCATTAAAGAAATTCAAATTGAAAATTTGGAATCTCTCTTCTTGCCTTCTCATTTCACAGAGAAACAGCCAGTAGAGAGGTACTGACCACAACTGAAAGAGTAGGGATGACAAAGGTGGGCAATCTACTGGAGAAGATAGCATGGAGTGGGATCACCTGGCCATGTAAAGAGGTTTGTCTTGGCATGAAGAAGGACCATGTCTTTTTGTGAGAGGGTCTAAGGAGGAGATAATGGTAGAAAGCATCTGAGTGATGGGAAATGAGAAGGGAAGAAGAGAGTCCTTGATGAATGGCTCCAAATTTTCAATTTTTATTTCTTTAATTATTAGTGATTTAGAAAAAAAAATTCACGTGGATATTGATAGTTTGATTTTCTTCCTCTGAAAACTTCTTATTCATATCCTTTGATCTTTTATCAATTGGGGAATTGTTCTTTTTCTTGTAAATCTGACTCAGTTCTTTAAATACCTTAGAAATGAGACCTATTAGAAAAACTTGCTGCAAAGATTTTTCCCAGTTTCCTCCTTTTTCCTCCAATTTTACTGACATTAATTTTGTTTGTGCAATTTTTTAAAAACTTTATGTAATAAAAAATTATCCTTCATTCCTCCTGTGTACCTCTCTACCTCTAATGTGGTCATGAATGCTTCCTGTATTCATATATTTGACAGGTAATTTCTTTCATGTTCCACTAATTTGCTTATGATATCACCCTTTATGTACCCATTTTGAGATTATGTTGGTCTACAGTGTGAGATGTTGGTTTATACCTAGTTTCTGTCAGGTTACTTTTCAGTGTTCTCAAAAGTTTTTGTTGAATAGTAAGTTCTTGTCGCCAAATCTGGGATCCTTGGATTTATCAAACACCAGGTTACTAGGCTCATTTATTTCTGTTGTATGTCTAATTTTTTCCACCTATTCAGCCTCTCTATTTCTCACCCAATAACAATTATGGAGTGGCATAGTTTGAGATCTGGTACTGTTAGATACCTTTGCTTCCCTTTTTTTTTTCCATTGATTACTTGATATTCTTTAACCTTTTGTTCCTCCAGATGAATTTTGTTTTTATTTTTTTCTAGCTGTATAAAATAATTTTTTTGGTATTTTGATTAGTATGGCACTGAATAAATAAATTGTTTTAGGCATTCATCATTTTATTGTATTAGTTCAGCCAACCTATGAGTAATTAATATTTCTCCAATTATTTAGATATGTCTTTATTTGTATGAAGACTGCTTTGTAATTGTATTCACTTAGTTCCTGGGTTATGTATCTTGGCAGGTAGTCTCCCAAGTATTTTATACTGTCTTTAAGTATTTTAAATGGAATTTCTCTTTCTACTTCTTCCTGTTCGATTTTGTTGATAATATCTAGAAATGCTGATAATTTGTATGGGCTCAATTTTATATCCTGCAAATTTGCTAAAGTTGTTAATTGTTTTGATTAGTTTTTGGTGGACTCTATAGGGTTCTCTAAGTGAATCATCATATCATCTGCAAAAAGTGACAGTTTTTTCTCATTGTCTATGTTCACTCCAATTTTTTCTTGTCATATTGTTAGAGCTAGCATTTTTAGAATAATATGGAATAATAATAGTGATAATGGACATCTTTGCTTCACCCCTGATTTTATTGTAAAGGCTTATAAATCTTATCTTTATTACAGATAATGTTTGCACTTGATTTTTACTACTTATCATTTTAAGGAAAACTATTTACTCCAATGCTTGTTAGTGTTTTAGTAGGAATGACTGTTGTATTTTATCAAAAGGTTTTTCTGTGTCCATTGAAATAATCATGTGATTTTTATGTTTTTGTTATTGATATAGTCAGTTATGCTTATAATTTTCCTAATGTTGATGTATTTCTGGTATAAATCCAGGTCTCCTTGCTAGTATTTTATTTAGGATTTTTGCATAAATATTCCTTATGGAATTTAGTCTGTAGTTTTATTTATCTGTTTTTGCTCTCCCTAGTTTAGGTATCAAGATCATATTTTCTCATAAAAGAAATTTGGTAGGATTCCTTCTTTACCTATTTTTTTTTCAGATATCCCTTCTTTACTTATTTTTATGTAGTATTAGAATTAATTGTTCTTTGTACATTTTGTAGAATTCACTTGTAAATCATTCTTGTTGTGGAGCTTTTTGTTTGTGAGTTCATTTATGACATTCATTTTTTTCTAAGATGGGGTTATTTAAACATTCTATTTCATATTCTTTCAACCTGGTCAAATTATATTTGTGTAAATAGTCTTTAATTTAGATTTCAGCTAAATTGGCATATCATTGGGCAAAAATAATTCTTAATAATTGATTTTATTTCTTCTTCATTGGTTGTGAATTCATCTTTAATTTTTCATACTGGTAATTTATCTTTTTTCTTTTTCTTAATCAAATTTGTTAATGACTTATCTGTTTTATTGCTTTTTTAAAATTTTGTTTGTTTTTAGTTTCATGCCCAACTCATTGATTTGCTTCTTCTTTCTTTTATTGATGAAAGAGCTTAGAGATATAAATTTTACTCTAATTAAAAGTGTTTGGGCTGTGTTCCATAAATTTTGATATGTCATCACTATCTTTAATGAAATTATTGATTGTTTCTATAATTTTTTTCTTTGAGCATTCTTTCTTTAAGCTTAATCTGTCTAATTTGTGATTAATTTTTCATCTTTGCTTCAAATACCCATTATCAAATGTCATTTTTATTTTTATTGCATTATGGTAAATTAAAGATGCATTTAATATTTATTCTTCTCTGCTTTTGTTTGTAAGGTTTTTAATGTCCTAACACATGTTCAATTTTTGTGAAGGTGCTTTCTACAGCTTTGAAATAGATATATTCTTTTCCTATTCAATGTTTGCCAGAGATGTAGCATATCTAATTTTATAGCCTGGATATTTTCCATGAAATACGAGATAACATTCTTAGTTGAGAGGAAACTATGGGAGACTTGAGGAGGGATAAAAACTTTTGGAAAAGCTGTTGTAGTGAGTGGGAGAGTGAATCAATTATGGAGGTGTAAAAAATATTGCCTTACTGCAGTCAGAGCCCAGTTGAGATTAGTAGCATAAAGCTGTGGTCAACCTGGTCAGCACAGTTCTTTGATTTTCTTCAGTTTCATTTAGCAGCATTTCAATAGGAGTAAAGTCAGTGCATGGTGGGAGTTGATTAAAGATAAGGATTGACAGAGCAAGATCTTTTATAGGATAAAAGAGCAAAGGACTCAAGAGAAGAATGTATAGGGTTAAACTGGCTTACTAAGGGGTCAAGATTGGGAAGGAAAGAGTATAGTCAGCATAGGGGTGATCGCCTGGGAAACAACTGAGGATGGTAGGTCATGTTGAGGATGAAGTATAGGGTTAGGGGTTGCAAGGCAGAGCAAGAGGTTGAATGACAACAGATTGGGATCAGATAAAGAATTCTGAGAGTTCATGAACTCTGAAGAGGAATATTTGTGGGTTAAGGCAAAATCAGGAGGTTGAGCATTTCTGTGTGTAACTCTGTATATAGCCATGGTAGGAATGGAAGAATAGATTATAGGAAGTTGAGGAATTGAGAATTAGGGTATTTGAGGAATTATCAATATGTATGTTGAAATTCCTAGGTATGAAGGCGGGAATTGGAGAGGAGAGAAAGACTGTGAATCAGGCATTAAACTCATTGAGGAAGGAGAATGTCCTAAGGGTTGGTAGATAACAACTATAGGAATCATGATTGGGTAATAAATACAGATTGAATAAACCTCAAAGAAGGAGCAGCTACTGAATAACGGCAGTACAGAAAGCTTGGAAGTGTCAATAGGGAGCAAGGAATATTCCAATTCTAGCCACTTATGATCCGCGAGTTGCAGACTGTGAATGAAAGTACATGCTGTGCTGGAAAGAATGACCAGAGCTTCGCCAGAGAAATCAAGAGGGAGCCATGTCTCAGCAAGTTCAATGACACTGAAGGAGCAAGAAGGAAAAAGTTTTAAATAAAAGCTAGTTTATTGGCTATGGAGCAGGCATTCCATCGAGTAGCATGAAGGGGTAAGTGGCTTTTGAGCAGGGCATTTGAGGGATTTGGTTGAAGGAGATGGGAGTAAGGTAGCAGTCAGGAGTGATGCATGAATGGGGCTTGACCAATGGCAACTGGGGATTCAAAATCACTGTGATAGGGATGGGAGTATGTTAATCATTGAAGAATGAGTTCAGGTAGGTTATCATTGCCCCAAAGGGTGTCAGCCTGGTAGTAGGGTTGCCTTGGAGCAGCTAAGTTTAGCTGGAAGTTCAGTGGGAGAAGGAAAGCATGGCAACTGTAGAGATGTAGGAGTTCAAGTGTCTAGGCTGTGATGAAATTGAAGCTCAGACAGGCCACGAAGCCTTCCTGGGCAAATACAGGCAGAGCAACTGCTGTGGAGATGTGGATATATTATGACACACAGCTACCAACAAAAACAAAAACAAGTTAAATATTTTGAATGAAAACAGTTGATACATATGCAGATAGTATCATCTAGGTGCAGATGGAAATGGCTTGTGGAATGGCCCAATGTGAAATATTTCATAAGTTAGTCAAAGCCAGTCTCCTCCATGGGGAGGAATTGAAGCAGAGAGTGGAGAAAGCTGAACTTCAGAGAAATCTGAGGTGGCATCTATACTGGCCAAGAAACTTCACAAAGAAAGACTCTTTAAAAGATTTGGAAATCACACTACAAACTCCTTGAAGGCAAGGCCATGGCTTGCTAACAGAGATTACTAGTGAAAGTGTACATGTATAACAAAAGAAGAGAACCATTTAAAAATGTTTCCAAGAGAAGAACACATAGTGATGATTTCTGTTCTAGGTTCTGAAATATCAGTGGGAAACACTATCCTGTTTTGATTTCAAGCAATATGGAAAGACAGTTTCTTCTGCAGCCATATTTTAAGGTCAGTAACTTTTCCCTAACTAGAATTTTGTTGTGGACATGTGTTCCCTTGGCATTTTGCTCATGCATTTTAAGAAGCCCTTTCTAAGGTTTTTTTAAAATGAAAAATATTCATTTTTTGTTCTTTTCCTTTCTGGTCTTTCATCTTTCATTCCTTAAAAAATAAAAAACAACATCAGTACCAGTATCATACCTCATCCTGAGAAGTTAGCTTCATTTGTTCCCACACTTCGATTCTATATCCCGGGAAAAGGAACAATTTATTTGCAAATTTACAAGTGTTCTTTCTTAATATCCAGGGGATTTTAAAGACAATTTTGATGTTTGGATTCTACTCAAGAATCTCAATATAGCAGGTAAAGAGCTTTATCTAGGTTTTCAAATTGATATCAATATTTTCTCACAGTTTTCTTAGAGGGTCCCATAGATGAAGCTCTGGTAGGAGCTTAGAATGTATTAGGGAAGAAGGTATCTAAAAAATTTCAGACTCACTATTCTAAATAGGCTCAATTATACAGTGATAGCTGACACTATTCAATATTTCTGTCATTGGTATGGATTTTGTGGCACAAATAGATTTTTTTCCTTGTCCCTTGAGCATTTTCTTGGACCATCTTTACTTAATGATGGAGTCTTTGGATAGAATGGAAATTAGGAAGCGCAACCAGCAGTAACAAAATGGTGCCAATTGTCTAAGTCCCAAGCCAGTACAAAAACATAGCCACTGCAGCCACAATAAACTAAGTCCAAGTTTACAGAACTTATCAATGGATGAAGGGAACGTAAAGCTGCTGCCCTAGAGTACATTCCTCAGAAAAGTTTGGATCATCCTGTCATAAACCATGTGACTTTCCCAGCATTTGCTCCTAGCTCGGAGAATCTAATGTAAGGCCTATCCAGGAAAGATAGAAGCCAATGTTGAAACTGTGCATTAAAGAACACCAAAGTGAAGATTCATGAGTGAAGGAACAACTTGTTTTCACAGCCGTGAGAGAGCTGGCAAATGCTTGTCTGTAGTGACTTACATACTTATTCAGTGATTTAGACTGCCTCTCTGGCACGGGTCAGATGGCATATTAACATGGGATATAATCCTTTCTCACTCTGCAGGCAATGGCACAGTATGATATTGGCACCACATTAGGCTTCATTAACCCTAGAACATGCTGCATTCTCACTCTTGGCACTCTCTGATGGGCTGCAGGCAGTAACCCATGAGTAATCTGATTACCTACAACCGACTGTATCCACATGGAATGGAGGCTGACTACAGAGTGGAACACAATTACAGTCTTTTGAGATTCAATTAGAAAAGCTGTTAGTAGGGCCATGCTCATGATTCTGAAGCAGACTCCAATAACCTTTCTCAAACGGCATGGTTCCTTAAGAGCCATAGTAAATAAAGAGCTTAAAGAGCATCACCTGACTCTCATAGGCCTTTAAAAAAATATTGTTACTGAAGTGCTTTTTGTGATAGGTTTGCATTTAGAAATAATATAAGCCATGTTTACACAGGTCACAGCTGTGGCTCTCTTGTCAACATGGGGTTATCTTCAGATTTTTTTTCTGAAGGGACAAAAGTTATTTATCTCCTTTGTTTCTCTCTATTACTCCACTCTCAATCTGCACTGTGCATAGGCATTAATAATTAAGAGGGAGCCTCATGGGATCTTAGCATCATCACAGGCTAATGGCTTCCAGATAAAACCAGAAGTAAAACATTGAGCTCACTGTATTAAAAATAAATAAATGAATGAATGAATGAATAAATCAAGGGCAAAGGAGTTCTAGACTATTGGACACCATCCCATGACAATCTTCTTTGCCATCTCTACTCAGTATCACTTGTGCTGGCAGCTAGCTTTGCATGACCAATGACATCAAGGCTGCCATCACTGTCACTGTAATCATTGGTCATTGTTATGTTGAAGTTCTAGTCTTTGAAAGCATGATTTGTAAAGGAATTGTTGTAGGAAAGAAAACTTGTCTCTCTTATAGCCAGGAAGATTTTCAAATGTCTTAGAATGGGTTTGGATGTAAGGTCGATGAAATTGTCCTGACACTGCACTAGATCTTGTTTTTCTCTTTTTCCATTTTTAGTCCCAATCCATGTTTTCAAAGGTATGGAAAGCTCCTAGTGTGAAAATTGCCTGTTCTGAAGGAGATCGGCAACTCAGCTATACCATTATCTCAGAGAGCTGTCCATGGCATTAAAACATTGAGTTGCTTGCCCATCATCACATAGTATCAACATTAGGACATGGCTTCAATTTCACAGATTCATAGATTGAAGAGACCTTAATGGTCATTTTGTGCAAACTCTCATTTTGAAGCTCAGGTTAAAAGAAATGATTTGTTCAAGGTCATACAGTGGAAAAACAGGATTTGAACTCAGGTCTCTGACTGAATCCTATGTTCTTCCTATTGTACCACACCTCTATTTAATCTTTGACGTCTTTTGTGATTTGTTCTTCAAAAAGTGGTAGAAGTTGATGGTGGTGGTGGTGATGATGATGATAATGATGATGATGATGATTTATACAGTATGCTAGTGTTTACAAAGTTCTTTTTCTGGGTGAAATTTGCTCTCACTTTATTTTTCTATAATTACTACTTTACCTTCTATGTAGGCCAAACTCTAAGTCTTGTTGAAAATTTCATAAGCCTGATGGTAATGCCAATTCCTGTTTATATCATTTTCAGCACATATATAAGCATCAATCCTGGGCTCTGATTCATGTGAAATTTTCACTGAGATCATTGAAATTCATTTCTTATAGGGATGTATTTGGGCTCCTGAATTTCATTACATGCTTTCTGAATTTGAATGATCATGATTTTTCTCCCCTTATGCCCATCACACATTCTGCATTAAGGATGCGGATGCAGGATCACAACTAATTAGAGTACTCAACTGAAAAAGGCAAAATACAATCCCCATTCAAAACTAACACTTTCCACTAAACCTGATTCCTTGACCTTTGGGAACTTAATGCATAATAGGCAGGAGAAATTTGAATGGAACAAAACTTATTTGAACAATAGAGCTATACTATGCCCAAGATAGTACATAGACACTAATTCTTTCCTTCTTGCCTGGTATCTGCAGGTAGGCCTAGTGAGCTACTGAATATTAACGATCTGCCTGTTAATATTGAAAGGCATGATAAAGGGAAATCACTTTAGTCCCCTGACTCTGAAGAGTAATATGTGCATTATAAGTCTCCACTGGGAGTCACTTACAATGCAGTATTGTGTGAGTCTGGTTGGCACACATTTGGTAGCAATTGGTACAGGAGGCAGTGTTGAACATCTGATCATTAGCATGTCAGACTACTTAGTTAGTTGCAGTCATTGCTTCTAATAATTTAATCAAACTTGCATTTATCCTTCTTTCTGCTGTCCAAAGTGATGTAGTTCCACTTCTCTGTCATTATCCACAATGAATCACTCGATGTAAAGAGAGCTGGCCAAGTTCAGCATTTATTATTAATCACCAGGGTTTTAGGAACAAATTCCAAGGTTTAGCCAACATGTTTCACAAGATTTCTACTATTATAATTGAATGTGCAACTGAGGTACACATTCAGAAAAGTAAAGTGGGGCCTTGTGATTTCAGAGCAAGGGCTCTTGAGCAGAACTGTTCTTTTGGAGAATGAGGCTGCCATCAGAGCATCACTGGAAGAATTTCTGGCTGGTGGTCAGAGAGTAATGGTTTCCTTTGATGTCAGGGCACAAGTAGAGGATGTTGTAAAGTGATCTCATTATTCTCCTTGCTTATTTTCCCCCTCCCTCCACCCCTTGCTCTTTGGCATGTTCATGGTACCATTGGGGAATTGGGATCAATAATATTCAGAGGAAGGAAATGAAAGATCTTATGGGGCTGCTTTAAATCTCTCAATCGATGGATAAAATAGGCCATGGAAAAAGTATTAAAACTGATTTTCAAGATTGTTTGTTCAATACTGTTCATCCTTCTCTGGGACTTTCAGATAGCAATCCATGCCCTAACCCCCAACCCTCATTTTTGACTCTTTGGTCTAACATAAGATTATTGATGGGGCAAGATTTGGAAACCAATTAGCTTTTCTTTCAAAATCTCTCTAGCATCCAATCCTTCCTTTCTATTTCCACTATGACTATGATGGAAATATAGCTGAACTTGGCGTAAAAAGGCAAAGCATATAATTATGTCAGCTGCTTGACTATAGGCAAGTCACTTTCCTTAATTTAATCATCTGTAAAATGAGAGGCAGCGTGTCTTAGTGGAGAGAGGACTGTCCTTGAAGTCAGAAAGTCCTGGGTTCCAGAACTTCCTTTGATATATGCCAGCCGTATAATCCTGGAGAAGCCACTTAATTCCCGTCAGCCTCAGTTTTCTCATGTATAAACTGGGAACAACAATAGCACCTACCTCACAGTGCTGTTGTGAGGATTAAAGGATGTGTAAAGCATTTGCATTAAAGTGCTATCTAATGTTAGTTGCTATTGTTAGCTCACTGAAGTGATTCAAATTGTTGGTATTTGGTTGGGTAGAAATGCAACAAAGGTGAGAAGTAATCAATACATGAAAATGGGCATGAGCAAAAGCATGGAATGGCGAGAGGATTGGGCAGGTTTGAAGGTAGGGAAAAATTCAGTTGAGACAAAGCATTAAGTGTGTGGAGCAAAATATGCAATAAGATTGTCAGGTTTGGGTGGGTGGGAAGGCTGGAATGCCAGTCCAAAGAGCTTGTATTTTATTCTGTGAATAGTAGGAAGCCACTAACACTTTGGATGAGATGAGTAGTACGACCAAATTTATGTATGCTATAGCCTATGTAAATCACCCCTTCTCCCCCAGCCTACCAACTCTGCATGGAGCTCTACTCAGAATATTTCTGTTATTCTAGGTCTCTCTGAGTAGGTAGCACAGTATATAAAGCACCAGGACTGGAGTCAGGAAAACCTGAGTTCAAATGTGACCTCAGATACTTACTTGCTATGTGACCATGGGCAATTCACTTAACCCTGTTTGCCTCACTTTCCTCATCTACAAAATAAGCTGGAGAAAGAAAAGGCAAACCATTCTAGTATCTTTACTGAGAAAAACCCAAATGGGGTCACAAAGAATTAAACATGACTGAAACAACTGAACAACAACAACTAAGTAGAAACTGGCAGTTATACCCAACTTGATAGAGATTTTATTTTTGAAGAATTATAAAAAAAATTTTGTTTGTGATGTGTGGAAGCCAGCTAGATCTCTTGACTTGTGGATGGCCTAGAGTAGAAAGGCTACATCTAACTGACAGAAAACAAACCTTTGGACAGAGAACAAGATGGGTGTAAATGTATACAGGGGGCAGTTCGACACCAGTGTTTTCTCACCTTTTTCTTGGGTGATGTTTGTATGAAATTTTCCAGAAAAACAGTCTTCTTATTGACCTCCTGCAAGTCTATTTTTATATCTTATTTTATCCTTGATGCCATACTCTATGAAGAAAGTGGGAGAAAAAAGACATTTAAGAAAACTTGCTTAATGTAGGCTCATTTTTAAGTTCAATACACAATAAAAACCAGAGATGAAGTTTGCCATGTGATTTGCCATTTGTGCTAGTTATTACCATATTGATCCAAATATAGGATGCACTCAAACCCTTACCCCTTCCTCCAAAACCCTACAATTTGATGCATAAAGTTGAATGTGGTCTCTAATTGGTGTTATTTTTCAGTACACGTCTATATACAAACAGGCAATGTGCCATATTAGTCACTGAATTTTACGGTTTCTACCTCTACAATGTTTTTCATTCATATTCCCTTCTTCCTAGTCATACAGTCACCATCTTTAGGCCCTCATCACCTCTTTCCTGGACTATTATAACAGTCCCTCATGTACTCTTATACACCCTTATGTACTACCCCAAATTACTCCCCATTCCAATCCATTTTTGACATAACTGCTGAAGCTATTTTCCATAAGCACAGATCTGACCCCATTACTCTCCTACTCAATAAACTCCAGTGCCCTCTATGGCTTCTAGGATAAAATATTAATTCCTCTGTTTGCCTTTTAAATCCATTCACAGTCTCATTACGCTTTACTTCTATGGTTCACCCCCCACCCCTCCCCAAATTGTCTTTCTGCTTCTCACACACGATATTCCATCTCCATGCCTTTGCATGGGCTTTCCCCCATGCCTACAATGCACTTTGGCCTCATCAAATCCCTGATTTCCCTCAAGATTCATTTCAAGTATCTGGATTCCACCCAGCTTCCAGGGCTTTTTCCCCATAATTACCTTTGATTTAACTGCCTTGTATTTCATAAGATCATAGATTTAGAACTAGAAGGTTCCTCAGAGGCCATTGAATCCTGCCCTTTTATGTTACAGATAAGGAATTGAGGCCCAAAGTAGTTGAATGACTTGCTCAAAGTCACACAGGTTTTAAATGGCACAACCCAGGTCTTTCCACATAGATATTTATTCTGTATTTGCTTACATATGTACATGTTATCTTCTCTGATAGACAGTAACATCCCTGAAATCAGGGATTGTTTCATTTTTGTCTTTGCATCTTTTACGTGCCTGGCACAGATCCAGCCACATATTACACACTTAATAAATGGTGGTTGATTGAGTCAGGAAGACCTGGGTTCAAATCCATCCTGTGACATATATGAGTCGAATAATCCACTTAGCCTCTAAATTCTTTAGATTTGTGGTGTCAAACTCAAACAGAGAAGGGGTCAATCCATTCATAAGGAGCCCTGTAGGCTGCATATTGACTTAGTTTTAAAATGTAATGTTATCTATGTTTTATTGTATTTTTATATTCTATATATGTTATGTGTGTATTGTATATGCAATTTATGTATTGTACTATTAATAATGTATAATTTTATAATACATGATTAATATATACTATTAAATATATAAGTATAATACTAAAATATAATTTAATAAGTAATAATATATTATTTATGTATTATATTTAAAAATATTTTTCAATTACATTTTAATGTGGTTCAAGACACACTCCACATGTTTGAAACCTTTGCTCTAGATAACTGCTTGTAATTTACCTATTAATCAATACCTACTTATCAATTAATCAATATGCATTTATTAAACACTATATTAGAGATATTATAGTAAGTACGGATGATATGAAGACAGACGTGAAATAGTACTTGCCCGCTAGGAGTTTACATTCTAACATATCTAATGTAATCAACTTTAGTGTTGAGGGAGATATGTGTCAGTGGAGAGAATTCCCAAAACAGGAGTCCTTCATCAAAAATCACAATTTGAAAGATGCAACATATTTTGCCTCTACGGATTTCTTTTAGGAGTGCTAGAGATATTTGGGAGAACCTGTATTATGACCAATACAGTTATTGTTGTTGTTCAGTTGTTTTAGTCTTATCTGACTCTTTGTGACCTCATTTGGGGTTTCTTGGCAAAGACACTGGAGTAGTTTGTCATTTCCTTCTTCAGTTCATTTAACAGATGAGGAAAATGAGTCAAACAGGGTTAAGTGACTTGTTCAGGGTCACACAACTGTTATCTGAGGCCAAATTTGAACTCAGGTCTTCCTGACTCTAGGCCTGTGGTTCTATCCACTGTCCACCTAGCTGCCCAGTACAATTATTAGGAATGTGTAAGTATGAAGCAGATAAATCCACAGATATTTATTGATCTTCTGTGTTCAGGTCATTATTTTAGGTGCTAGAAGGCAGATGAAGAAGCAGATGTAGGTATCAGGCATGAGTTCTGCCCTGTAGATGTGGGTTCTTAACCTGAGACTGATGCATTTATAAACTTTTGATAAGTATACTTTAATATAATAGATTTCCTTTGTAATTCCATGTATTTTATTTCATATATTGAAAAAAGTTATTCTGAGAAGGGGTCCCTACACTTCATCAGATTGCTAAAGGGAGTCTGTGACACAAAATGGTTAATAAACCATATAAAAATGATGATAATGATGATTATGATGATTGGTGACATTTATGTATATATAGTACTTTAAGGTATACAGAGTACTTTACATATGTTTTCTTATTTGATCCTACAAAAACCCTGCAAGTTAGGTGCTATTATTATCCCCATTTTACAGATGAAGAAACAAAAACAAAACCAAAACCAAAACAAAACAACAGCAGCAACAACAACAACAACAACAAAATAATAAAACAGGCACAGAGTTTAAATAACTTGGCCAGGGTCACCCAGCAAGACTGAGGCAATGAAACATTTGAACTCAGGTCTTCTTGATTGAAGTCTAGCAATTTTTCCACTGTACCACCTACCTACCTATGAATAAGTAATGCAGTTGGTAAGATAAGACGACAGAGATAACTGGCACATGCAAAAGGAATTCAGAGGAAGGAAATATCCCTTTAGTTCTAGATGATCAAGGAAAACTACAAGGAGATGGTAGAAATTGAATCGCAAAATTTAAATCTCCAAGACTAGTCAGATTTAGATTAGCAAAGGGGACCAGGAAACCAAAAAGGAAAAAAAAAACCAACCAACCAACCAACAAACAAACAAAAAAAAAACCAAAACAAAAACAATGCAACCAGGAAAAGCACGAGGCGTGTTCTTGGGACAGTGAGGAATCTGGCCTGAATTTGGCTTAGAAAGTCATCTCTTTTACCTTTACCCCATCACTCAGTCAGTGACAGGCTGGGCACTTTAAAATTCCTTTCAAGTTTTAATTGTTCATTTCTGGGCTTTGGCCAGTTTGATAAAGGGACTGGTGGTAGTATGAGCTTTCTTTACCCAGCTTTTCCAGGATGATTTCAAAAAGTCTTGGACAAGTTGGGCATGGACATTTATTGGAAGTTATGGCTATTTTTCATCCGAAACCACGAACAAACACTCTACTAAAAGTGAAGGAAAGACAGACAGAAACTCTATTCCACATCAACTGAAAACAGAATTTTTTCCTCCCTTTTCTCTTTGGAGATTGTTTTTACCATTGTTAATAATGTCACTCCCTAGACTCTTACACCTGAGTGCCAGATGTGGTTTTTTAGGTTCTTAGAAAAGTAATTTTTCACAAAACCAGACCTCCTTAGAGCTTTTCTTATATCTTGAGTCAAATATTCACATTTGTGACAGGGGTCCTACCACTACCCAGGAGTTCTCATGAAGCATCCATGGCTGGAGGAAATACCTGGTCTTTATCCTCCTACACCACAATAGCACATTGGTGTTGATGTGATTTTATTTTTATTTTTTGTTTTTTTTTTGTACTTTAATATTTTAAAATTTTAAGTTAAAGTATTTTTATCTTTTACAAGATATTTGAAGTTAAAAAATGAGGTGTTTCCTACCTTTAATCTGTTCTTAAGTTTTCTGGGGAAACAGATTTGGTAATTATAAGATTTGGGCATTAGAGAAAAATTTAGAATAATTAAACATGATAAATTCCTAATTTTTCAGGCTTGTGTCTTCCTTCACATAGTCATAGATGTGTTGTTGTTTTTAGTTTTTAGTCCTCCTCCCCCTACCTCCCTCCACATTTTGCCTCATAAGGGTGGCCTAGAAAAGATTCAAAGAACATGGTCTTTTTCTGCCAGTCCATTTACACGCTGCCAATCTGCAAGGCAAGTGGGACTTTTTCTTCTCTTACAATGACAGATTTTGCAGCTCCTCAGAAGATACCACTTAAAAACTCCCCTTTAGTCTCATTTTGCTAAAGATATGAGGGGAATTCTACTTTAGCAAGAATCTAATGTTGTTATAATTTTCTAATCAACTAATTTAAAAGACAAAATGTGTTTATTTAATGATATTCATTTTTTATTCTTTTTCTTCCCCTTCCCTTCCTTCTCCTTTCTCCATCTTTTCCCTCTTCCCTATCCTCTCTTCCTCGCTCCCCTTCCCTATGATTTCCCTTTTTTTCCCTTTCTCTCTCCTCTGATTTGCCCCTCCTTACTCTGTAAGACATTTCTTGCTGTTAAACTTGCTTATACTTGTTCTTCCCATTCTCCTGTAGAAATCACTCCTATTCAACTTCTTATCACTCAAATATGTATTATTTACTTTGCATAATTCCCAGGAACAGCTGTAAGCAAGATTATACAGTTGTCTCTGGACCCTAATCTTGCTATCAGTGCCCCATTATCCCTCTCCCCACTTTTGTGTACTGATCTTGGTTACCTAGGAACCCTTACAATATGAATCATGTTCTATATGTTCATGTTCATATCCCCTTTGGTGCACTTTTAGCCATTTTTTCAGAATTTTCCCATCTACATTTCCCAGAAAAAAAGACCAACTCTGGCTCCCATTTCTTAAGAACTCTTTTCAATGACTGACTAATATGATTTATCAATTTCTGCAGTGGTGATAATAGAAAATATTGTCTTTTCAGGTAAGTTTTGAATTTTAACAGTGGCTTTGAATGCCTTAACCTGAAGAATTACTAATTATAGAAATTTCAGGCCATAGGGGGAGATATTTTTTTAAGTGAGAACTTTCAACATGTCTCAGATCATTGTATGATAGCTGCCTTCTCTGCCTGTAGCTAATATGCCTTTGGGGATCATCCACAGAAAATTTGGCTTCATCTTACTGACCAGAAGACTTCTATTCTGCCTTCCCTCCCAGGACTCAAGGAGTACAAACGAATAGCTCCAGATTCTATGACCTAAACACAAAGGGCTGGAATGTATGAGTCTTTGGGTACTTTTGAGAGGGGAGGGATGTGAGCTCACAGTTTTAGCATTAAGGACTTGTAGTACCAAAAAAAAAGGGGGGGGGACTCTGAATTTGGAGGCTTAGGTTGTAGTCTTAGCTCTTGCACTGGCTGGGAGAATTTTCAAAAGTCATAAAGTATTTCTGGGCTTCAGTTTCCTCATTTGCAACCTGAAAGCATTGGGCTAAATCTCAAAGACAACTTTTAGTTTACAATAATGTGTATAAAGGACTTTGGGGCAGCTAGGTGGCCCAGTGCACAGAGAGCCAGGTCTAGAATCAGGAAGACTTGATTTCAAGTCTAACCTTAGACACTAACTAGCTGTGTGACTCTGGGCAAGTCACTTAACCGTCTTTGCCTCAGTTTCCTCATCAGTAAAATGAGCTGGAGAAGGAAATGGCAAACCACTTCGATATCTTTACCAAGAAAACCGCAAATGGGGTCATGAAGAGTTAGACTTGACTGAAATGACTCAACAACCAACAACTCAACAAAATGTCAATTCAACTAACATTTATTAAGTATCTACTAAATGAAAAAAACATTATTATAGACAAAGATAGACGCTACAAATATCCAGATTTCAAGGAGATTACAATTTAAATGGTGGTGGACATACACATAAATGGCACAATACGAAGGATACAGAGAAAATAGTTGTTAGGTCTAGGCAAAGTGCTGTTTCAGGGTGGGGTTGGGAAGGATAAGGCCAAGGAAATCTTCATGGAGGAGGTGGCCACTGAGTAGGGCCTTGGCAGAGGAGAAAGTTTTCATATCTCTGGTAGGAATAGTACCAATTTGATATAGGTCTGGCTGGTTTCCCTTTAAAAGGATGAGGAGGCTTCCTTTCCTCCTGCAGCACAAAAGGATCAGCCTGTGGGGAAGTAGGGTCATTTTTATCAGAATTTTCACTGCCCTGTAGGAATGACTTTTGAACCTAGCATAGCCAGTTACTATGGTAATTTGAAGGGGGAGGTACCCTTTCCAACTTTAAAAAGTGTATCTTTTAAAATAATTCTATGTCAAGTTGTTTTTTTGGGGGGGTAGGGGGTTGGGGTAGGAGTTAAGTTTGCATTTTATGGTCCATTAGTGTCTCATTACATTGTAACTCTTAGACTGAATTACTAGATTGGCCTGAATTAGGGTTGGCCCAAAATGACATCCGCTATCTTATTTGACCTTAGGGATATCATCTCATAACAACTGTTAGGTGAGTCCTCAGTTTACAGATGAAGAAACTGAAATTCGGCAAGTTTTCATAACTTTCCTATAATCACATGGCTAGCAAGTGTTAGAGCTGGTACTCAATCCTCGATCTTCTGATATTGATTCTTTATCCAGTGTTACTTTGAATTCTTTTGACATTGCTTACACATATGCCTATATATACATGTTTACACAGTTATGAACATTTTAAAAAGTATTTAGAATTTGATTGTTACCTTCTGATTTTATAGTTTTCATTTTCCCTTGACCCCTTCACTCACTACAGCCTTTCTATGTAACAAAGAAAAACATTTAAGTCAAGCCGATTGGTGTAGTAATCATGCCTGACAGTGTATCTGTTTTTCCAGGTCTGTATACTCCTCCTCTGTGCTGAGATAAGGGAGAAAGGTATATTGCCTTATATGTTCTCGAGGACAGAGATTTTTCATTACACTAAGTCAAAATTTAACTGCATTTTAGTTTTGTTATTGTTTACATTATTGTAGTCATTGTGTATAATGCTCTCTTGGTGATGCTTACTCACTTTGCGTTAGTTCACGTAAGTCTTTTCCTTGCTTTGCTGTATCCATAACCATTGTTACTTACAGAGAAGTAATATTTCATTGCATTCAAGAACTAAAGAGTGTTTGACTATTTCCCAGTCAATGCACATTTACCTGATTTCCAGATCATTGCCCCTGTAAAAAGTGCTGCCTTGAAGACCTTTCTTTCGATCTTTGACTTGCTTGAGGTATATGTCTGGGAGTGAGATCTACAGTCCAAAAGGTATGGCTATATTAATCATGTCCTCAGCATAATTCCAACTTTCTTTCTAGAGCTATTGGACTAACTCATTGCTTCAATGTGAATACATTCGTTTTACAACTCCTCCAGCATTCATTATTCCTATCTTTATCAACTTTGTAAATTTGCTGAATATGAGGTGAAACCTCAGAGTTGTTATGCTTCCCATTTGTTTTATTATTAGTGATTTAGAGCAGTGTTTCATATGATTGTCAATGGCTTGCAATTCTTTCAAAGATTGTTTATTCATATCTTTTGATCACTTATCTTCTGCAGAACGGCTCTTATTTTTATATATTTATGTCAATTTCTTATATCCCTTGCACATCAGGCATTTGTGCATCTGTCACACTTAACAATGATTTGTAGGGATTGATCTCTCCATCTGAGACAAAGATGACATGTAAGAATCTTAAAATCAAAACCTGTTCTCTATGTTACTATTCCTGTAGACAAGGAAGAGACTGATGGCCTGAAGAAGTATTTCTTCCTCTGGTACAATCTGCTGTATGTTGGATGCTTTCTTGTTACTTTCTAAAGAAGGATTTTCTTTTTTAGGCATATTTGCCAACACAAAGACCTTGTCTCAAATATGTCTTGCTCTCCAACTAGTCACATGACTGAGAGAATGTCTGAGAGAAAATATTTCCAGCCCATTGCCTTAGTGTATTGCATAAAAAAATGATAAATCTAATTAGTTACATATGTAGAAATGAATATAGGAATCAGAAATTTAAGATTTTTTTGTGCAGTATTCATAAAGAGAATAGGGAATAGAATTTCTCAACAGGGCACAGGAAGCAGGGGTCTGTGAGTTTGCAATTACTTATAGCAACATTGGGCTTTATAAGGAGAATGGCATAGTTGGATTCAAGGATCCCTAAAAGCCATTATGGTTTGAGAATTTTGCTGGATTTGCTTGAGGAGAAAAAGGAATCACTCATCTGCCATCTGAAGAATGAACATTTTTCTTCCATTTTCATGAAGAAATAATTTCATCTTCTAAGTTATCTTAGAAAATAAATAGGGATAATAGTAACAGTGATGCTTGCTTTCACAAAGAGCTCACTTAGATGAGTTTTGGGGAGCTTTAGGAAATTATGCGTTCTAGGGCAAAAAGCAGTATTAGGCTTTTATCTCCATTAGATGGTAAGGTCCTTAAGGATAGGGGCTGTCTTTTGCATCTTTGTTTTGTTTCCCCAGAATTTAGCACAGTGCCTGGCACACAGTAGGTACATAATAGATATTTTTTGATCCTGCCTCAAAAAAGGACCATAAACATATCTATTAAATAGCACTTTGCTTCTCAATAGGCAATAATAAATGTTTGTTTAATTGAATTAGAGTGCTGTTTATTGTGCTATTTCCATTCTTATATCTTTTTATTTAAAATAACAATAATGATGATAGCTATCATCTATAAAATATAGTGCTTTAAAGTCTGCAAAAGACTTTGCACATGTTATTTCATTTGATCATCACAACAGGAACATGTGGAAAGTTATTTGAACTAGTTCACTAGCCTTCTTGACTCAATAGTACTTCAAATTAAATGTATTTGAATTCCTACATCTATGTTGAGATGTTTTCTACTAAGGTCCTATTCTTTTCCCTCAGCATAGACTGGAGGTGAACCTGGACTCTTGAAGGTGGACTCTGTGCCCATCATATGAGGTCCAGTCTTATTAAGTGTAGAGAGACTCATCATCAGAAGACTAATTACCAAGTGATGAAATTTTTGAGCACCACAATTCATGAAGCTTAAGCAATTATGATTTGCTTTCATGAAGTAATTACCCAAGCTGATGAAATCATGGATCCCTTAAAGTAAGTATTTTAGGATTACACATGTATATCCAGTTAATAATTTTGTAAGTTGTCTCCTGCTTTCAAGATAGTTGCATTTAAGCTAACAGCTATTCTTTGCAAAAGTTGTATAACCTTCAGTGGAATTAGCCAACAAGCTATTGGCTTTTCTAGATGGGAAATTTGCCTATCTTGGGTATTTGGTATGTACTTTCTCCCTTCATTTTTTCTCTACCACTCCTCTTTTTCTTATATTTTCTCAGAGGAAATGAAAGTTTTAGCTGCCAACAGTCTCTATCTTATGGAAATAATCTGATTATCTCATTATGTATTCCCTTGTGCTTGAAGAGGAGAGTGAATATTGGCTCTGCCATTTATAACTCTGTGACCTTGGGCAAGTCACTTAGGCTTTTGAGGTCTCAGTTTCTTTATCTGTAAAATTCAAAATGAGACTGGATGACCTTTGAAATTCCTTCTAGCTCTAAATCTATGATTCTATGAATTTTACCACACCCCTTTTCTTCTTATTTTATTCCCTGAAATATACTTAACTGGAGGGTAGACCAGATGGTCAAGATGTTTCACTGTTGTGAGAGGATTATAGACAAGCCTACTTAAAGATGAATATATAACTGTAATTATGGAACTATCATTGCAATCAACTATCATAACCCATTTAAAGGTCCCGCATTTATAGGTGTATGCCCATTGGGAAATGCATTAATATAATACATTATGGTGACTTCCTCTTGCCTCATGCTTTTCTTGATTCAGGGGTCCTGGGTTCAAATTCTCTATCTTCTACTTTTTACTTATATGACCTTAGGCCTCAGTCTCCTCATTTCTAAAATGGGAAAGTTAGATTGTATGATCCATAAGGTTTGTTTTAGCTCTAAATATGTAATAATATGATCCCTATTACTATCATACTCCTTACCTGCCAACTTTATAATAAGGTGGAAGTCATATAAAATATAAATATTTAATACATTTCTATAGTCTTCTGATTTCTTTCTTAATTGAAAGCTACTTAGAAGCACCAGGAAGTCTGTGTTTTCAAAAGATTGTGGAGAAAGATGAACAGATTTTCAATAATGTGTCCCTAAGTGACTATACCTCTATTGGTAAAGTGAAATTTGTAACTGAAAACAAATACCACCATCCCCTAGATTGTCAAGAAAACTATTTTGATTCTCCACTTTGCATTTCCTTGGTTAAAGGTGATCTTGCCTGTGTAGTTTTGGGCCAGTGTTTCAGCAAGGCCATGCAAATAGACCCACTCATGCAAAAAAAAAAATCTTGACTTCCAAAGAAAAGTATATTTTTATGAATTTCCCTGAAAATAATTTCTGACACATCCTCAAATCAGCCAGAGTTGTATAACTGGTCTAGTCATGATTAATATGGCAGCCAGCATGTCCAGGACAGTGCCTTGTACCCAGGAGCCACCAGTTAAATCTGAAAGCATAAGTGATTAAGTAGGTTCCACTCTAGCTATCTTACTAATACAATGAGTAACCTCAGAAAAATTACTTAACTACTTATAGCCTCAATTCCTTCCTTTATTAAAGGAAGATGATAAACACTTCATCAAGTCATCAGTTGAGCTGACTGAGAATAGAAGAAATCAAAATAGTCCCTCCTCCCGAGAGGCTCATCACTTAGGTGGGTGGAATCATATTGGCATAAAAATGACTCTGGGGCCTTTACAGAGCAACATACTCACAAAAGCAAATGAGCCTGGTGTGAAATGAGTCCATGAATGGTGAGAGAATGAAGAGTTAGGGAGTAGTCAGAATGGAATTAGAGGGAAGGATTCCTGGAAAATGTGAATTGTGTTTTTTTTTTTAAAGGAACAAAGGGCATAGATTGAAAGAGAGAGAGAAGGCTGTTCTTATCTCAGAGAAACATGTCTAGTCACCAGGGTCTTTAGCTAAAGCATCATTTTATCCCATGATGCCTCAACTTCCTTATCTGTAAAAATGAATGATAGTACCTATGAGGGGCAGGATGGGAGTGGTTAGAGAAAACATCCCTCAACATCAAGTTCACCTTGTTTCAAGTCTGATATATACCGGCTGGTTAACCCCAGGCAAATCACATAATAGTAGCTAGATGGTTGTGAGGACAGTTTTGGAGTCAGGAATCATCATCGTCATCATCATCATCATCATCATCATCATTATCATCATCATCATCATCATCTCATCTAAAATTTATATGGGGCAGCTAGGTGGTACAGTGGATAGAATGCTGGGCCTAGAGTCAGGAGGACCTGAGTTCAAATTTGGCCTCAGATACTTACTAACTATGTGACCCTGGACGAGTCACTTAACCCTGCTTGTCTCAGTTTCCTCATCTGTAAAATGAGTTGGAGAAGGAAATAGCAAACCACTATAGTATCTCTGCCAAGAAAACCCCAAATGGGGTCACAAAGTGTCATAGGTGACTAACTGACTAAACAACAACAACAAACTTTATATAAGATTTTAAGGTTTACAAAAGCGCTTTACAATTATCTGATCTTATTTGTTCCTTATAACAACCCATGGGAGGTAGGTGCTATTAATATTCCCATCTTACCTATAGTTCAGGATTGTTGGGAAGATCAAATAACATAGGGATAATGCATATAAAGTGGTTTGCAAACTTTAGTGTATTGAGCACAGAATTTAGAGTCAGGAAAACCTGAGTTTGAATCCTGCCCTCAGATTCTCCCTAGTTGTGTGACAGTCACTTAACTTTTCTGTGCCTCACTTTCCTCACCTGTAAATTGAGATAATAATAGAACCTATCTCTCAAGGTTGTTGTGAGGATCAAATAAGTTAATATTTAAAGCTCATTACCTGAAGTAGTTTATACAGCTTTGAAAGGTACCTAATTTATATCCAGGGAAAATATTCACTGAGAGGATCTGGTTCAAGTCAGGCTTTCATCCTTACCTCCTCCTCTTTGGAAACTTGGATTCTGCTCCTGCAACCACCCTGGGCTCTGATAATTGAACTTTATCTTATTTGACCCAGATCCAGACCTTAACCTCACTTTCTGGATGTGCCACCTCCACTCTAGCTTTTATCTCTGTCTCTCCCTCCCCCCAAACTTGGACTAAGCGCCTAGAACCTCTGAAAGGGGTGCTCTGACCTTATCTTGCCTTATCCCCCACTTTTCTTGCATCTCTGTATGTGTTGTCTTTCCCTACTAGAATGTAGTCCTTGAGAATAGGGCCTAGCTTGTTCGCTTGTATTTATACCCCTAACATGTTGCACAGTGCCTGAAACAGGGTCTAATAAAGGTTTTGTCTGTGTGTCTGTCCATCCATCTTTTGTGATCCTTAAAAGAAAGTTCTCTTGGCAAAGCAAATACTGTAGGATATGCTAGAAGCTGACTATAAGAAAGCAAAAATGAACTTACTGGCAACCCTAGACTTGTCAAATGTTGTACTTCTTTCAGTATTTTTCCCCAAGAAAAAGATGAATTTGGTACATGGTAATTAGCTGCTCTGCCTTGCTTCCTCTTTGCAACCTGCCGGGCCCCCACTCTGTAGAACAATTGGTGTTCCGAAGCTGACACATTTCTTGACAAATGGTGAAAAGAATGTGCTCACCTAGATGGATGAAAAAGCCCCCAGTGATGACAGCGAGCCATATTAGAGGACAGGATTGTCGTGGCTGATCAGGTGCTTCAGTGAAGGCATTTAGAGAGTTTGTACTTCTTCAAATCTTTTGGGAAGGTGGATACAGAAACTCAAGAAAAGAGATGCCATGATTCTGACAAGTTAATTAAGCTTTCACTTCTGAGTATTATACATATAGCAAGGGGGGAAAAACACCTTAATTGTCTTTGCACTGCCTAACAAAAAAAATACAAAAAAATGCATGCATATTCTCTCAGAGCTGTCCTTATTACTGATTCCTATTCAGCAGAGCAGAGAGCTTTCACAGACCCAATTCAGGATGAGTTTTGAGCCTGAACTACCCCTCTCTTCTCCTCCCACCCATTATATGAATGCACAGGAATCAATAGGAAAAGAGATTTTTATTTGCAAAAATGGAAAACAAAATAACCCACCACCCCACCGCATTATTGGCTGAGTTTCTTCCTGTGTTATGCCTCCTCCACTCTCCCTTGTTGCTCATCAGTGTGAAACAGGAAAATATATCCAGGGATTTACAAATCTCTTGCCTTGCATTTCATGCAATTTGGATTCATGTTATGTGTCATTTATTTATTAGATGTAGCACAGCTTACGTCCGGGACTAGTGTAATTGAAGAAACATGGGTAATTAAGGATTGAAAAGATTCTTTAAAAATTCTTCCAAATGGCTTCTCTTGTTTGCCTCATTTGCCAGCTTACAAAGGTGAATCTTATGCTGATCCTGAAAATCAATCAATTTAAGTTTAGGCACAACAAAAGGTAGGTGAACAGAGTGGATAGAGAATTATCCTCAAAACCCAGAAGACTGAATTCAAGACCTGCCTCTGATGCATGCTGGCTGTGGGATCCTGGGCAGCTCACTTTACCTCTCAGTGTCCTAGGGAACTCTTAAAGACTCTGAGGGGCAGAGAAGATGCCAACCCGAATTAAGAAATGGAATTCTCCATTTGAAGTTCTCTATGTCAGTGAAATCACATGCTCCTCCCATAAAGCCTGTGCCCCAACCCATAGGATGAAACATTTGTCTAGAGATGATGTTTATTGTAGGGAGCAGAGATACTGAGTAGTCTCCCAGAGTTGAAAAAGGACCTTAGAGATCACCTTGCTCAACTCTCTTATTTTACAGATGAGAAAATGAAAAGTCCAGAATTAAGATGACTTTCCCAAGTTTGAACAACAAAATTTAGTAGGTGATTTTATTTGGCATGATTGGCAGGGCTTTCTGCTTCCAAATTTGTACTCCCACTGACTGTCTGAAATTCCAACATCAAAAATCAATTCCTGTGGCTCTTCAAGGCTTTTTAGCTTTCAGGAGTCCCCCTGTTAGGACGCTAATCCTCTTGAGAGGACTGCTATCTTTGTAATTGTTACTCTCATTTTTCTATTATCATATTCTATGGAGTTCAGATAGAAAACATCCTAGGATAAGTCAATATTCTACCCTTGTTCTTTTGTTTAATGTTCATCAGAACATTGTGCAGGTGAATAAAATGATTGCTTTTTGTAATTGAATTAAAGTTGGGTGATAAAAACTCATCTTCATTTGGCTCACTGAAAGAATATTTTCTTTCCTTCCCTTCTCCTTTCCTCCCCATCTCCTTTCCTTTTCTTCCCCGTTTCTTTCCCTTCTTCCCTGTCCTCTCCCCCTCCATTGCCTGTGCCCTTCCCTTTTACTTCCCCTCTCTTCTCCTTTCCCTTCTTTTTTCTCTTCCCCTTGCACTTCCTTTTCCCCTTCTTCTCTTTCTCCCCTCTGTTCCCTTCCATTCCTTTCCCTTTCTCCTTTCTTTTCCTTTCTCTTCTTTTCCTTTCCTTTCTTTTTCTTGGCCTTGCTTGTCCTTTCTTTTCTTCAGCAATATTAAAAAGAAGAGAAATTGGTGAAAACAAAGTTGTGATGATGCAAAAAACAAATCACCAATTTCATAATTTTGTCCAGGATGAGACATCTAATCATCTGCTAACATCTGGCTCATTATTGTAATCCAGTGGCCATGATTTCCATCTTTGAACAATAACTTTTTCCTGTTGATGCTGGTTGTTGAAAAATTTCGGTAGTTTCTTTTAAAAGGAACATAGGTTCATAGATACAGAGCTGGAAGAGACCTCAGATACCATGCAGTTCACTTACCTTATTTTATAGGTAAGGAAACTGAGTCCAAGTTTGTCCCAGTTCTATTTTATTCATATGCCATAATTTGTTCAGCCATTCCTCAATTGATGGGCACCCCTTACTTTTGTGTTGGCTGATTCTCTACAATTCTTTGCAGTTGCTGTAAGTATGAAGAAAGAGATGGCTTCAGAGAGACACGGGAAGACTTATGTGAATAGAAGGAAAGTCAAATGAACAGAACCGTGAGGACAACTTATACTACAAAAACATCTTAGTAAGAATTAATAGTTTTGAAGAATTTAAGTTTGATCATGACTGTAGAGGACTGATGATGAAAAATGCTACCCACTTCTTGACAGATAAGTGATGGACTAAATATGTAGAATGAGTCATATACTTTTGAGCAGGGTCAATAGGAGAAGTTGTTTCACATATGTATATTTGGGTTTTTATTTCTGTTTTTCCAATGGAGGGGGAGGTAGATTTTCTTAATGACCTTGAATAACTGTTTGGAGGCACAACTGTCCTCTATTAAAGGCAGACTGGAAGGAGCTTTCTATTGTTTTAGGACTTCTGGGACAAATGGAAAGATTACCCTTCCAAAAATATAAATCTGCTTGCTCATTTATGCTTGATACTCTTTTAATGGAGGTATGGATGGATAGGAAAACCTGTTGTTTCTATAAATGGAGTTGACTTAAAATGAAATACATTTGTGGGACTCAACATTAAATTTGCTGGATGCCACATCATTTATTTGGAGTAAATTCTGATAAAGGTTGAAATGCCAAAGAGAGGGTCAAGAAAGGTAGGCTGGGGCAGAGGCAGCGTTAAAAAACAATTTCTTCTGTGTTACAATTTTTTCAGAGGCCTGACCTTGTATTTGGCTTATACAGTGAATTCATGCCTAAACCTAATTCATCATTTGATTTTAGCCTATGACCAAAATAGTGTCAATTGATTTGATAGAATACTTTTTCCAGTTAATTGATAAATGACCTGTCAAATAGCCAAATCAATTGGCCCAGTTCTTCAGGCACCTCTGCTCTCTTTTCAATTGTCTTATTGGCTCATCTCTACTTAGTAGAATGGGGTGGGGAACGTTTCCCAAAGGGTCTTTACTGAGCCTAGCTTTAGTGAATTTGTTCTTCTTCTTGAAATTACTTGGTATTACTTTTTCTGTATTTTTGTTTGTTATCAATGTACATGTCAATGTACACTACCCCCATCACTGAATAGAATGTAAACTCTAGAGGAGAGAGGCTGTTTTGCTTTCATCTTTGAATGCTTAGTGCCTTGCACAGTGTCTTGGGCAGAGTAGATGCTTAATAAATGTTTCTTGAATCTAAATCTGATGATGATTTAGCTTTTGTAACAGGTATGCTAACCAGTGGGGATGTATATATCAGGTGTGACAGTGCATTGGTGCACCAAACATCACTAGCTAGTGGTTTTTCAAGGGCATTAGGGAGAGAAAATAGTAAATGAGTGGGAGCAACTTACTCCCTTTTTACCTCCTCCTCCCAACATACCTTTTGCTTTTGAAGGAAACTTTATAGCAGGAAACAGTGACTTTTCTCTGTTGGGAAGCCCAGGAGACATTGTTCCAGGATTAAGGGGACAATGGCGCTTGGAGAAAAGAGATGCAGGATGTGGGACCTAATTATCCTTCCAAGCCCCTGGTCGTATTCAGCTTGCTCAAGCAAGAGTCTTGCGTGCTTTGAATTTCCTCTGTTGAGTCAATAGGAAATCAAGCTATCAGAAGTGCAGGCTATGAGGATGGAGAAAAATACCAAGAATATATGAACCAAATGTATTTGACTCAATTCTTTACAAGGAGCAACTGAGAACTGAACTTCTGAGTTAACAGTAGTTTTCTTCCCCAAACTGGGAGAAGACACAGAGAAAGATGGGCTTTAGCTTTGAAAGAGTTTTCAAGTTTTGGAGCAGCTAGGCATAGGGATCGAACAGAACATGTAACAGGTGTCTGTCATATTCAAATAGTACTTCTTTTTTTGGGGGGGGGTGGGTGGTTCAAGGCTATGATTTCATCATTGTAGGGACCTTCCTGCTAAGGAAATTTGCTTTTCTAATGCAGATTTACAATTGTTCTGCAAATTATACTATTACTGAGTTGACCTTAATATTTCTGTTTTTATTGCCTTTTATTTAATTGACATGAATGTCCCAGTTAAAATCAAGTGGCAAAAGGAATAAGTTAAATAAGACTTTTCTTTCTTTCTTTCTTTTTTTTTTGGTGAGGTAATTGGGGTTAAGTGACTTGCCCAAGGTCACACAGCTAGTACATGTCAAGTGTTTGGTCTGAGGCCGGATTTGAGTTCAGGTCCTCCTGACTTCAGGGCCCATGCTCTATCTACTGCGCCACCTAGCTGCCCCCAAATAAGACTTTTCTTTACACATGTTGGTGCTCTCATAGTCCTTTGGTTCTTTGTGTCTATGCATGTTTATTGATCATTTTCTTGAAAGGCATGATAGTTATTCATAATAGTGATGTTACCTTATCATAAAATTGAATTCTCTTTCATTATTTGGAAACTTCAGATTTGAAAGAGAACATGAAGTTAGAGTGATTGTCAATAAGTATTTCTATACTGTTGCATCCTATCCAGCAAACTACTAATTAGTGCAAGCACATTGCCATTTAGTGTTCTGGAAACCACCTCTTGGAAGCTAGGTGGCACAGTGGATAGAGTGCCAGACTTGGAGTCAGGAAGACTCACTTTTCTGAGTTCAAATCTGGCCTCAGACACTTATTAGCTTTGTGACCCTGGCAAGTCACTTAACCCTATTTGCCTCAGTTCCTCATCTCTGAAGTGAGCTGAGGAAGGACATGGCAAACTACTTCAGTATCTTTGCCAAGAAAACCCCAAATGAGGTCATGTAGAGTCAGACAGGACTGAAACAAATGAACAACAACAACAACAACAATCCACTTCTTCCCACCAGGAATAGCAACCCCATGACCTGATATCTCAAGACACCTCATGCCTTCAAAATGGTGGTAGAGCTGCTTGTATTGGAGGGTGAGTGAATCAGTCTTCATCTCAACCTATAGTTACTCCTTCATAGGACAAAGCAGGATGCCATGAAAAGAACACTGGGTTTGAAGAACTTAGGTTCAAATCTCAGCCCACTCATTTACTACTCATGCGACCATAGACAAGACATTTGACCTTTCTTCGCATCAGTTTTTTCATCTATAATATGAAAGAATTAGTCTATTGTAGATATCTCCAGCTTCAAGTCTAGCCTCTGAGCTAGCCAGTTCTACATCCCAAAGTGATGAGTGGGGTCATAGAGCAATTGATTGACAGCCTTTTCTAGGAATGATAGCAATTATTTAAATATTGCTCCTAGAGCTAGAGATAGAAAGGGAGGTGATGGGGATGCATATGGTGGTATGGCAGAAAGGGGGCCAGAGAACAAATTGGGTCAAAAGTGGGGTAGATATTGTGAATTATCAACTATTAGAAACCTGGACTCCTTGGGTAAAGAAAGGAAGACATGATTGGGAGGATAGATCACTAGGAATGTCATGGTTAGGTACTAGTTCCAGAAATCTTCTGTTTCTAAATTATTCCTTTTTATCATTAGGAATGACCATGGTTGCTCTAGGCTGGCAGATGAATGCCTATCTCCCGTGCTCCAATGCCCTTGATTTTGCTTGTTCTTCCAGAGGGAACACAATGGAACTAAGGAGGAATGAACCTCTTTAGGTAACAGGGGACTCCTACTGTTACCCTGTTCATGCTAGGGTCAGGTTTGAGTCAGAGTACTGTTTTTACTGCCAAATGAGACAATGCTGACTTGACAATGCTGAGAAGCACAGAAACACCTGGCCTTTACTACTTGTTGCTTTTTAGACATCATGGAGCTATCTGGGGAGACTATTAGAGACCTGGCCTCTCATATGATCTCCCTAGAATCAAAGCCATTAATAGGAAATATAGCATCTGGGGGCAAATTCAGCTGAGTGAATTTAAACTAGATTATAAGCTTCTTGAGGATAAGGACTGCCTCATTATTGTCTTTGTATTTTAGCACCTAGCACAATGTACTTGGCACCTAGCACAAAGTATGTAGTAGGCACTTAATAATACCTGTTGGATTTATTTGAATTGAGTAAGAATGGTAATTTTGATAGAGCAGAGGATAGTCCAGACATGAGGTCATTTGCATTAGGAAGTGGATATCCAGTTATCTAAAGTTCTACCTTATTCCTTTGGGGAACTTGAGAGGAAATGGGCCCCAGGAGAGTGGGTCATGTGGATGGTTGCCAGGGGAGGGGTGTTTGCACTGTATAGCAGCATGGATCACTGGGGGACTATGATGTAAGGCATGATGTTGGTAGTTATAGTGGGGAGGAAGGATAATCCCTTTGATGTTTGTTCCCTAGGGGCATAGCCTTCTTTGCTCTGCCCTAGTTGTGGTTCTCTGTAGGACTAGTTAAAGGACAATGACTATGACTGGTGATATGTTAAAATCCATAGTAGCTTCTCAGAAATAGTGCCATGGGATAATATTCACAGAGTACCCTCTTAACCATGGACATCACCGGAAAGCTATGGATACCTGTAGAATTCTAGTAACACTTCGTAAGATCTTAACTATACAATTTTGTATCTGTGAGAGACATTAGAGCTCATCTAGTCTAATGCCACTATTTCATATAGATGCACAAACTGAGATAGCATGGTGTAGCTGAAAAAAAAAACATTAGTATCAGAAGGAGTTTCATTTGATTGTTGGCTGCAATATTTACTAGCTATGTGATCCCACACATTTTTTTTAGCATCTCTGAGCCTCAGTTTCCTCATCTGTAAAGTGAGATGTGTATTAATGTGAAACCTATTTCACAGAGTTTCTACAAATGTGTAAAGGAATTTGTCAACCTTAAATCAAAATGCTAAATAAATGAGAATTATCATTAAACTACATCCCCTTAAGGTCACGGAGAATCATGGCAGAAGCAGGAAAAATAACTTTCCTGATTCTCAGTCCTGTTTTCTAGAACAAAGTCACCAAACTTTTTTGATTGTATACCCTTATCAATAGTAAAACAATTTTTTTTGCATTTACACCTAACATATGGATATTTATTTGTTATAAACATATTTACTTATAAATTATATACATATACATGACTGTACTGAGTAGTAATATGATATTGTGGATAGATGTCATGGATTGAAGTTAGAAAGAGCTGGGTTCAACTTCTGTGTGTGCTACATACTAGCTTATTGACCCCAGGGAAGTCGCTTAACCTGCTAGTGTGCCAGGAAACGTTATAGATCACTAGTTCTCAAATGTTTTGGTTTAGGACCCCTTTAAAATCTTAAAAATTATTGACAACCTTTCCTCTCTCCCAAACCAGCCCAAAGACTTCTGTTTATGTGAGTCATATTTATCATATTATAAATTATATATATATATATATTAGAAATTGTTATGGAAATAATTTTGACCTTATGGACTCCCAGAAAGGATTACAAGAGTCTGTGGGGATCCCTGGACTACACTTGGAGAACTACTGCTCTAAAGTAGACTATAAGTTTCCAAGAAAGTGTCACTTTGCGTCGTTAGAAGAAATTCCTTATTAGGTACTTCTTACTTTGATAAAGTCACAGGTGTGGGACAAAAACAAATAAACAAAACAAGCAAAACAGATCCCCAAACAACTGATAAATAATTATTAATATTACAAATTTAGACACAAATTGAAAAAGATAAGACAAAAATGAAATAATATTTGATCATAGAGTCATTAGGGAGTGACCTGCTGAGAACTGTTCTTTAGGCATGATCAGTTTGGTCATTTTGTGGAAGACGGATTGGAGAGGGAAGATGCTAGAGGCCAGAAAACCAATTAGAAGGCTATTATTATAGTCCAGACAGGGAGTGAGGAGAGCCTGAACTAAAAGTGGTGGCTATGTGAACAGAGAGAAGGAGATAGATCTGCAAGGTACTGTGGATGTGGAAACAAAATTTGGTGACTGATTGGATATGTAAAGTGACTGAAAGTGAGCAACCAAAGATGACACTGAGGTTGTGAAGCTGGGTGCTAGAAGGAGTGTAGTGTCCTTGATAGAAATAGGGAAGTTTGAAAAATGGGTAGATTTGGAGAGAAAGATAATGTTATGAGATCTGAGAAAAGACAGGGAAGAGGGTAGAGTCCTTACTTATTCGTCACATAAAAGGCAGAATCTGCCTTCCCAGTTTCTACGATAACCACAATGTAATCTAGGGCTGGGAGTTGGAGGTGTAAGAACTTTTTTACATTTTGTCCAATGACATAAAATTTGAGAAGCATTTAGCACAGTGCCTGGCACATACCAGGTGCTAAATAAATGCTTCTTCTCTTTTCCTCATCTTTCCCAATACTACCTGTACATCTGTAACTGATAGAAGTTAAGTCATAACTGCCCTGAGGGCAGTTCCTGGTTTCAGAAGGGAAGGTCCTGGATGAGAGTTTTCACATTAGAGGAAGGGGGTACAGTGGAAGAGGACTAGGGGATAAAGGTGGGTGTGGTTGTTTTGGAGAAATTCATCAGTCATGGGAAGGGTGGGATAAGAACTACCTTCCCACCCTCCAATTAGTTGATCACACACCCCTCTCTACTTCCCCCAGAATCCGTTGTTCCCTTTTTTGGAGAATTAAAAAGTATTTTTATAGCTATATTTTAACATGATTGGTTTCTTTTGCAATCCCATGTATTTTATTTTAGGTATTTAAAATATTCTGAAAAGGACTCCAAAGGCTTTATTAAAGGAGTCCACAACACAAAAAAATAAAAATGTTAAGGACTCCTGCTTTAGAAGAAGGATATCATAGTTCTTCATTTGTCTAACCCAACTACTTTACTGACAGGCTTTATTATTTCCTCTTTATTTCTAAACCACTGGTAGAGCATTTCTAGAGCCATTGTACAAATTGACGAAAGTACCTTCATCAAAAAAAAAAAAATTCTAGAAACCACAGCATTTTATTGGGGTTGGGGAGGCAGAGATTTGCTTATTTTCTTTCCTTTTCATTTTGAAAAGAGTTATCTCAGGTAAGCTTTCATTCTTCTTATTCTTAATTGTTCTGAAATCTCAAGACATCCTTGGGAACAATGACTCATTCTTCCTTATTCTGTTTTCTCAGAGACAGTGGATTTAACCTCAAGATGTCAATCGTCCTTGGAACCAATCTATCCTTGCAGAAGCAGGACAGGATATATTATCAATTGTAATACTATCCTGAATCACTATTGACAAGGCACCTTCCAGGTACGACACAAGAGGCTCAAAAATTATTGCATGAATTATTCTCCTATGTTACCTGCTCCCATTTCTCATGGGATAGGAAGGGGAATCTAGTCAAATTTTGATCACTACAGTTGAGGGCTTTTCAGACATAGATGGAGCCAAACTGGGAGTGTTTCTTTCTTTAAAAATGTTTCATAGATACTTAAAAATTAGCCGTCTTGTTGAACCCTCATTTCTCACAAAGAAAAATAGTTAAGTAAAACCAACCAAAAAATTTGCTGAATCTGATGACATATTCCACTTTATCAAGAGAAGGGAACCGTGTTTCATAATTTGTTCTTTCTTATCATAATGGGTGATTGCAATTAACTGCAGTTAATCTACCTTTTGGTATTATTTCAATTTACATTAGTCTAGACATTGCTTATAGTGTTCCCCACCAGAGTTTTTTTTTTCAAAATGGGTTAGCTAAAGCATAATGGTTTCACTAGTATTGAGGAGGAAAGGAACAGGAGAATAAACAGATTGGGGTACAAGACAGTCAAGAATACATTCAGTTAAGGGGGCCTTTGAATGGAAAGGCATCATCTAATCATAGATGCAGAGCTGGCAGGGACCTCAGAGGCCATGTAGTTCCCTCCTTCATTTTAGAGATGAAGAAACTCAGACTCAAGTAGGTGCAGAGACTTGCCCTAGGAAATAACAGACATTTATGAGGTGCTTTAAGGCTTTGCTTTAACAACTATAATCTCATTTGATCCCCCTGAAAACCACGTAAGATAGGTGCTATTATTGTACCTGTTTTATAGATGTGGAAATGGAGGCTGACAGATTAGGTTACATGCCAAAATTATACAATTAGCAAGTGTCATAGGTGAGATTTGAATACACATCCTTTGGCTCCAAATGTAGCCCTCTTTCCACTGTGCCATAGAAATGGGCTAGATAGACTTATATGAATTTAGATATTCAAATGGGGAACTTGAAAGTGGTATATAAATTAGTACCTGTTGCCTCCAAGTCAAGGTCATAGGTGCCTTTGATAAGATAACAAATTGCTTTTAGATACTGACACTCTCCCTATTGGGTGACAAACATACCTTGCTGAAGAACTAGTAAGACTGGAGAAGGTTTGAAGGATTGGAGGTAGGGAGAAAGAAAGGTAACAGTCTCGTTAAGGATGTTATTATGATCCTAGGAACTTCTGTGCTAATGATTTCTCTGAGTCAATCTCCTTGTAAAGTAGAAAATGAAGACAATTATCCAGATATTAAAAGTCAGTGTTACATAGTGAATAATGGGCTTGGCTTGGAGTCAGGAAGACCTGGGTTCATATCCTGCCTCTGACACATAATAGCTGTGGGACCTGGACAGGTCACTTAAACTCTATGTGCATCATTCAACTCCCTAGACTTCTCTAGGTCATGATCTGTATTGGTTGAGGGAATTTCTATGTTGATAAAATCATAGTTTCTTTGTGCATTCCTGCATGCAATTAAAATACTAATACTAATTCTGATAGCTGGCTTTAGTATAGCGCTTTTAGGGTTGCAAAGTTTTGCAAATATTATCTCATTTTCCTCAAATAATATCTGATTTCCCTCAAGTATTATCTCATTATCCTCACAACAACCCAGGAAGGTAGGTGCTATTATTATCCACATTTTACAGTTGAGGAAACTGAAGCATGCAGAGGTTAAATGGCTTGCCCAGAATTCTGTGTCAAGTTAAATGTCTGAGGGTGGATTTGAATTCAGATCTTCCTGAGTCCAGGTCCAGAATTCTATATACCCCCTAGCTGCCTCTATCCAAATGATCTTGCCACTCTGAAAGCTCATAATACTTTTTTTTTGTGTGTCTTGCGAACTTATTATATTCTCTTTTGTGTTATAGTCTTTATTTTTGTCTTCTCTTTTTCTTGAGGGTTGGGTCTCTTATATCTTTGTATCTCTACCAAGGCATGGAATGGTTTTTACATAGTCAGCATTTACTATATAGCAATATATAGATTTGTTCTCCATTTGTTCACAGTACAGTCCTGAGGCTGTTTCTGGGTATAAGGGATATCAGATGGTCTCTGAGAAGTGGAGAAAGATGCCAGACTAAATGGAACATGAGACCAGGAGAGTGGTTTGTGTGTCTACATGGCACATGGAGGCTACTGCATCCACCAAGAAACCATTACCTGAAAGAGATGCTGAAGAGGTGATGGTCATTCTGAGATTTAATTCATCAACTTTGCCTGTCCTTGTACCAGAGAGAGCAGCCTAACAGGTAAATGTGTACTGAGAAGCAACAGAGACCTCTCTCCTTGTTATTATTATTATTACTCATGTAGACTCCATGGAACCTTATAGAAGGTGGGACTACCAGAAGGGATAGTTGCTTGACCCTATTCAAAAAGTAGAGGAGAGTTTGATTATCAAGGATCTCAAGTATGGACCTGTTTTACATTCTTTTATTGGGTTATAACATATTATATTCAATGACTTTTTAGTCTGAGGGCTTGAAGGAGAACTAAGGGACTCTTAAGAGCACAAAATGAGCCAGATACTGAAATTGTCATGTCTTTCTTTGGTAGGGGCATGACACTTTGTGAGAGAGCCTCCTCCCTTCCTAATTATATCCAGGGTATATGTGAGAGGCCAGGGTATAAATTGACACACTGGTTACAGATAACTAAGGTTCCAATCTCTTTTGCCTCAATTACCTGAATATTTTTGCAGAAACTATTTTTCTTACCTTTTATTATGCAGACAATTGCTTCAATGTCCAGGTTTCTTTACGGCTACAAACAGAAGCAAGTGGTCTAATAAGGTCTATGTTTTCTCAGTGCTGTTACTGGCACCAAACACACACACACACACACACACACACACACACACACACACACACACATACACACACACACACAGCCCTCAGAAACTGAGATGAGACTTTCCTGGCCTTCTTATAACTTCCTCCTTGCCATGGAGTTTTCCATCCAGTGACATTGGCCTCTTTTCTATTCAACAAATAAGACAGTCCATCCATCTTTTGGCTCCAGGAATTTTCACTGGCTGTCCCCCATACCTAGACTGCTTTCTGTTCTCATCTTTGCCTCTTGGCTTCTCTGGCTTCCTTTAAGTCCTAGCTAAAATTCCCCCAACTACAAGAAGCCTTTCCCAACACCTCTTAATTCTAGTGCCTTCTCTGTTAATTATATTTTATTTATTCTGGGTATGATTTACTTGTGCATATTTGTTTGCTTGCAGTCTCACCCATTAGATTGGTAGCTCCTTGAGGGCAGGAACTATCTTTGTCCTCTTTTTGTATCCCTAGTGCTTAGCACAGTGACTGGCACATACATGCTTACTGATTGACTGATAATGGACAAAAAATTGATTCCATTAAACAAGCATTTAGTAAGTGCCTACTGTGTGCAAAGAAGGTACTCTGCTATGCACTAGACAGAAAGGTAAAAATGAAAGTCTCTAATCTCATAGGGCTTACATGGGGGGAGGAAGATCATAATAAATCCAGATAAATAAATAAAAGTGTGTATTTATGCATAAATTTTTTTGTGTATTTATGCATGGAGTGGGAGAGTACTATAAATGGGGGAGGGAGGGGAAATAAAGGATGGTTTTATGTAGAAAGTGGATAGTGACTTGATCTTGTAAATATGGAGTGGCATGGGGCAAGGGAATATGGATATTCTTAACCTCAGACTAATCTGAAAGATTGTATCTACCTGAAACCACTCTCTTTTATCCAAAATAAACAAACAAAAAATTAGAAATTCCTTGACAGCAAGCTTTCTGGTAAGTTATTATACACAACTGCCACATACTGTAGAAATGTTTAGATAAGTATTTCTGGGACAACTTGCTTTAAGACTTGCTATCCAAGTGGTTAAAAAAAAAGACATTTCTTTCTTTCAACAGTTTTCCAAGTTTTTTATTTCTATAGTATTGGTCTCCAGAGTGCTTCTTATTCTTATTCTAGCATGGGATGGGTGGGGGAGGGCAGAAATAGAAACTGAGGAACTGCAGAGATCAATTACACAGGAAGTAGTCCCAAATATTTCAGGCTCTTTGTAGGTTCACTGAAGCCTAGAAACATGGTCCAAGAACCACCTAGTAGAAACACCTCAGTTCTTCCTGGAAATATTGCAAATCAGACCTAACCTGCAAAGGTCTTCCTGATGAAGTGGGAGTCAGCTGATGGCACTTGGAACCGTTGGTTACATAATGCTATCACTTGTTTTTAAAAAATACAATTTATATCTATATTCTGCTTTAAGCGCCATCTAATGGTAACAAGACAAATTGCAGACTTCTTTGCTGGCTGAACAGTTAACTGCAAATAGTCTTTTATCCCAGATCAATTCAGACCAGAAGAAAACCATAGACCTTAACAGCTCAAATGCCAGTCCCCGTCCCACCACCCAGTGCAACAGTTTGAGGGAATAGGTTTTCAGTTTTATAGTGTAACATAGTCCCCAAATACTCAGGATATTTTGATTTCACCAAGCAAACGAATTCTACTACAAAGTAACCATTCATGGTCGAAGTGTGCCTAACGCTAATGATTTGCTGAAGAGAAATGCAAAAAATTCGTTTTCCTTCTTTTAAGCCAGTTGTGGGGAACCTAAGGCCTCAAGGCCACATGCGGTCTTCTAGGTCTTTGGGTACAACCTTTTGACCGAGTCCAAGTTTTACAGACAAATCCTTTTATTAAGGAGATTGGTTCTGAGAAGTTTTTATTTAATCAAAGGGCCGCACTTGAGGACCTAGAGGGTCACATGTGGCCTTGAGGCCCTAGGGTCCCCACCCCTGTTTTAAGCAATTATTCATTTGCAAGTTAACTCAATGTGGTTTGTCCTTGTCCTTTCTATGCCCCAGGTAGTCACCATTAGAATTGTATTTTCAAGGTGTTTACCTTTGTCAAGACAGACTTGTTCTTATGAATTCCATGTCAAATTCTTCATAAAACTGAGTTGTCAAAAGCAAATTATACTAATAAGTTTTCCAGTTACTGGAATCATTCAGGGAAGAATTGTCTGAGGAATAATATTCTCATTGTAGTAGCCATATTTGTTTTTTGTTTGGGTCATTCGAAGAGTTGGGCGCCCAAATGACAAAGATAATTTCTTAGTCTCTCATTTTTTTTTCTGTCCCAGAAGTCCTGACTCCCATATTTGATTGATCTATGGTCAGATTTGGTATGTTTGCTTTCCCAGGACTGACGGCAGCTCTTCAATGTGGTCATACTACAGTTTCTATTGCTCCTTGTACAGACAAGCTGAATGTGAAGTAGACTTTAGGAGGATCAATGTTTGAAAGGAATTTTGCAGATGATTATCTGCATACCTCTTATGTGTTTTGGGCTAATGGGGGAGAGGTGGACTTCACCAGCTGAATGCAGAGGAAAAGAGATATTGAATATAAATGAACTCACCTGCATGATGCTATAGAGCATTCCTGAATTTTTTTTTTATAAAAGGACTTTGTAGATTTTAAATTCTTTCTCTTTCCTCCTTCCTTCCTTTTTCCTTCCCTTCTTTCCTCCCTCCCTGCCTCCTTCACTTACTCCCTCTTTCCCTCTCTCCTTCTTTCCTCCCTCCCTGCCTCTTTTCTTTACTTCCTCCTTCCTTCCCTGCCTCCTTCCTTTATTCCCTCCTTCCCTCCCTCCTTCCTTCATTCCTTTCCTCACTCCTTCCTTCCTTCCCTCCTTCCTTCCTTCCTCCCTTCATTCTTTGTTTCCTCCCTCCTTCTTGCCTCCTTCCTTCCCTCTCTCCTTTCTTTCCTGCCTTCCCTCTTTCCTTCTGTTCATTCATTCTTTCTTTCATTTATTCATTTATTCATTCTTTTTTTCTTTCTTTTTCAATTTGCCAGCAGACTGCTGCTTTAAAATCCACATCTTTAGATAGTCTTTAAATTTTGGGGTAGTGGTAGTGATAGTGGTGAGTGGTACAGTTTCTGCCTATTATAACATAACAGAGCTGGAAAAGACTTCTAGATTTCATCAATTTTAACTTCTTGTCTTTAGGTAGGTGAATGTCTAAACCATTCACGGCAGGTGATCCCCAAAGAGTTTCCATCCCAAAGACCTTGTGATCCTATTAGCCTGTGCAGATGTCTGTCTACTTTCTCATTAAGATGTAGAAAGATGTAAACTTCAAAGCTATAACTAAGGCAGGGAAACTTAAGCTTTGTTCCAGGAGACTGAATTTAAAAAATGCACTGTAACAGTAATATTGTAATGATGATCAACTGTGAAAGACTTAGCTACTCTGACCAATACAATGATCTGAGACAATTTCGAAGGACTTATGAGTAAAAGTTTTATCTATTTCCAGAGAGAGAGTACAGATTGAAGTATAATTTTTACTTTTTCTTGATTTGTTTTTGTAACATGACTAATATGGGAAAATGTTTTACATGATTTCACATGCATTGTTTATATATTGCTTGCTTCTTAATGAGTGGGAGAGGGGTAGGAAAGAGGTAGAGAATTTGGAACTTAAAATTTTTTTAAAAGTTCAAAAAAGAAATTATGTATGTGTATATATATACACACACACATATACATACATATTTGCACATACATATATGTGTGTATATATATGTATACATGAAAGTGCACTGGTAACACTTGGAGTCCAGTGACATAGAAACAGCAAAACTTAGAACTTTGTAAACAACCATATTGAGTTAAAACTCCATAGTAATCTGGAATAAGTTCTTCTCTGATCCGTTCCTGCCCCCTCATCCATTTCTACTCCTCCCATCTCAGTGTTGACTTCCCTAGCAGCATCCTGGAGCTGATGGCATTCTAGAGACTTTACTCTTACCCTCTAGAACTGAGGGTGGTATTACTTCACGCAAGTGCAAAGATTCTTAGTTATAGTTCTTCATTTGATAGTGTGAGTTAATAACTTGAAGATTGAAAAGAAAAAAATTCATTTTTTATCAGAAGTTTTCACTGTATAGAGTGTCATCTCAAGTTGAATTATCTCCTGACATTAAGAAAGAGACAACTACTTGATGTCTGTATCCTTCAAAACTCAATGAAACAGTTTTTGTAGGCTATAACAGAAAAGGGAAGGGAATAAACATTTATATACAGCCTACTAGGAACTGTGCTAAGTGCTTTGCAAATATTTTCTCATTTGATCCTCACACCAAATCCTTCAATCCTATTATAATACCCATTTAACAGTTGAGGAAACTGAGGCAGACAGAAGTTAAGTGACTTGGCCAGAGTCATATAGCTAGTGAGTGAGGAGTCATTTGAACTCAGGTCTTCCTGATTTCATCAACAGTGTGCTATGGCAGACAAAAAAAAAGTTTAGGTGGTCTTAAACTGCATTAAGAGAGACAAAATTTCCAAGAACAGGATGTACTGCAGCCCTGTATCTCATTCAGGCCATATCTGAAATGCAACACTGGGTACCCAGAATTCAGGAAGGATACTGATAGAATGGTGAGTGTTCAGAAGAAGTCAACCAAGATATTGAAAGACATTGAGTCTGTGCCATGTGAAGAATGGTTGAAAGAACCAGAGATGTTTAGCCTCGGCATCCATGATTACTGTTTTTCAGTATTTGAAAGGTTGTCACGTGGAAGGAAGATTATTATATTTATTCTGTTTGATCCTAGAGGGCAGAATCAGGAACAATGGGTGAAAGTTAAAGAATAGAACTTGGGTTTGGCGTCAGGAAAAGCTTTGGTAACAGTTAGATCTGTCCAGAAGTGGAATGGGCTGCTTTCAGAAGCACTGGATTACACCTTATTAGAAGTTTTAAAGCAGAAACTGCATGACCACTTATGAGGAATTTTGAAACACAGATTCTTATTCAGGCATGGGTTAGACTAAGTAGCTAATGAAATATTTTCCAACTATAAAATTCTATAATCTCTGGAGGAGATGGAATTTGAACTCAGTCTTGAAGTATTTTGAAGATGGAGTTGGAGAAGTATGGAGATGAAAGAGAGGACATTAGGCAGAGGAAACAGGTTGGCACTTAATCATGGGTTATATTCCACTGCTATTTATTTACATTCTTCACATGTACATATCTTGTCTCTATAAAGATTCTCTCTCCTACACACCATTTCTTTTTAGATGAAAGAGAGACCATGTCTGGCAATATTCCAACACATCATTAAAAGGAAATTGCATTGAAGCACACATCATGAATGGGCAAACTATCTCACTACATATGACTTCTCTCAGCTTTTTGCTCATGAACTGCTCTTCTTATAGTTTGGTATTTTGGTCAGATGCTTTCACTGTATCCTGTGACTCCTGACCTTGCCACAGGAGGCTGTGGCCAGAAGATAGGGAAGTAGCTATCAACCCAAAATAAATATTTTTTCCTGCCTAAACAATTGAAGTAGTGATTGAATGAAAGCTTCAATTTATGAGATGCACACCCATTTCTCTGATAGTAACATGCTTATTTTTATTTTGAAAATTTGATGAAATGTTTTACTAAATTAATGATGATGCTAGAGGCAATTCCATGAAGCACACAGAGACAGGGAGTAGTTAGGTGGGTGGGGACAATAGGTTTAATGATCTGATTGGTGGAAGGGCAAACATACCCATAGGTAGTCTTTAAAAATACTATTACCACCTGTTCAGGATATAGAACTAAGTGGTGATTGGTAATAAGTTGACCTGAGATCCTGATAGAAAAGAGCAGGAGGCTTTACTTGGCTGATACTTACTATGCCCTCTGCTGTTTAGCTTACTCACTACAAATAAAAGAGCATCGTTGTCGTGCAGTCATGTTCATCTCTTTGCGATGCCATTTGGGATTTTCTTGGCAAAGGTACTGTAGTGGATTGCCATTTCCTTCCCCAGGTCATTTTAGAGATGAGGAAACTGAGGCAAACAGGGTTAAGTGACTAGCCCAGGGTCACATAGCTAGGAAGTGTCTAAGGCCAAATTTGAACTCAGGTCTTCCTGACTCTAGGCCTGATGCTCCATCCACTGAGACACCTAGCTGCCATAAAAGAACATAGTTAAAATATAAACAGTCCCTAGCTAATGGCCAGTGAATTACAGACGGCCACTACCCCTTTTCCCCTTCATCCTGCTCTCAGAGTCTGATTGTCATTGCCTTGGGAGCCATTGTTGGGGGGGGAAGGGATCCAAACGAAAACATAAAGCTTTTAGAGAATTTACGGGTTCACAATTGGAAGACAGGAAGAAGCTGGGAAAAATAGGAATAATTTAAGTTTTTTGACCCAGGAGAGACTCCAGGCATGGTGGATCCAGCTTTAGTGGTCCTTCTACACACTAGAAAGGGCAGCTAGATGATGCAGTAGATAACATTTTTGGACTAGGAGTCAGGAAGACTTCTGAGTTCCAAGCCTACCTTACATATTTATTAGTTTGTATGACCCTGGAAAGTCACTTACCTCCTGTCTGCCTCAGTTTCCTCAACTGTAAAAAGGGGATGCTAATAATAACATCTACCCTCAGGATTGTTGTGAGGATCAAATGCAATAATGTCTGTAAAAGAGTTTGCAAATACTAAAGTACTATAAATGCTAACTACTACTATTATTACAACACTGCTGCCGCTGCTGCTACTACTACTACTACAGACTGCCTCAAAAAAATTTTTTTGTCACGTGTCAGAAATGCTTCTTATTAGAGACTCATTTGGATTAGTGAGCATCCTCTTTTAAAAATGCAGATGCATTTGATATCAGTCAGACTGATCCTATTTAAATATGAGGAGGAATAGGATTGTGGGATTTGCCCCAGACAATCAAATGGTGCTTTCGGAAGACAGAGCCTCATTTTAATCTGACCCTTCTCCATGAAAAGCACTTTGATCCAGTCCTTGCTGCGGTTGACCCTCATCCTGCTTTCTGAACTGCCCATCTTGAATCTTTCTCAGCTTTGTGAATTTCAGGTCCTCATTTTCCATCCTTTATGCCTTGATCTGTTGGATTCCTGAGAAACAATTTGGCTCACTAGCTTTGCTCGATGTGCGCCCTGTACTTTTGTCCAATATTTAGCCATTATCATTCCAGCTGAGGAACAAGAGACACTACTTACCCTGAGTGGTATTGCCTTCTGCCTCTAGCCTGGTCTCGCTCCTGATTGGGCCCCAGCTGTGGTAACCTTCCCTCAGAAGAATCTAGCTTCCTTGGTATATGGCATCTGGAAGAATTAAGAAGCTATTTGCTGTGACCACATTTGTGTGAATTCCTCAGTAGGATTATTTTTCTACTGAAACCTAGCTGAGATAGCTGCACTCTGAGAATGGGGGTTTTGGTTTGGGTAAGGAAGGTAGTTAGTTTGGGAACCTGAAGCAATTTGGGAGAAATAGCGGTCCAGGATAAAGTATGTCAGTGTGGATCTTAGGACAGCATTCCCACACTTGGGTGTCACAGAGGAAGAGTAGCAGATTGTAGGAAGTACTTAGAAGAGGAGTAAAGAAAGGGAGGTGAAAGACTACCAATAAAAAATTCTCCCATTTCAAAAATTTTGATTAAGGTCATCCCATTGTTCAAGAATGGTGAGGAAACTCTTCCTGCTTTTCCTTTTCTCTCTTGTACTCTCACAGTCAACTGTTCCCAGGAAACTAAATTCAAACTTATATTATTAGTTTGAGAATTCAACTGCATTTTACCTTAATCTGAGCTTTGCAGACTGTCCTATAACTGTAAACACCCTGGATGGATAAATAGATAATTGATAGATAGATAGATAGATAGATAGATAGATAGTCAGACAGACAGACAGAGAGCTAGGTAGCAGAACGGTGGAGCCAAAGACATAGAGGCAAGAAGGCTTGAGTTCAAGTACTACCTCAGACACATAGTAATCGTGTGATCCTGGGCAAATCCTTTAAACTCTCTCAGCCTCAGTTTACTCTTCTGTAAAATGAGGGTAACACTTTCCTTGAAGGGTTGTTGTGGAGATCAAACCAGGTAATATTTGTAAAACACTTTTCAAACCTTAAAGTACTACATAAATGCTAGTTATTATTATTATTATTATTATTATTTAGTTAAAACATTTATTAAGTGCTAATACTATGTCAGACAAGCATTGTATAGCATTGTATCTATGAGAAATGTATTCCAAATTACAAAGAATCAATTGATCAGTAAGCTGTTGGAGCATGACTCACTTGTAAATTGTAGATGACCTCTATACATGTAAAATCTGTATGTTTGAATAGTAGTACAGATTAAAATCTATGTTTTATAGATTTATATATATGTATGTATACATATACATATATACATATTTGAATGACAACAGAACCTCACAGGTCTTTACTGAGAAAAAAAAAGCCCATGTTTTATCCAAACTAAAGAAGTGAACAAAATATTGGAGTTTTGTTTTCAAAGACTTTGGTTAAAAGTCACTCATTACAATGTTTTTGGAATAACATTATGTTTTAGGAAGCTAGTTCCCAAGAGGGAGGACTCCGGTCTCATAGTCAGAAGTATTTGGGAAAAAAGCATAGTAATGATAATTTTTCATGTGAGGTGTAGTCAGTAGGGACAGGCAGCTAATATTGGGGTGGAATGAAATAATCCTTTTGGGATGAATATTGGATATGAAATGTTATTGACCTTGGAATAAGTGAATAAAGAATCCATGGATTCTAATTTGGTGGGGCCAAAGCCCAATCCTCCTCCTCTTGGCTCTGCAGACTTTCACGTGAAAGAGGAATAAACTCAAGTAAACATGCACTGGGATGTCATTGTGCCTTTTTGGTGAAGTTGAGTCAAGTCAAGTCAACAAACAATTATTAAAAATTTTCTACATGGCAAGCGGCATTTAGGTAGCACAGTGGATAGAGTACTGGGCCTGGAGTCAGGAAGACTCATCTTCCTGAGTTCAAATCCAGCCTCAGACATTTACTGGTTCAGTTACTCTGGGCAAGTCACTTAATCCTGATTGCCTCAGTTTCTTCATTTGTAAAATGAGCTAGAGAAGGAAATGACAAACCATTCCAGTATCTGCCGAGAAAATCCCAAATGGGGTCACAAAAAGTTGGGAACAACTGAAAAACAACAACAACCTGTTCCTTATAGTTTTCTTGGGGCAACTAGGTGGCTCAGTGGATAGGGTGCCAAGCCTGGAGTCAGAAAGACCTATCTTCCTAAGTTCAAATATTGCCTTAGACATTTACTATTAGTGTGACCCTGGGCAAGTCACTTAATCCTTAACCACTTAACATGAAATCGAGAAGGAAATGGCAAACCTCTCCAGTTTCTTTGCCAAGAAAACCCCAAATGGGGTCATGAAGAGTTGGGCACGAATGAAACACCTGAATAACAACAATGTGCCAAGTGCTATGCTCTGAAGATAAACAATGTCAACCAGTCTTTATTTAACAAAATAATAGCTGGCATTAGTAAGTTTTTAAGGTTTGTATAGTGATTTGTACGTTTAAATCTTTTGATCCTCACAACAACCTTATGAAGTAAGCATAATCATTAGCCCCATTTTACAGAGACACAGAAAGGGTACGTGATTTGTTCAGGGTCACACAGCTAGTAAATGTCTGAGGTCAAATTGGAACTTGGGTCTTTCTGACTCCACCGTACCAAAACACAAACAAAAATGAAAGACTGTCCCTGTTGCCAAAGAACTCCTAATGAGGTCAGAAAATACATAAAAGGAAGCTGAAAACTGGCATATAGGCTACTAAATCAATTTCTTCTGAGTTTAGGTAATTTTCCTTTTCCCACTACCTATTACTATCCATTTGACTTCTTATAGCTATGACTTCTTACAGCACATTCTCCTTTCCAGATGATGAACTAACTCAAGTGAGAGAAATGGGATGGAGGTAGGGACCTTTAGCACAGAGGAGGACTTGAAGAGAAGTCCTGATATGAATTCATGTTAGCTACTGACTTAAGCTTCTGATGTCAGTCCTTATTCTTTCCCTTTTTAAAGCTTAGCTCTTAGAAAGTCCAGAGATTTGGGAATGGAGTAGTTCATAAGACTGAAAATTATCCTATACTTCATTCTCAGTGTCTGTGAAAGAATTTTGGCTATCAAGTAACTTTTTAAGTGCCATATCTGGCTGACAAGTGCCAGTGATTAGGCAGAACAGCTGGTATGGAAGAAAGACAATTTTCTCCTAGGGTTAAAGAATCTGATTCCAAATTGAGTCAATCATGTGTAACCCAAAAGGCCATGCTCAGCTCATACCTTTAGCACACCAAAATCCCAGGGGCTGAGATGAATCAGAAAACTGGTTCCTAGTGCAGAGATCCAGGTTGTGAGGTTAGTACTGAGATATAGGGCATGTTAGAAGAGTTCACCATTTAACCTGTCTCCCAAGGTTTCAGACTTCTGTGACAGCTATTTATGTTTCCTGCTCTTGTCCATCACTGAGGGAGGTTCTGGTATAGTTAGGTTTGGGTCCTCTGTGCCTTCCCCTAGCTCAGTTATGTCATATTAGACTCTGACATTAATTTTGTTCTGGGTAAAGATAAAGTACTATACCATTTTGCATATTAATGTTTTAATTTAAAAGACTCTTAGCAAGTTATTGCTCTTAGCAAGCATTTCCAATATAAACCTAACCCCCAAATTATAAAGAACAGTTACAATAGACATTCATGTTTTTGGGGCTCAACATACCATTCACATTGGATCTTCTGTAGACAACAACAGGAAAACAATACAAACTTCATTAATATTAAATACCACATCTCAATCACAAATGAGTTGTAATTCAATAACAAGTGATTTTTTTTCATTTAGCACAATTAAAACTTACAGATTTTTTTCAACAGAAAAATCAGCTGTTTAGTTCTAAAAATGTACGGTGACAGGAGCAAGGACATTTTCTTTTTGTTCCTTTTGCTTTGTAGAAGCTTTAATCCTCTGGCTTTTATCTCTCAGGCAGTAACCTCTTCTGAGGGGTTAAGTATTCATTAAGATAAAATGGAGCAGAAGATTGAACACATTGCAAAGGAACACCATCCATAAACTAATTTAGACTTCAGTCACACAAAGGCCCAAACCATCTTCATTCACATGGGACCCAGCAAGAATAGATTTCAGGGTTATAATCAAGACTGAATTTGGAAGCTCAATTCTCCGCTCAGTCCACTCTTCCCATATTGGTTTTATATCATGGCTGACAGCACATCTTCTAAGAAAAATTTCCTTTTTAAAAAGAAAGAAAATTAGAAGACTTTAGTATTCCATTTCTTAAACATTTTGTATGAGGTGTCTATGGTGGGGAGACTGGCAAAAATTCTTGGGGTTTGGCACTAGAGGGGCCTTTTGTTTCCCAATTTCTGGTAAAATGTTTCTTTGGCTCTTCACAGAAGTCCAATCTAGATTCTGCTAATGCTGTGATGGATCCTAAGAGAGTTTAGAAATGTTCCTCAGAGGCATTTTGCCAGGTCTTGGTTGACTACACCATTTGGCAAAGGGGCTGCAAAAATTTGGCAACTATCTGATTTCTAAATGCCATTCCTGCTTGTTTACCCTTAGACCAATGTTTCTTAAGTTGCTTTCCAGTGTCTACATCATTCCTTGGAACCCAACCAAAACTGGTGAAGTTCTTTTAATTTTTGATTTAGAAATTATCCTTTTATATAGCACACCAATAAAGTCTGAGATAAATAAAAATATGAGGTCTAGTGAAGCCCTAGGTAATCAAATGATTTATCAGCAATTTAGAGCTAGAAGATGATCCTTGAAGGTCATCAGGTTCATTTCCCTCACTTTATAGCTGAGGAAACTGAGCTACCCAGAGGTTAAGTGAATTGTCAAGGGTCACATTTTTAAAAGTGGCTTTAGTGGGATTCAAACCCAGGTCTTCCTGACTTGAGGTTTAGTACTATATTCACTACCTAACATTGCCTCTCAAAAGTGTCATGTTTCATTGGAGAACAATTTCCTACTTTCTCTTTCCTACTACTCCCTTATTTCTAGCCTGAATATCAACATCTTGCTTAATTCATTCCTGTAAAAGACAATCTTTCACCCCATCCAATTCAGGCCTACTCTTTCTTTGGGCTTATTCAACAGAAATGTCCCTCCTTTTAAGATTTAATTCCTTTGTTTGTGCCCTTGACCCTATCCTTTACCATCTCTTCCAGAATCCTGCTCCAACCATCTTTCACCTCTCTACCATCTTTCAAAATGTCCCTTTCTGTTAGAGCCTTTCCTTTCTCTATGAACAGGCTTAGTTCTTTTCTATCCTAAAAAATAATCTTCCTTTACCCACTAGCTAGTCAAACTCTGCTATTTTCTCTTTCTGTTTCTCTTTACCACCAGACTATCTGAAAAAGATAAACTACACTGGTTGTGTCTAGTTCTTTACCGCTCACTCACTTCTTAACTCAGTTTGATCTGGGTTTCTATTTTTACCACGTCACCAATACTAGTCTTTTATTTTAAAACATTGCCAATGATCTTTTAATCAATTAATTCAATTGCTTTTGTGACCTTTCTATAGTTTTTGTCTCCTTGACTTTCCTATTTTTGTCATTGTTACCACCAACCTTTCAATTATCCACCCCAAATTGTTTTGGATATTGTTCTTGATTCCTTAACCTTTCTAATCCCTTACATGATGGATATTGGGACTGGACCTGTCATTTCATTGATACAGGGCACTCAGATAAGGAAACGTCCCCTACCAAAGCAGGTGGACACCTTCTCTGCAACACATAGTCTTTCCCACCCCATATACTTTGTAAGTATACTTTGCTTATTTAATCTTCTTTTTAAAAAAAATTTTTTTTCAATTCCAATTTTTCTCCTTCCCTTCAGCCTTTCCTCTACCCATTGAGAAGACAGGTAACATTATATTAATTATACATGTGAAGTAATGCAAAACACATTTCTATATTAGCCATATGTAACAGTCTTAAAGAAGTGCCTAGAGCCCTGAGAGGTTCAAAGATGTGCCAGGGTAATATATCCTTTATATCCTATCACTAAATTCTTTCATTTCTACTCTGATAATATCTTTTGTATCTGTTTCTTCTCTCCACTCCCAATGCCTTCATCATCGTTTGGGTTTTATTTGCCTAGATTATTTAAAACAGCTTCCTAACTGGATTCCCCACCTCTAGCCTTCCCCCACTCCATTCCATTCTCTATATAATGCTAGATTAACTTCCCCAAAGCACAAGTGCGATCACATTACTCTCTTATCCCAAATCCTTCAATGATTCCAAATTATCTAATAGACTGTCAAAGTTCTTTCACCTCTCATTCAGTCATATGATCTAACCCCCAGCCTAGTTTTCAGTTTCATCTGTTGCCATTCCCATTCTGATGTTGGATGTATCAACTCAGTTAGACCACCCGCTGCTTCGTTATGTTCTCCATGATTTTTTCACCTCTATGCTTTGACTCATGGCATCTCCTTGGAATGTCCATCTCACAAGCTCTGCTTGTACAATTATTACCCATATTTCATGACCTAACTAAAATACCATCTGTTCCATAAAGGAACTGATTTCTGCCTCCTCAGAAGAACCATATTACTTTTGTTAGTGCACTTTTCCATTCTACCTGCTGTTATAGCTATATATATACATGCCTTATATCCCCCAAGCAATCATAAGCACAATGTCACATTTCTCTTTGCTGTAGGTATAGAAGATTATACATTGTGAGTACGCCAAAAAACGAAAAACAAAAAACAAAAAACAACACTTGTTAAATGAATGATTGAATAAAATGCATGAATATTACATTAGTTCCAGGGCCCCTGCTTCTAGGGAAAAAACATAAAATAGTTCAATTGCCTTCTGTCCAAACTCTTTTATTGTATTTTATTTGAGAATGATAAAAGAAACACTGTCATTATTACAAGTCTCTTTGCCATTTTAACTATATCAGCATGCATTCTACCCCAAAAATGTTTAAATGAAAAAGGCAATTTCCTAATATTGTGTTTGAATGGAAATGATGATCAGTTCTAAGAGAAGAGCATTCTAAAGGTATGCTGTCAGGCCTCAAGGCCTATCCTTTGATCTTCTTTAAAAATGTTATCAAATGGAGAAAATCCTTTCCTTAGGTTTAAAAAAATAACGTTATAACACTTCCTTAAGAATCCTTTGCTCTTGAACAGTATGTTTCAGGAAAGCTATCAAAGGCCTTAAAATGAACTAATGAATGTCTTATTTGCTTGAAAAAAAAAGGTAGGATTCTTATATTTTAAAAATTATTTCCATCTTTTCCCTGAAATGATATTCTAACTTGAATGTGAGCACATATTTTATTTCTAAATACATGTTAAAGTAATTTTCTTTTTTCCCTATCTCTTTCTACCACCCTCTCCCTGAAACCAACCTTCCTAAACCCCAACCATTTCATCAAAGAAAGGACAAAGAACATCATGGTCTAAAAAAATGAACAGAAATATCATTTGTTCTTACTACTCAGCTACAATACTGGAAGTGACTGTGACTTGTTATTGACAAATATTCAGTTCTAGCTAAGGTGAAATTGTCCCTATCACATCAGGGATTGCTATTCAGGGTCTTTCAGTGGTTCAAATAACTCTAAATTAGGTAGCATTCTACTGATTTTCAGCTTCAAAATACCAAACAAGAATCACAACTACAAATAATGCCTGGATCACGCAAGTATGCTGCTGAACAAATACAGCACCTTTGTCTATGGATGGAAAAAATTCTTCCTGCAGGATATAGTGGGATATGCTTGTTCTTTGATGATGAGATGGATCTCCTATCAGTAGTTTGGACAGCCTGATACCTAAATGGAATCAGAAAGTGAAATAGTTAATATCTTATTTTGTGTTCTAGCCATAAAATGAAAACCTAAGCTAGAATTAATTCCTTGGTAAGTATTAAGGAGTATTGTTAACAGTGACTTTGTGAAGCAGAGCTAAACTTATTCAGGATTCCACTGATTTCCTCGGTTGAGGGGCACAGTACCTCCAATCTGGTTGCCCACAAGCCAGTTTTAAAAATCTCAAAATATATTGTAAAATAAAAACAACATACTGTGAGACTTCTATTCAACCCTCTTCCCTCACCTCTCAGGTGGGGGTGGTTAGAGATAAATAAGAGAGAAAAGAATAGGAACCCATATCACTAGATAAACACTATCTGAGAAGCTACAGGATATTGAAAACACTTTTCGGTCAGTCTCTGGAAGATGGCAGAAGGAAAGCAATGACTGTCTTGAGCTCTCTCCCAGAGCCCTCCAAATACCTAAAAAAATGGCTCTAAACAAATTATAAAGCAGCAGAACCCACAAAAAGACAGTGAAACAAATTTCCAGCCAAAGACAGCCTGGATGGTTGATCAGAAAGGTATATCTCACCGGGCGGGGAGAGGAGCGCAGTTCTGTGTGGGCACGCAGGCCGCAGCGACCCTGGAGCAGGCCTCAGAAGACTGAGTCATGGGCTGCTGTGGTGGTTTCCAGACTTCTCAACCCCTGAACACCAAAGACAACTTAGAAGGTCAGTGGGAAAAGTCTGTGACTGCCGTGAGAGAAGAGCTAGGTCTCACCCGCAAGTCTGGAGCGCAGCTCAGGGCCGCAGCTGTTTCCTGAGCTTCAGGCCCACAGACTGAGGGGGAATTGAGTGGCTGATCAGAGGGGGATTCAGAGATCTCTTTGCCAGTGGTGAGGCAGGAATCTCTTCCTTTGCCCGTGCTTGGATCTGGGTCACAGTTCTGAGGGGCCAGTCCTGGGGCGAGGAGGAGTGCTGGTGCAGTGAAGCTTGTTGTGGTGGTGGAGAGGAAACACCTTACCCCTTATCATAGTACCTTGGAAGAACTGAAAATTTTCAGGTTCCTAGAAGTATCTCTGAAAACAGCTGTACAAACCCCTGAAGCTTGGGACAGTACACTCTCCACATTGGAAACAGACTCTTACCTTAACAAAGAGTTTAAAACCCAAGTAATTGGTTGGGATCATGAGCAAGCAGCGCAAAAAGAGTCAGACTATATTATCTTACTTTGGTGACAAAAAAGATCAACACATACAACCAGAAGAAGACAACAAAACCAAAGCTCCTATATCCAAAGCCTCCAAGAAAAATGAATCAGTCCCAGGCCTTGGAAGAGCTCAAAAGGGATTTTGAGAAGCAAGTGAGAGAAGTAGAGGAAAAACTGAGAGTGATGCAAGAAAATCATGAAAAACAAGTCAACAGCTTGCTAAAGGAGACCCGAAAAAATACTGAAGAAAATAACACCTTAAAAAATAGCCTAACCCAAATGGCAAAAGAGGTCCAA
>NW_020954594.1:10634576-10717559 GCF_900497805.2 Vombatus ursinus
GAGATAACTTAAAAATTATTGGACTATCTGAAAGCCATGATCAAAAAAAGAGCCTAGACATCATCTTTCAAGAAATGATCAAGGAAAACTGTCCTGATATTTTAGAACCAGAGGGCAAAATAGAAATGGAGAGAATCCATCGATCTCCTCCTGAAAGAGATCCCCAAAGGAAAACTCCTAGGAATATTGTAGCCAAATTCCAGAGTTCCCAGGTCAAGGAGAAAATGTTACAAGCAACCAGAAAGAAACAATTCAAGTGTTGTGGAAACACAATCAGGATAACACAAGATTTAGCAGCTTCTACATTAAGGGACTGCAGGGCATGGAATATAATATCCCGGAGGACGAGACATAGGATTACAACCAAGAATCAGCTACCTAGCAAAACTTAGTATAATCCTGCAGGGGAAAAATGGTCATTCAGTGAAATAGAGGACTTTCAAGCATTCTTGATGAAAAGACCAGAGTTGAATAGAAAATTTGATTTTCAAATACAAGACTTGAGTAGAACATGAAGAGGTAAACAGTAAAGAGAAAATCATAAGAGACTTATTAGGGTTGAACTGTTTATATTCCTGCATGGAAAGATGATATCTGTAACTCATGAGATCTTTGTCAGTATTAGGGTAGTTGGAGGGGAGAAATTATATGTACTTAAGTATATATAGATATAGATATATAGATAGATAGATAGATAGATAGATAGATAGATAGATAGATAGATAGATAGATAGAGGGCACAGGGTGAGTTGAAAATGAAGGGGTCATATCTGGAGAACAAAATTAAGGTGTGAGAGAGGAATATACTAGGAGAAGGAGAAAGGGAGAGGTAGAACGGGGTAAATAATCTCACAAAAAAAAAACAACGGAAAATAACAGGCTCTTACAGTGAAGGGGAAATGGGGGAAGGTGATAGGGAATGAGTGAGTCTTATTCTCATAGGATTTGACTTAAGGAGGGAATAACATACACACTCAATTGGATGTGGAAATCTGTCTTAGCCTACAGGAAAATGGAGGGGGGGGGAAAGGGGACAAGAGAGTAGGGGAATGATAGAGAGGAGGGAAGATTGGGAAAGGGGGTAATCAGAAGCAAATACTTCTGAGCAGGGACAGGGTCAAAAGAAAGAATAGAGTAAATGGGGGAGGGGTGGGATAGGATTAAGGGAAATAGAGTTAGCTTTTCAAAACATGTCTACTATGGATAACTGCACATATATAACCTATATTTAGTTGTTTGCCTTATCAATGAGGGTGGGGAGTGAGGAAGGGAGGAAGTTTGGAACCCAAAGTTTTAAAAACATATGTTTAAAAAAAATGTTTTCACACGCAACTGGGAAATAAGAAATACAGGAAATGGGGTACAGAAATCCATCCTGCCCTATAGGAAAATTGAAGGGGAAGGGGATAAGAGAAGGGGTGAGAGATAGAAGGGAAGGCAGACTAGGGGAAGGGGTATTTAGAATGCATGCCATCTTGGGGTGGGGGGAGGGGCGATATGGGATGAAAATTTGGAACTCAAAATCTTGTGGAAGTAAATGTTGAAAACAAAAAAATAAATAAACAAAAATTACCATAAAAAACACTTTCTTTGCTTTGCCTGTTATATCCCCACTCTTTAGGATGGCTATCATATTTCCTAAGATATCTTGGGGTGGGATGTATCTTTGTAGCTAGATCATGAATCCAAAACTTCAGAGGAACTTTGGAAAGGCATAAGTATGCTCTATCTCCTTTCCATAAACATGCTTTTGGGTGTGAATATTTTTGAGTTTCATTAGAGGTAAATTCCCATGGAAAGAAGTTATCTGATAGAATGTTATATTTATTCTTGGGCTAAAATTTTTGCCAAGGTAAATAGGATATATTTTATTCTAATACATTTGATAAGTAAGAGGCAGCATCGCACAACGAACAGTGAGCTAGCTCCAGAGTAAGGAGGACAAGGGTTCAAGTCTAGCCTTGGACACATACTAGCTTTATAACTCTCTGGGCAAGTCATTTAATGTCTCTCTAGGACTATAAATTGCATATCAGGTGTCAATCTTCATTTGTAGAAAGAATTTCTTCTATAGTTACTTATACCATTGAAATCACAGGGCCCATTCAAAAAAGTTGTAGGCATATACACTTTGTTGGGAGGAGGGAGGTTGCTGTGTGTATGGGGAATATGTATGATTTGCTATTTGCAACATGCCAAGATATGCTCTTGTCAAGGTTAAAAGAACCTGATTCATAAGACACAGATCATGTTGGAGAACCTAAACCAGATGTTTTGGTTATAATTCTGGTGGAGAATGCAGACAAAATATAGACAAATAACAAACCAGGTCAAGCATTTAGTACCTGCCATGTTCCAGGCACTATTAAACATTGTGAATACAAAGAAATGCAAAAAGTAGTCCTTGATCTCAAGGAGCTCATAATTTAATGGAGGAGACAGCAATCAAATATCAAGGTACAAAGAAATATATATGAATAAATTATAGGAAATCTCAGAGAGAAGACTCTAGCTTTGGGAGAGATCAAGAGAGGCTTCTTGCAGAAGATAGGATTTTAGTTGAGACCTGAAAGAAGACAAGGAAGCCAGAAGATAGGGATGAAGAGGAAGAGGATTCCAGACATGTGGGAAGGCCAATGAAAATGCAAGAAGGGAAATGGAATGTCTTCTGTGAAAAACAAGGGGTTCAGTGTTATCAGATCTCAAGAGTATGTGGAGGCGAATAAGATATAAGACTAGAAAGAAACTAAGTTTTGAAGAACTTTAAAATGCAAACAGAGTAATCCTGCTGGTAATAGGGATTAATATTAATAAAATCAATAACTGGAGTTTATTGAATGGGTGATAATGGTGAAATTGTCAGACCTGTGCTTGTTAATAAGCAGTCTTGTTAACACTACTATATTGCTCACATTGATGATTTTCTTCCACAGTAGTCAATTGGAGATTTTGAATGATCTAGTCACACCCTTTTACTTGATCCACCATGCTTTGCTAATATGAATAGTTAAGGTCACAGATCCATTTTATGGGTATAGAATGGAGCAAAGCTGACTGATTTAAATGGACATCAAATCCAAGAAAGGGGCACAGTAGTATTCCATCACAATCATATACCACAACTTGTTCAGTCATTTACTAATTGATGGGTATCCTTGCAATTTCCAGTTCTTTGCCTCCACAAAGAAAAGTACTATAAACATTTTAGAACATATAGGTTCTTTTCCATTTTTCCTAATCTTCTTCAGAAATAAACCTAGTAGCGGTATTGCTGGGGCAAAGGATATAGGTAGTTTAATAACTCTTTGGGCATAATTCCAGATTGCTTTCTAAAATGGTTGGATCAGTTCACAATTCCACCAACAATGAATTAGTGTCCCAATTTTTCCAAATCCCCTTCAAAATGTTTTGATTTCTTCTTCAATCATTTTAGCCAGTCACTTCAGTGGCATTCTTAATGTTTTCCTTGCCTCTGTTTTTTTTTTCCCCCTTCAGTCCATCCTACACATACCACTAGATTAATAATCCTAAAACATTACATTAATGTATTCCTCTTCAGAAACCTATAGTGGCTCCCCATTGCCTCTAAGCTGATGGTCCAAACTCCTTAATCTTGCATTCAATAACCTTCACAATCTTGCATCAACTTCTAACCTTGCTTTATTTTCCACCATATTCCATCTTATATCCTATGTTCCATTTAGTTTGGTCTATTTTCCAATACCTGAACTTGCCTTACCTCTTCTGCTTCTATTTTCTACAATTCCCCATGGCCCAGTCAAATCCTGCAAATCCTTAAAGACCCACTAAAAGTCCCTTTCCTCCCATGAAAATTTCCAAAACACTTCATAGTGAGTGGCAGCTAGGTGGCTCAATGGTTATAGCACTGGGCCTGGAATCAGGAAGACCTGAGTCCAAATCCAGCCCCAGACACTTAATAGCTGTGTGACCCTGGGAGAGTCATCTAACTATTGTGTGTTTCAATTTCTCAACTGTGAAACAGGGAGAACAATAGCACCTATATCCTGGGTCATTGTGAGGATCAAATGAGATAGTAAATCACTTAGTGCCTAGCACACATTAGATGCTGTATAAATGTTAGCTAGTTATTATTAGAGGTAACTAGTGGTACAGTGGATAGAGTTCTAGGCCTGGAGTCAGGAAGTCAAATCTAGCCTCAAATACTACACTATCTGTGTCATCCTGAGTGAGTCACTTAACCTCAATTTCCTTAGTTTCCTCAACTATAAATGAGAAAATATTGGTAAAAAGTGATTAGCACAGTGCCTGGCAAAGGGTGGTTTGTTCTTGGATCATCAAGGTACTCAGAATGAAGATATTGCAGTTCTTACTAGCTTTATGCTAACATGGTGTCCCCTAGACTATACAGCACAAAAGCAGATTTCTCCCTGACTCAACCAAACCATATAATAAGAATCTAACTTGCTGTTTGTTCATTTTTTTTTATCCTTTTAGCAAGATGCTAATAGAATCCAAATATAGTTATTCCATTGGTAAGAAAAGGGATCTCCCATTTCTTTTAAATATATGACATAAAGTTTATATGTGTAAAGAGCAGAGCTCAGCTACAAAGCATGTTTAAAATGGTTTACAATTTCAGCATCCCAATTAGCATGGAATTTGGACTAAGTGCATTGGCAGGCTGTGTGACTGAAGAACAAATCTCCATCACATGTCAGTCCTTAATTGTCCTTAGTCTAATCTATGGAGCACGAGAGAAATTGTGTGAGGTGGTCCCAATAGTACGGTGCCAACTATAGCACACGTGTGCGTGTGCATGTGTGTGTGTGTGTGTGCATGTGCATGGTGTGTGTGTGTGTGTGTGTGTGCGTGTGTGTGTGTATAAGTATCAGAGTCCTGGTACTGGAGTCTTTTAAATGTCTAAATGAACTGATCCCAAGTATTCCCACTGCTCATTTGAAAGCAAATGTATCTTATCTGAACCTTAGAAAAGTATGCATGTGAGGAAAAGATTTGAAAGGGGGTGAACAAGTGAGGCAACGTTATTGGTCTACGCAGCTTAACCATTCAAATAGATAGATAAAACATTAGTCAAAAATTTACTATGTGCCAAGAACTGTACAACTTAGAAATATAATGAAGTCACACATTGTAATATGTGGTCCTAGTTAGGGATAACTAATAGAATAGATACCTTGTCCAGAATAAATCCACTTAAGTACAGAAAGAGGTCACTTGGACCTAGCAAAAATATTTAACTCACTACTTAGCAAAAAAAAAAAACCTAAGTCATCATCATTGAGATAATTGCCAAATTGACATACACTGGACCATTTAAAATGAGCTAACGTTCCTCTTAAAAGTACCAGAAGTACAACAGTGGCTGATAACCGTATTTGTGACCCAATTTTATCTGTGAATATTACCCAATATGATATGACTCCCTAAAGGTCAAAAAAGAAGAATCATGATCATAATATTTCCTGAGTTTCCTGAGACAGTATCCACATCTTCACAAGGTTTTAGTGAAATCCTCAGAAGTTTATAGATCATAATAACTCTTTAATCATCATCCCAGAATGTCAAGAAAGACATTAGAAATGAGACCACAGAAAAGGATTATTTACACAACTCCATGGAGGCTATTAGACAGTGATTACTTCTTCCAATATTGACTTTGAAGAACAAATGTGTTTCTTAAAAATAGTGATATTTTCTCTGAGAGAGAAGGTCCAAGTAATTTTCTCAAGGCCAAGCAAGGGACCAAAAGCAGTGTTCACTAGTTTGCTCTGGAACTCAACATCCTGCACCTTACCTTCATGAGTAGAAAATACTGCCTTGATTATTATGCCATAAAATATCAACACTTTCTCTTGTTTGACAACTTAAGAAATGAAAAAGAAATGCTTTCATTTGTTAATCTATTAATATTCAATTAGCAAACTTTTATTTAGTACCTACTGTATACAAAGCCCAGGGTAATAGTTGCTAGGGGAGATGCAAGTCTCTTGTCTTTGTGGAACTACTGGCATATAAAGTAATAGGGAATAAAAAAAAATATTATAAGTACATTTAAGAGGTATAAAAGAAAATCCTATGTGGTGTGTAAGGGAGGGGTTATTATCAATTGAAATGATTTTGACAGGCTTTAAAGAGCAATTGGTATTTGATTTGGGTTTTAAAGAATGAATTGCAATTCAGCCAATGAAGTGAAGAAAATTGGAGGAAAGGAGTACAGTTTGCAATGGAAAGGAACAAGGTAAATAAAATGGTAGAAGATTGTAGAAGGCCTTCAATGCCAGGCAAAGGAATCAATTTTATTCATGAGGTAACAGTGAACTTCCAAAGGTTTTTGAGAAGGGGGATGGCATGACCAGAGCTATACATTCTTGCAGTAGTGAAGCATGAAAATGTGAGTTTGAGGGGTAGGAGAGAATCAGGTTGTGAAATAGATACAGAAAGACTTGTGAGGAGACTACTGTAATAGTACAGGGTTGGAACTAAGAACATACCCTTGGGTTGTGACAATAAATGTAAAGAGGAGGGAAGATGTTGGAGAGAAGCTGTGTTTGTGGAATCTCCAATGACTCTGTGGACATTCAGTGAACTACTGATATTATGCGATTAACTCTGAGTTACCTACACTTAATTACCTATTGTGTTAGTTTTGTGTCTTTTCCATTTCTACTCTCGTGCCATTGAACTTAGATGGAAAAGCCATACATCTGTGCTAACAGGGCATATTACAAATTTATGTTATCTAATTCTGCCTTTTAGTCTTTCCTAATCAACTCTGTCAGGGGATTTTGACCTTTCTTCATGTGTAAGCACCTCTTTGGCAGTCTAGAGAAGCCTATGGACACCTTCTTAAAATAATGTTTCTTAATTCACAAAATGCATATATTATACAGGAAAAGATTACAATTATATTGAAATGTAAAATAATAGTTCAAATTTTTAAAAATATGCAAATTTGTGCTTTATCATATGTTATATACTTTATGATAAACATTATACAAGTTATAAAATATTTTAAAACACAAATTCATGGACTCTAGGTTAAGAACTCTTACTTTGTGACATGTCCCATAACCTTTATTCCAAACCTCTTTTCTGCTCTTTAACCACACCCACTCTATGGAGAACTATACCTCATAGAGGCCATTTAAGGGAGCTACCTATTCTCTTCTATTCTTTTCCTTAAATAACCTTGACATTTTATCTTCTTTCTCTCTTCTTAGTTCCAGTCATTGACAGAGAGATGGCCCTTCTGACCAAGGCCAACCCAATGTTTTGTGTTCTTGATCCTATCCCTTCCCTCTCTTCCAGCAACTTGTCCCCTGAATCAACTCTTCAGTCTTTCACTTTCTAGTGGCTTATGTATTGTTACCTATAAATAGAACCAGGTCATCCTCATCCTAAAAAACAAAATGAACAAACAAAAAACCTTCTCATGAGCCTTTCATCCTCTCAAGAAGTTGTATTATAATCTTTCTTCTATCTCATAATTGAACACCTAGAAAAAATTTCCTTCATGTGACTCTCCACTCATGAAAATTATGGAATCTGTCATGCAACCATAGAAAAACAGATCCCTTGCTCTCAAGAAACTTATGCTTTTAGAATTGAACACAGATAAATGTTGTTTTTGTTGTTGCCATCCATTTTTGAAGAGGATCAGTGACATCATGGATGATGACTTGTGTGTGAATTGGATTTAAGTGAAGCAGAGTTACATAAAGTTATCAGATTCACTTTTTTTCCCTGAGTCATTGAAATTCAGTGATAGGACAAAATTCAAGATGACTAGCAATGGTCCAGGGTGGAGTGGATGACCATGGCATCTTCAATAACTGACCAAGCTCTAAGCATTTTACAGTGCCTAACTCTAGCTGCTTTCCTGGCCATTGGAACAAATTGTTCTCATCCACCCAATCTGCCAGGGAAAGTCTTCACATGGTTGGGGTAAACATCTCCCTAACTCATTGACAAGCTTGAGGCCTTTTGGTTACCCTCAAACTGGTTTAGTCCATCTGCTGAAATGGCTTATCAGGTTGCCACCACTGTACATGCTATAGCTTCTTGGAGCCACAGGTGAGAGAATTGGATGAATCAGGTAGTCGCCAAGGGTGGATGAGCAGCTCTGAAAAGGTCTCAGCGAGCCCCCACACCAGAGATACTAGTCTTCTTGAGCACCCCATACACCCCACAAAGATAAATGCCACTCAAAACATAATAAATGCTTAGTGATAAATGTATAGAGTGCTAATAATCCATCTTCAAAAATGAATCTCAATACACATCTCAGTGAAAAGAATAATTGAGTTCTGGATTATCTATTCCACTGCAGCAGAAAGGAGGGAGACAGGTGTCCAAGTTGTCTAAGCATTTTACTTTATATTTTTTCCCTACTTTTCATCCTAATGTTACTTGAATCCCAAGTTCTCCTAAGATATGCTATCTTTTTGCCACATAGAGCTGATAATGATTAAATGTCTAAGACTTTGGGACAGCTTATAATGATGTTGGTCCCTCTGTAGCTCTCTGAATTAATCTGAAGCAACATGAGATTTTAGACTTTTATAATAACCTTTAAAATCCCTTCATCCTCTCTCACTCTTACCTAGAGTTTGGGGGTAAAGTTATTTTTATTCTTTTAGGTAATGTTCCAAAATAGAAATGATGATTAAAGAAGAAAAGATCTGGGCCATGAGAAGAGGCATTTGAGGTTAACAATGTTAGTTAGTATAGTATTTTCAATTAATTTTTAATTGATTCACAGACTAAAAAAGGCAGAAGATGGATATATTTTCTAACTATGAAAATAAATAATAAAATATCAGAAACAATTAATCCAGAAGACTTAAAAGCAGACAGAAATGCATTACAAACTCTCTTCTTTGATGAGAAGGGACCCTGCAAGGCCATATTTTAAATAATTTAAGACAGTTCATATATATATATAATTTTTTCCTAAGACCCTGATCTAGGAGATCTCAACTCTAGTCTTGACTTCCTGTGAATTCCAATAAACTGTTTGCTTATCCAAATTATAGTTTATCCCAAGTAAATCTTGGTTCTTCCCTTTAATTTATCAATCAATACATGTTTATTAAGCAGCTGTGGGGATGTGGAGACAAAAATAAATCAATTCCTATCCTCAAGCAGGGGACAGCTTGGTGGCACAGTGGATAATGCAGTCCAGAAGACTCCTCTTTCTGATTTCAAATCTGGCCTCACACTTACTAGCTGTGTGAACCTGGGTAAATAAATTAACCCTGTTTGCCACACTTACTAGCTGTGTGAATCTGGGCAAGTCACTTAAGCCCCGCCCCCCACACCCATCTTTTCTCAGTTCCTCATCTGAAATATGACCTGGAGAAGGAAGTGGCAAATCATTCTAGTAATCTTTGCCAAGAACACCCCAATGTGGTCACAAAAAGTTGGACATTACAGAAAAAACTCAACAACATCCTCAAGCAGCCTACATTTTATTTGGGAGGGGGGAACAATTTGTATACACGTAAGCAAATGAAAAACATATACAAAATAAATATAGTTTCAAGGACATAGGCACTTTCAGCTAGAGGAATTAGGAAGAGGATCATCTAAGTAGCACCTTAGCTGACCTTTCAAGGAAGCTAAAAGGTAGTGATAAGGAAGGAATACAACCTAACCAGAGGGGCCAGCCTGGACAAAAACACAAAGATGGAAATGAAATATTGGTACAAGTAGAAACAAGTAACCCAGTTTTGCTGGAGCACAGAGTAAATGGAGATCATTCTAGACAGGTAGTTTGGAATCTGGTTGTAAAAGATTGTGTCTTTGTATTTTACCCTAAAATCAATCAAGAACCTCTGAAGTTTCTTGAGCACGGGAGTGACATGAGGAAAGCTATGCTCTGGGAGTATCACTTAGGCAACTTTGTGGAGGATGGGCAATATTACAATATGGCAAGAGGTGATGAGCACGTAAACCAGGGTGGTGGAGAGGAGACAGATGTGAGAGATGTTTTGGAGGTAGAATCTATAAGACTTGCCGACCAATTGGATATGGGGGCGAGGTAGAGTTAAGATTAAGAATCTGCCCTGGCTAGGAAGTTAAGGATAGTGGTGCCCTTGAGAGAAATAGGGGAAATAAGAAGAGTGATTGCTTTGGGGAGAGAAGAAAAGGGATTCTATTCTATTCTAATTTATGAATGAATGAAAAAAAAAAACCTTTATTAAACACTATGTGCCAAATACTCTCCTAAGCACTAAAAAAAAAAAAAATTAATCTAGTCAATAAACATTTATTGAATACCTACTATTTTCCAGGTACTGTCTTCTCTAAGCACTAGCAATACTCAATAAAGGCAAAATACAATCTCAGCCCTCAAAGAGCTCACAATCCAATAGGGGAAGAAAAAAGGAGCAGCTAGGTGGCACAGTGGATAGAGTGCTGGGCCTGAAGTCAGGAAGACTTATCTTCGTGACTTCAAATCTGACCTCAGACACTTAGTAGCTGTGTGACCCTAGGCAAATAACTTAACCCTTTTTGCCTCAGTTTCCTCATCTGTAAAATGAGCTGAAGAAGGAAATGGCAAACCACTCCATTATCTTTGCCAAGAAAACCCAAAATGGGGTCACAAAAAGTCAGACATGACTGAAAACGACTGAACAGCAACAACACACAGAAAAAGAAGCTGAGAAGGGTGGGGTGGTGGAAGGAAGAGTACGTCTCTGGGGTGGGAAATGAAGAAATGATTGCCCTGGGTGCCCTCCTTAAATGGAAGATCTGGGAAGAGATCTGAAGTTAGAGGGAGAGAGGTACTCCAGGGGAATGGGTACTGAGGAAGTGTGAATTACAGAGTTGATGTGATCTTGCAGGGTGAGAACGTTCTACAGATCATGATGAAGTCTAAAGGAGTGGAGTGGGGTGGAAAATGATGACATGGCAGCTCTGAGCCCATCCTTAAAAGTGAGATAGTCCCTTATTTCAAAGCATTTTTATACAGATAGGGAGAGACAATATACAAAGTGAAGTGATAGCCGAGACAGTGTTTTGTGCTAGAAAGTAGAGATGATGAGTGAAATAATAGGGCAGCCTATTGACCTGGCCTTTTCAGAAATAATGGTAGTTTTGATTTGATCTTTCATCAGAAACCATCAACAAGTTGGTAACTTTACAAAGAGAGTTAGCTAAGTGGCACAGGGGATAGGAGATGGTGCTGGGCCTGGAGTCAGAAAGAACTGAGTTCAAATCCAGCCTCTAGATTCTTTCTAGCTATGTGGCCCTGGGCAAGTCACTTAACCTCTATTTGCCTCTGTGTGTTATCATTGAGTTGTTTCAGTTATGTCTGTCTCTTCATAACCCCATTTGGGGTTTTCTTGGCAAAGACACTGGAATGGTTTGCTATTTTCTTCTCCAGCTCATTTTACAGATGAAGAAACTGAGGGTTAAGTGACTTGCCCAGGGTCACATAGACAGTAAGTATCTGAGGCTGGATTTGAACTCAGGAAGATGAACCTTCCTGACTACAGGCCTGACATTTTATCCACTGCACCACTTTGTTGCCCTTGTCCTAGTTTCCTTGATTGTAAAATAGGGATAATAACAGCATCTACCTCACAGGGTTCTTGTGTTGCCATTTATAAAGCCCTTATGGTGCTCAGCACAATGCCTAGCATACAGTCAGTGCTGTATACATGCTTATTCCCTTCCCCTCCCTTAATATTACACTAACCACTTGGGAGATCTAGCTCCTAATATGAGCGTGAAATAAGACTCTGTTTTCCCAGGACCGTAAGTAACATAACAAGCCTGTCATGCACCAGGGAATGTAGGCATTTGCCTGGGATAGGTGACATGCAGTTCTCCCCATGACAGAAGGGATAGATTGCCTCCATCTGCAGGCATAGTGTCCTTTGTGAGGACATGGACCTTCTGAACTTGGGGAAGAACAGCTTAGAATAACCCTGATATTCTGAATAACCACATTGTAAGCTGAGCTGAAGCCAAGAGATCTGTCACAGCTATGAGTGGGAGTCATCTGGTCCTTAAGTACCATCTTGTAGTCATCAGGTGTTGTTCTATCTTAATGATGACCATGTTGTTGCTATTCCAATAGCATGCACATGACTCTGTGAGCTCACCAGTTCAGGGGTTCTTTCCAATGCCACAGATTGCAGCTCCTCCATGCCCGCACATCCTGTGTAATTCTTGTCTCTGTTCTTTTATAAGCTCATCCCACTTCACCCAATATGCTGGAGGCCTTCCTTGATTTCTCCTAATATCAGGAGGGGAACAATGGAGCATTCTGGCAGTCTCCTCTTGTTTGTTCTTTGAAATTCCTTATTGGTTCTATGTTTCACTTGTTGTTGTTCAGTTGTTTCTGTCTCTTCCTGACCCCATTTGGGGTTTTCTTGGCAAAGATACTGGAGCAGTTTGCCATTTCCTTCTCCAGTTCATTTTACATAAGTGACCCTGGGCGTGTCTACTTAATCCTGTTTGCCTCAGTTTCCTCATCTGTAAAATGAGCTGTAGAAGGAAATGGCAAACTGCTTCAGTACCTTTGCCAAGAAAATCCCAAATGGGGTCACAAAATTGCACATGGGTGAAAAATGATTGAACAACATCACATAAATATACTTGATTTACCACAGCTGAATACCAAGCATCCAAAAAGCAAAATGTTTGGTTAGCAGATTGAAGTCTTAGTTTATACATACTCTCTTCTTCCTCCTCCTTTGTCCTAAAAAAGTAAGATAGGTTTTCTTTTCTTTCCATGTACTACACAGAACCACCAAATTTAAAGCAAGGATCATTGGAAGGAGCTGTATTAGCAAGACAGTGCTGGGACTTATCCAATATGTGTTTATTTCAAGGGAAAACAGAAACTCATGTAAATTAACACACCACTGTTGACTTTGAAAATAGCATGCCATTAATTCAGAGAATATATACCTGACCTTTAACAACTTAATAGTTTCAGAAAAGTGAAGAATGATGCTTGCTAAAATGTGTCATTATTTCTGGTAGGCATGTTTTTCAGAAACACTCAGGAAGGGCAGGTTGAAACGAGCCCGTCCACATGCCCGAGCCTAAAGGGATGTTTGGATATATTCTGACTCCAACAGGTTTCTACATGTCACCTGAAAAGCATTTGTTTGTGTAGATTTTAAAAGGCCCAGTGTGATCTCTGCCCTCCCTCCTCCTTTTTTTTTTCTTTTTAGCCGAAATCACTTTCAGGAGGACTTTTATTCTGTTTTCCCTCTTCTTTGGGTTAAGATTTCATTTCAAATGGTTCTTGGCTATATGAGAAACTATTACAATTTTGGCTTACTCTCAAACATATGAGCCCCAGGTTGGAAATAACTCCCTTGTTTCAGAAAAGTAGAAGCTATTGTTTCTAAATGACCCCTTTTTACTTAGAGAACAGAATGTAAAGAATGAGTTTCTTTCTCCTTTCATTGGTAAGTTATATGGAGACAAAACCCTGAATTCAGCATTTTCTGAATATGATTTTCAAAGAATGACACATAACATTTTAAGGGCAACTAGAGGTTTAACCTTTAGAACAAATAAAACAACATACGCAATAAGCATGTAATTTCAGATGGGAACGGCTTGATTTCTGGCAACCCTACCAACAGTTGGCTACTAGAGTTTGTGCAATTCTTCTGGCAGTAAGATTTCTCTTTAGCCTGGGTCTGCATGGTTAAAGGCTATGATCCAGTCACTCTGGAAATTTCTGGAGCATCTTCCATTACATTTTTAGAGACAGGATAATATAGTTTCCTATAGTTTTATATGGTACACAATAGCCTTAGGCTATTGAGAGGTTAAGGTCTTAGGAGCAATGGAGAAGTTTCTGGCTAGGACAGGCATTTTTAGGAGGAAGGATCAGTTGTAGTTTCAGAAATGCAAGGAAACTCATAGGTCATGTAGTCTAACTTCCTCAGTTTTTAAAAAAAGACATGCTAGCTATTGTTTTTATATTACTTTTATTTTAATACATATATAGTTCCCTTGTAGCTGTCCCTTGTCCAGGAGAAAGAAAAAAAAAACAGTTCAGGAAAACCAATAAATAAGTAAAACAAGTGTGTTATATGTGATGTTACACATCCATAGTCCCTAACCCAGGGGTGGGGAACCTGGGGCCTTGACACCTTATGTGGCCCTCTAGGTCCTCAAACGTGGCCTTTTGACTGAATCAAACTTCACAGAACAAATCCCCTTAATAAAAGGATTTGTTCTGTAAAACACGGACTTAGTCAAAAGGTCACACCCAAGGACCTAGAAAGCCACATGTGTCCTGGAGGCACAGGTTTCCCACCCTTCTGTGATAATGCCAATGTCTAAGAACAAGGATAGCAGTAATAAGCTTTCCATGTTATAGCAAGAGAGGGGAACTACATGTTTGTGAAGTACTTTGTTACAGGGCTTTCTTTTGTTTCACTGTTACATCACTTCTCAAGTGTTGCAAGAAACATTAACCAGTATTGCTACTGACCATTTAGGAGAGGGCTCCTCCATTAGGCCCCAGAAAGACGCTACGCTATAATCTTGTTTCTAAGTTGTATCAATAATATTTGATGATAGAAGGTCTAGATAAGCGACTGTATTGGAGGCGTTCATTCACTTTCCTCCTCCTCAGTCCTCTTGTATAATTCTCCTCTATTCCAATGTTTGCTAACATCTTTACCAGAAGCTAGACAGGGGTGGAAAGAGATGAAATATGTAAGTGAAAGATTTTGTGCAGTAGGAGTTTGAAATGATTAGATGAAATGAAATTTTAAAATTATTATATTGGTGGCAAAGGGTTGAAAATGAGGGGATGTCCATCATTTGGGGAATGGTTGACCAAGTTGTATGTGATTGTGATGGAATGCTATTGTACTATAAGAAACGATGAGCAGGATGCTCTCAGAAAAACCTGTACTTATTTGAACTGATGCAAAGTGAAATGAGCAGAACCACTAGAACAGTGCATACAGTAACAACAATATTAAATGATAATCGACTGTGACTGACTCAGTTTTTCTCAGCAATATAATGATCCAAGATAGCACTGAAGGAGTTATAATGAAGAGTGCTATCCATCTCCAGAGAAAGAATTGATGGATTCTGAATGCAAATCAAAGCATACTTTTTTTTTGTTTTTTTTTATTCTGTTTTCTTTTATAACATGACTAACATGGAAATATGTTTTACATGATTGCACATGTATAACCTATGTCATATTGTTTGCCTTCTCAATGAAAGGGGGGAGGGAGGCAAAAAAGAATTTGGAACATCAATTTTTTTTAAAAAAGAATATTAAAATTGTTTTTATATGTAATTGGGAGAAAATAAAATATCAAATCCCTAAAAGAATAAAATCATTATTATACCTGGATTTGATTATCTCTACCACTACTACAGATAACTGAACTAATAATAATAAGAATAAGAATAGCTAACATTTATAAAACACCGAGAGCTCTGGACTTGGAGTCAGGAAGAACTGAGCTCAAATTCAGCCTCAGAAACTTTTTAGCTCCATGACCTTGGGCAAGTCACTTAACCTCTATTTGCCACTGGAGAAGGAAATGGCAAACCATTTTGTTTTCTATGCCAAGAAAAACTCATGGACAGTATGGTCCATGGGGTCATGAATAATCTGACATGACAATGTGCCAGACACAGTGCTAAGCTCTTTTAGTAAATATTGACTTATTTGAATTGATGGTATTTGCTTATTTTTTCCTAGTTTCACCCTGATGCTATTAAAAAAGTTCTGGATTCAGAGTCAAGGCTTGGGTTCAAATCCTGTCACTTAGTACTTAGTTGACCATGGGTCCATTATGTAAGGTCTCTGAGTCTCATTTTCATAATCTCTGAAATGAAGGACTTGAGCTAGATGATTTCTAGCCCTAAATCTATGATCTATGACAAATACAAGGTTATAATCCTTTTGACAATTGAACATTTTATTTCCCTAAGATACAATTAGATTGACCTTTTCTTCTTGAGGACCACATTGCCCCAGAAGGCTAATTGGGAGGCACTAATTATTAGATTCTTATGATTCAAAAATATCTCATCTGTTAGATGTTTAAACAATGAATTTTGCCCAGGGCTTACTGATTGTCTTTAGTGTCCAATGATGTTACATATTTCCCTATTTTCTTCATCTTCCAAGATGCACATTTGAACACCTGCATCAGTATCAATCTCTACATGCAAGGCTGATATGATTTTTAAGTGGTATGATTTGAAGGATGCTAGAAGGATTCCTAATAAATAATATGTCCTTGCTTCTTTAAGGTTAAGCCATTATTGGAGAGATGCTAGATTAGCTCATTATTGCCAATGTCACTAGTGACCAGAAGGATCCTGAGATAATTGGGCACAAGATGGTGTCCTTGTAGCACTGAAGGCCAGAGTTTACATGAGGACTGTCTTGTTCTAGGTGCATCATTGTATTTGACAAATTCCACATTCAATGGTATATAGTCCTTGTGCAAGATAGTAGGAGAGATACATTTTAATAAGATATAGTCCTTACCCTCATAAAGTTTACAATCTAGGGAACATGATAGGTTCATGGATCATTAGAATACACAATCCTATGTGAGGAAGCATAAGAGATGAGCAGAGAAAGTGACATAAGAGATGTTTGTGTGGGGAAAAATGTTTTTGCCTACTGAGGGGAGATCAGGAAAGGCTTCTTGGATAAGGGAGCCTATAAAGTAGGAGTTGAGCTAGAAAATGAAGCAGTGTGATGTCAAGGATAGGGTGCCAGACTTGGTGTCAGGAAACACTTCAGTTCAATTTATGTCTCTGAATCTCATTAGTTGTGCGACCATAGACAAAGTTGTTTAATCACTGTGCATCTTACTTATCTCATCCACAGGATAATGATAATCAAAATACCTGTAGTTCTTACCTCATAGGATTATTGTGGGAAGATAATGTATGTAAAGTGCTTTGTAAATCTATAAGAGTTGTATCACCATCAGACGTTATCATTAGGGGGTTTTAAATGATAGGGAGGAATGCACCAAGTGAACTGTGGGATGGAGGATGTTTCAGGCATAGAGAACAGTGTGAGAAAAGATGTGGAGTCAGGAAAATCTATTTGAGGAGCAGTTTGGCTTCACAAGAGACTGTGTGGAGAGGAATTATATATGATCAGACAGGAGAGCCATGGTGGACACAGTCTTTGGAGGCTCTAGACTGTCAAGAGCCAACATGAAAGTCTCCATTTGCCTGGATGTGGGATATGTCCAAAGGTAGTGGGGGCAACAGCAACATTTTACAATTTTGCTTAGGGCAAGCTCTAGTAATATACACATGGATTGTAGCAAGATAAGTACAGTAAGATCTCAGAGAGGGGACAATGTTGAGTAGAGCAGTGATAGCAAAGAGGAGCCAAACCCAAGTGGGTCAGTGACTTTTTACTCCATTGTTAAGCTTTCAGCCTGACACTGCCTCCCAACGCATTTCCAGGACCGATCTTTCCTTCTCCCACTGGGCCAATGGCAACTGTGAGATACTTTGGTTAGATGTCTGAAATGTGTATTCTTGGCATATCTTTGGCTCAACGGTCACATTGTTATGTTCATTTCATACATGAGCAGAGTCAAATGTAGTACAAATGAAAATAATATGTGCCCATTTATTTATTTTGGAGGCAATAGGGGTTAAGTGACTTGCCCAGGGTCACACAGCTAGCTAGTAAGTGTCTGTGGCCGGATTTGAACTCAGGTCCTCCTGACTCCAGGGCCAGTGCTTTAACCACTGAGCCACCTAGATGCCCCAAATATATGCCCATTTATTATATAATATGTTAATAAGTTGGCAAGGTAGAAGCACTCTGAGGACTGAGAATGTCAGACTATATCTGTTCAAGGGCCAGACAAATTTAGAGAAGTTCATCACCAGAAGGTGATATAGTAGTATTAATTTTTTCTAAGTTAAGCAATTAAAAAAAACCATCTTCTATTATCTAAAGTTGTTGTCATACGTACAAATATACATACATACATACATACATACATTCATATGTATCAGGACTGCACAACATACGGCCCACGGGTAGCTTGTGGCCCACCAAAGGATTCTGGGTACCAGCAAAAAAGGTAGAGGATGTAAAGGAAAGTGAAGATGTAACGAATGCTTCGTAGGTACCCTGCTTAACCTGCCTTCCACCAGTCACTATTGCGCCCATTATGTAACTTGGTGGGTGAATTGCCACTGCACACTCTCTCCTGTTTGTCATGTGATACATGGCAACCAACCATTGTCAGTCTGACTCTAGTCTGAGAGGAGTGATTTTATAATAAATAAAAATCTTAAAATATGGTTTATTTACAAAATAGTATAATTATTAATTGTATCTTTACTTGGAAAGGGAACTGCTAAAAACCCATCTACAGCCCAGAGAAGTTTAGCCTATTTTAATTTTGGCCCCTACCTACTGACAAGTTGTGCAGTTCTGATATATATTCTATAGGAGGCCTTACTTCATCAATGTGGGCATTACATATATGTATGTATGTGTGTATATATATGTATATGTATATATGTATGTATGAGTCAGTTGTTTTCAGTTGTATCTCTTTTCATGATCAATTTGAGGTTTTCTTGGCAAAGATATTGAAGTGGTTTGACATTTTCTTCTCCAGCTTATTTTATAGATGAGGAAACTGAGGCAAAAAGGTTTAAGTGACTTGTCCAGGGTCTTATAGCAAGCAAGTGTCTGAGGCCAGATTTGAACTCAGGAAGATGAGTCTTCCTGACTGCAGACCCAGCACTCTATTCAATGTGTCTCCTAGGTAATATATAAAATATGCATATATGTATACACGCATATATACATATACATGTGCATGTATACATACATGTACCTATATGTCTGACTGTATATACATATGCATGCATTATATATACATACACACATATAATACATATGCACACATTGAGGAAGTCACATCTTCTATAGAATGTTATTGAAGTAACAATTAAGTATGTTTGTAATCTAATATCACACATATTATTAAAAATGAAGGCAATGTATTCCAGTAAATACATTCTAGTATTCAACTTAGCACCCTTGGCATATCTGGGGCCCCAGGGAGCTATGCCAGATTTGAAGCACTTTGTGGGTTTAGTACCTACTTAAATTTGCAGTTGTTGTTATTGTACAGCTGTTTCAGTCATGTCTGACTTTTGTGACCCAATTTGGGGTTTTCTTGGGAAAGATGTTGGAGTGGTTTGTTATTTCCTTCTCCAAATCATTTTATAAATGGGGAACTGAGTCAAACAGGATTAAGTGACTTGACCAGGGTCACATAGCTAGACAGTATCTGAGGCCAGATTTGAAGTCAGGAAGATGGGTCTTCCTAACTCCCATCCTGGTACTCTATCCACTGCACCATCTAGCCACAAGCATTTACCCACTGAAAACCATACCTCAAAAGAGCTCCACCAATGCATTTACTATTACTAAGCCAAGAGAAAGGATATTATTTCAAAGGAAAGGAAATTTAATCAAATATCATGGTTAACTGGCAAAGAAAAAAAAAAACTTTTCCATTATCTCCAAGGTAGTCTCCCACAGGTTATTATGCTGCCAGTGACTGATGCATACATATAGAGAACATGCATGATCCAGTAGCACATTGAGGGTTACATATGTGAGGAAACTTGACCAGAGAACGCATAAAGGGTCACACAAATGGAACCTGTGTAGCCTGTACACATACATGGAGAACAAACACATAAGGAAACATGTGACTAGGGTAGATACATAGCTGAGTTAATTTGCATCTGTGCTGCTGCAGAGCTGGTATTATCCTGGGATATTATCATGATCATGTCAAATATTGTGATTTTGCTCCCTGAGGCTTGTTATGTATCTACTGCATATTGTACTTTTTCTCTCTACTAGGTAACTACTAGATTGTCTCTTTTGGGTGACTCCGTTTATCTCTAGCTACACTATTTCCTGCCACCAATCTTCAGGCTATCTTGTTCTTTGCTACCATATGCTGGGGTTCAGCTGTTTGTTGTTGCAAGTCCTTTGCAAGGGAGGGATAGGCAGTGTGAGGCGATATAGTGGTAAGCAACAGTAAAAGCCAGCAAAAACACTCAGGAAAAGGACTAAGCATATTCTTTAGGCTGATTATTTTCCTCTGTTAGTTCAAAGTACTTGACTTCAGTTAACTATCTGACAGTACTAGAAATTTCTTTCAATTTAAATAACATCTATGAGTGTCAGCTTAACTCTTCTCGTACCATCTTGGTAACTCCATCAAACAAAGATAAAAAGAAGTTTGGTGGAACTGAGGTGACGATTCTCCCCTAAGCTCTCATAATACTGAAGATGACCATCCAAATTTAATCTTGGGAAACAAAAAAGCTACAAGAAGTCAATGGGGTTATTAGACCCTATCTTAGACCCTTTGTTCAAATTTTATCATTTTATCATACATACCTGCTAGCAATCAACCTTTCTCATGTCCTCATCCTAGAATAGAGAAAATAACTGTTCCTTGACAGACATAGGTTGCCTTTTATCATCATCAAAAAGCATTTATTAGTTGGATCCAAAGATTTCTCAGAAGTGTTACCCATCTCCCTTCACAGATCTGGAAAGGGAAATGCCAAAAAATAAATAAATAAATAAATAAATAAATAAATAAATAAATAAATAAATAAATAAATAAATAAATGAGTGGAAAAGCTATGGGAGCAGAATACAGACAGGTGGTGAAGATCTAGAATTCAAGATTGAAATTTGGGACTCCCTAGAGCAGCACTCTTATGGTAAAATACATTGTTGACCTTCCACTTTCCTTTTTTGGTCATTCTCAACTTCTGCTGGATACATTCATGTTTGAATTGCTTAGGGCCTTTAAATTATCTCCTAGTTGTCAAGTGGCTCCCAATGAAGAATCCCAAGTAGGCCTAGATTTTTGAGTTCTAGGTCCATATATTAAGTCAAGATATTATTTCCCCCTTTTTGTTATGGCTATTATCTATATGCATTAGAATTAGGAGCCAGTTCAAATCCCTCCTTTGACGCTTATTAGCTATGTGATCATTTGTTAGAGAAAGTCATTCTATTTCTCTTGGCCTCAGTTTCCTCATCCATAAGATGAGGAGGGTGGACTAGATTTCCCTTAAGGTCCCTTGTAGCTCTAAATCTTTGATACTATTCTACTCCTTCCCGCAAATTCATTAGGTATATAAATAACAAAAATCTGAGTATGAGAGCAATAAAATGCATCTTGAAACAGATAAAATGGTCAATATGGTTTGCCATAGCCAGTCTTCATTGGCAATAAGGAATTGCTAAGTACCTATTATGTGCCAAGCACTGTGCTAAGCACTGGGGATACAAAGAAATGCAAAACAACCTCAAGAAATTCACAATCTAAGACTGTATTAATTATGCAGGCAATTGTCAAGAAATACACAGGACTGGTATGTATATGCCGTGCAGAATGTGGCGTATATTAGAAGTAGTAGAGCATGCTGTAATAGTTATGCTAAGAGATACAGATATGGCCCTGAAGGCCAACAAGGATTAGGCTATGACTCCATTCCCGGGACTCTCAGTGTTCGTTCAACTTTGCCTATAGGAAGGGCTGCCCTCTAGTGGACATTTCATCCTTGGAAAGACAAATGGCATGGGGTGGAGGGAGAGTTGTTTTCTTCCTCTTGTTTCTGACTCTTGGAGGTGACTGCCTGTTCTGTCAAATGGTCCCCACAACACAAGTAAAAGGTAGTTTCTGTGAGGACCTTCTTTTCCCTTCCTATTCACATTACAGAGTAAAATAGACCCTGCTTTTCCTTCCATTTGTACCTTATGGGCATAGTAAATAGTTTTATTTGTATGTCATATTCAGCTTGTTAAGCTGTACATTCTATGCATTATATATAAAAAGGCCTGTAATGGTAACAGCTTTTCTGAGTAAATATATTGCAGTAGGTTTTGAATAAAAGTAGGCTCTTTCCCATTCCCCCCTTTTAAGTAAGTGCTGGATACAAATTGAATATTATTTTATAGAATGCTACTTGTCCTCATTTTATTGCTTTTTATTTAGATTAATAAGAATATGACAAATGCAACTGTGAACATAGTGAATGATGAAAGGAGCTGTTCTCTGGCAAGTGATCCCCAAGCAAGATTCACAAACAGGAAGAGATTCATTCCCATAGTTCAGCCCTTTGCCATCCCTGGGTTTCTGAGTTCACTCTTTAAGTAGCTAATATGATGCTCGTGCAAATCATGTTAGACATTTGACATAACCAAGAGGAAATAGATACATAAAAAATGAATTCTGGTACAACTGGGGTCACTGGTGTATCATGTTCCTGAGGTTTGGTTGCCTGGAGTTCTTCTAGAATACTCCAAACTATCTGGCTTCTGTTCACCACCTGTTTACCACTTTAATTTTGATGTGCTCATATATAACAGAGGAGTTATTTTCAGTAGGAATGCAGTGACATAAATATATATGTGAACTTCACACTGTATTCTGTTAACCAGATCAGTTAGCAAAATATTCTTTGCTGAATAGATAGAAAATTTTTTCTGTATCATGCAGGTAGCAAAATTATACATAATATACAGTTATATATTTTATTATAAATTTTATCATATGATATATATATATACATATATATATTAAAATAGCACAGAAAAAGATGGAAATGTCTCTAAGAGGTTAGTCCTTTAAAGAAGAAAAAACTCACATGTAAATATTCCAAAGACTAATGGTCAAAACAGTATAATAGATACAGAGTTAGAAGGGACCCCTGACACCATCTAGTCCCATCCCTTCATTTTATATATCGGTAGACTGAGGCCCAGGGAAGTTAAGCAAATTGCCCAAGGTTGCACAGGAATTAAGTTTCAGAGGTAAGATATCAACCCACTGTATAGTTCATCCCACTGTACAGAATTGCTTCATGATCTATTATTTAGTTGGCAGTAATCTCTCCTCTGCTCCTGGATTCAGGCAACAAAGTAGTCTGTCAACTCTTGCAAGACTGAGAAAATTGGCCTTTCCCAGATTCCTAGCCCAAATCAGTCACAGACTTAAGTCCTGCAATGGAGCCATGGAAGAGGGTAGGCAATAGAGATTCCTAAGCCGTGTTGGGGACTACATGGAACTCTTTTAGAACTAGACTTAATTTCCTGCAAGGTTTTGGTGAAGTTTATCCTTTTACCTCAAATGAAGTCATGTGGTTCTGCTTCTCCTAAAGATAGAAAGAGAGAGGTTCCCCAAATTCTCTCCATCTATTTATAAATTGTTTAGAGGCTTCCATCCACAGCTTTCTGTATGTCTGGTCTCTTATATAGAAATTTGAGGCTTGAATCAATCAGTCAATCAATCTATCTATCTATCTATCGACAGTCGGGGTTAAGTGACTTGCCCAGGGTCACACAGCTAGTAAGTGTCTAAAGCCAGATTGGAACTCAGTCCTCTGGACTCCAGGGCTGATGCCCTTCCCACTGTGCCACCTAGCTGCCCCTGAGGCTTGAATCTATTGATTGGCTAGAAAGAACACTGGAAAGGTTTAGGAGATGTAAATTTATTTCAGTCCTCTCACTGTACAGAGGAGGAAACTGCAGCCCAGGGAGGTTAAGTGATTTGCCCAAGGTCATATAGATCTGGGATTTGCACTGAGGCCTCTTTCACTGTGTCATGCTGCTTCCATGTATATAGCATTTTAAGATTTTTAAAAGAACCTTACATTTATTAGACTTGAACCTCACAACAAAACTGTAAGGTAGGTGCCAGAGGTGTTACTATCTAAATATGCCCATTTTCAGAGATGAGGAAACTGAGACTCAGAGAAGTTAAGTGATTTGCCCCAAATCATATAACTAGGAAGAATCAGAGATGTGATAAGAACCTTGAATCTAGCACCCTATCACCTTGCCATGTTAATTTTTATTCTTTTGGACTGATTTGTATGTCATCATTAGCAGCATTTAGCTACACAGGACCTAGAATACCAAGCCAGACCACACTTTACATCACTGCTATGTATCCCAGTTCCTACCATCTTGCTTTCTGTGTACACCTCAGCCTACCTCCACATCTCATATTAGGAAAATTAATCAAATCACTACTGTTATTACTCCTAACATACTAATCAACTGCCCTCTGGATCAACTTATCAGTTCTGAGAATTAGTCAGTCAGTCTGTAAATAAACATATGTTGTTGTTGAGTCATTTTTCAGTCCTGTCTGACTCTCTGTGTTCCCATTTGGGGCTTTCTTGGCAAAGATACTGGAGTGGTTTGCCATTTCCTCCTCTAGCTCACTTTACATATGAGGAAACTGAGGCAAACAAGGTCAAGTGACTTGCCCAGGGTCACATAGCTAGTAAGTGTCTGAGGCCTGATTTGAACTCATGAAGATGAGTTTTCCTCACTCCAAGTCCAACACTAATATCCATTGTACCACCTAGCCACCACTCCAATAAACATATATTAAATGACTGCTACGTGCCATAGGGATACAAAGAAAGGAAAAAGACATTCCCTGCCCAAAAGAGGCTATGACTTTTCAAGACTGCCCATTCTACTTTTTGGTCAGCTTTAAGTGTTAGGAAGGTTTTCTTTTCTTTTTTGTATGCATGTCTTTGTTTTTGTTTTCCAAATTCTAAATTTACCTCACCCACTGAGGTACTTTCACCCAACTGCTCATAGTCTCATCCTCTAAAGACAAACAAATGAGGTTAATCCTTCCTCCACATGACAATTATTAAAAAATGATTGAAGACAATTGGTGGAGACAACAAGCCTACAAATACACACATATATGTACACATGCATGCATGGGGTTAAGGTGCAAGAACACTGGAGCAGTAGGAGAGTGCTGCTAGGTTTGTGAAAGGCTTTGAATACCAAACAAAAGATTTTGTATTTGATTTGGGGGGTGATATAGGGTCACTGGAGTTTATGGAGTATGTGAGTTTCATGCATTAAAAAAAAATCATTTTGAGGGGCAGCTAGTTGGCCCTGAAGTCAGGAGGACCTGAGTTCAAATCTAGCCTCAGACCAAACACTTGACACTTACTATCTGTGTGACCTGGGCAAGTCACTTAACCCCAATTGCCTAAAAATAATCATTTTGGCAGCTGAATGGAGGATAAACTGGAGTGGAGAGAGACAGGCAGGCAGACCAACAAATAGGCTGTTGCAATTTGCAATAATTCAGGCATGAGGCGATGAGGGCATGTACCAGTGTGGGGGTAATATCATAGAAGAAAAGAGGGCATACATGAGAGATGAGACAAAGATAAAATCAACAGGCCATGACAGCAGAGTGGATATGGAGAGTGAGAAAGTGAGGAGTCAAGGATGACAGCCTGAGGGACTGGGAGGATGGTGTTCCTCTCTACAGTAATAGAGAATACAGTAATAGTGGGGTGTGGGGTGTGGGGGAGGAACTTTGGGGCAGAAATGATGTTTAGTTTTGGACATATTAAGTTTAATATGTTTATTAGATATCTAGTTTAAGATGTCTAAAAGGCTGCTGAGGTACACAGAGAGGTTGAGGCTGGATAGGTAGATTTGGGATTATCAGGAGAGAGATGATAAGTGAATCCACAGAAGCTTATGAAATCATCAAGTGAAGTAATACAGAAGAAGAAGAAAAGATTGTCTAGAGCCCTGTGGGACACCCATGATTAGTGGGGACATGACTTGGATGAGGATTTAGCAAAGGAGACTGAGAAAGAGCAGTTGGATAAGTTGGAAAAGAATCAGGTGTCCTGAAAACCTACAGGGAAGAAAGTATCAAGAAGGAAAGGTGATTGACAGTGTCACAGGCAGTAAAGAGCTCAAGAAGAAAGCATATTAAGAAATGGCCATTGAATTTGGCAATTAGGAAATCATTGGATTGAATAGTTTTGGTGGAATGATGAGGTTGCAAGTCAGATTATGGGGGAAATAAGAAAGTGAGAGGAGAGGAGGTAGATGCACCTTTTTTTTAAACATTTTTATTTAAAGTTTTGAGTTTCAAATTCTTTCCCTCTCTTCTTGCCTCCCATCCCCCCTCCCTGAGACAGTAAGCAATCAGATATAGGTTATACATGTGCAATTAAGTATAACATTGCCATTAGTCATTTCGTACAAGAAGACTCAAATAAAAGAAGAAAATGAAAGAAAGTGAAAAATAGCATGCTTCAGTCTGTATTCAAACAATATCAGATCTTTCTCTGTAGAGGTGCATAGAATGCTTCAAGTCCTTTAGGATTGTCTTGGATCATTGCATAGCTGAGAATAGCTAAATCATTCACAGTTCTTCATCAAACAATATTGTTGTTACTATCCATAACATTTTCCTGGTTCTGTTCACTTCATTATGCATCAGTTGATGTCTTTCCAGGTTTTTCTGAAATCATCCCACTTGTCATTTCTTATAGCACAATAATATTCCATTACAATCATATACCGATTGTTTAGCCACTCCCCAAATGATGGGTATCCCTTTGATTTCCAATTCTTAGCCACCACAAAAAGAGCTGCTATAAATATTTTTGTGCAGATAGATCATTTTCCCTTCTCTTGGATGTCTTTGGGATATAGACCTAGTAGTGGTATTGATGAATCAAAGGGTATGCATAGTTTTATAGCCCTTTGGGCATAATTCCAAATTGTTCTCCAGAATGGTTGGATCAGTTCATAACTCCACCAACAATGAGATGCATCTATTATAAATAGCCTTCTCCAGGAGTTTTGCCATAAAAGGCAGAAGTGGTATAGGATGATATGGAGATGGAAGAATCAAGTGAGGATTTTTTAAGGATAGGAGAGGTGGGAATGTTTGTAGGGAGTGATGAAGGAGCCAGTAGACAAGGAGAAACTGAAAATAAGTTGAAGACTGAGGATGACAGAGGGCAATCTGTTGATGAGAGAATGAAATGGGATCACTTATGCAGATAGAGGTGTTTTCCTAGGCAAGGAGTAGGGCCACCTCTTTGTGAGGGTCAGGGGTAAAGGAGGAGATGGTGAAAGATGACATCTAAGTGATATGAGGTGAGGAAGATAGGAAAAAAGGGAGCTTTCCGTTAATGGTCTCATATTTTCCTGTAAAATATGAAGCAAGTTTCTCAGCCTGGAGGGTAAAGGGAAGAAGTAACATAGGAGATTAGAAGAGGGATGATAAGATTTGAAAGAACCCATGGGCAGAGTAGGATAGAGAGTTGATAACTATAGAAAGATTGTCTAATAGTAGTGAGGTCCCAGTTGAGATTGTGTAACATAGGTTTGTAGTAGACTCACTCAGAATGGTTGTATGATTTTTTTCCATCTTTGTTTAGGAGCACAGGAATAGGAGTGAAGGCAGTAGATGGTCAGAGTGATCTAAGGCTGAGGCTTGACTGGGCACAATCAACAACATGACAAGTGTGCTAGGGACTCAAGAGAAGAGGACAGTGTAGAGTTGAACCTGTTCACCAGGGTGTTAAGATGGGGAAAAGAGGAAAGAGTGGCTAGTGTAGGGGTAATGGAGTGGGAGATAACTGAGGGATTGAGGAATTGGAGTTCATGGTGTGGATGAAGAGTAGGTTTAATATGGGAAGGCAGAGGAATTGGTGGAAAACTAATAGATTATTGTTAAATAAAGGAATTTCATGATTGGTACATTTGTGGGTTATACCAAGATCAAGAGTATGACCATCTTTGTATGTGACTGAGGTAGGATGAAGAAGTAGGTCTTGGAAGTAAGTAGATTGAAGAATTGAACCTTATAGTGTTAGAAATATATCTATATATATATCTATATATATATGTATATGTATATATGTATACATGTGCACACACATACACATATGGTGTGTGTGTGTGTGTGTAAGTCCCCTACTATGAGGGCAGGAGTTGGAGAGGAGAGAAGGCTGATAAGCCAAGTACTGAACTCAATGAGGAAGGAAGGGAAGTGTCCTGGAAGTTTGAAGATGACAGCTACCAGGATTTTGTTTGACCCGAAGATGTGGATTGTATGGACCACAAAGGAGAAGAATTTACTGAGTGATGGAGTTAGGGGGAGAATCTGAAAGTGGCAATGGAGAGCAAGGAGTATTCCAATTCCCCTGCCTCAACCAGTGAGCTAAGGGGAAACCTGTACTGCAAAGAGTGATTAGGGAGGTTACATCATTGAAAGGGAAGAATCTAGGACTTAGTGATTGTCAGAAGAAGGTAGGAATGAAAGCAGATAACATTTTAGATGAAGGCAAGTTTGTTGCTCTGGAGCAGGCATTCCAGAAAACATAATGCAAGGGATGGATTGGTAGGTTCTTTTTGGTGGGAGGGTTGAGGGTCATGATAAAGAATTTGGTGGTGAGGGATGGGGAATGGGATTTGGATAATGACTTATAGGGGTTTAGAATCACTGGGTTATGTTTATCCATGTTTAGTCTCCTATTTTTGCTCACTCACGTTTACCTTTTTATATTTCTTTTGACTCCTAGGTTTGCATTTCTAAGTTTTTATGCAGCTATGGGCTTTTCATCAGGAATGCTTAGAAGTCATCTATTTCATTAAAGGTACATTTGTCCTCTTTAGGATTATACTTGGTTTTCTAGGTAAGTTATTCTTGGTTGTAAGACTATATATTTTGCCTTCTGGAATATCATATTTCAAACTCTCTGTTCCTTTGAGTAGGGCCTGACTATAATACTGACTGGCTCCTTGGCATGTGAATTTTTTTTTGGCTGCTTTCAGTATTTTTCTCTTTGACCTGGGTGCTCTAGATTTTGGTAATAATATTGCTGCATGTTTTCATTTTGAGATACTTTCAGGAGGTGGCCAAAAGATTCTTTTTATTTCTACTTTATCCTCTAGTGTTCTGACGAAGAGATCCAGGTAGTATTCCCTTCAGATTTTTTGAAATATGATTACTCTGCTTTTTTTTGGGGGGGGGAAGGTTAGATTTCGGACAGTCCAGTGATTTTTACATTCTTCTCAATCTGTTTTCCAGTTGTTTTTGCTGTGAGATACCTTATATTTTCTTCTGTTTTTTTTCCAGTCTTTCACTTTTGTTTTAATATTTGTTGGTATCTTATGGAGTTGTTGGCTTCTATTTGGTCTATTCTAATTTTGGGATATTTGTGTCTGGGGTAAAGTTTTGAACCATTGTGCCAAGTTGCTAATTATACTTTTTTTTCTTCCATACCTCCTATTTCTTTTCCATTTCTCCCTCTAGAGCTATTTTACCTGTTTTTTTAATTAAAATCTTTTATATAATACTTGCTTCATCTCTTCTAGATACTGCACTTAAACTTATATTCAAGTTTTTTTTTTTAGGCTTTGCTTATAGATGTTTTAGAGTCATTTTCTCACCATAATATCTCTATTTTGGTAGGATTCTTTTTTATGTTTGCTCATTATTCCAGTTTACCTCATGATCTTGGAATTCATGTTTAGACTGTCCTCTTCACACTTCTGGAGGGATTGTCTGAGATGAGCTTTTTTTTTCCTTTTGGGCCCTTTTTATGCTTTTTGGCGGTATTGCGTTTTATGTTATTCCAGTATCTCAGCAACGGCTCAAGCTTGGGATCTACAAGCTTTTAGTGCTGCCAAATTGGTTTGATGCAGGCCAAAGCCTGATCACTGCCTTGCTATTGTGAACTTTGTAAGTTCCTGACCCAGGATGTGAACAGTATACCTGTGTGCTTGTCCATATTTGAAATTCCAAAAGACTGGTGCTGGACTCAGCCACCATATGCCATCTGGAAAGCTCTGCTGGTTAAAATTGAGACAGAATCTCCTTTTGTCTAGCTTTCTTGCTCTAGTTATTCTGTTATAAGCTTCAGACTAGAGTAGAGGTTAGAAGTAAGAACTCTTCCTTCCCCAAGTCAGAGACACAGAGCAGCTGCTTGCTTCTAAACTTGATCCTGACTCATAGCCTGGGACGCATGGCTACACATCATCTTGTAATGTTACTCAGAGGTAAGAGTGACCTCCTCGGTCCACCCTGAATTTCTGACCTAGAATGGTAGTGAATAGTGGAGCTGTCAGTTGGTACTTGTATTATGTCTACTTCACAAGGCCATGCCACTCTTTGTGGGTTTGGGACCACTTCTTGCCCTGATACACAGATTTAGCATTCTTTCAGACTCTGTGCTATAATGTTCAGTATGTCTGTTTCTGACTAGATTTCAGCTATACTATCTGAGGACCTATGTGCCTTCCTATGCCAAAGTGGGGTAGAGATATGACTCACAGTGATTTTTTCTTGGATTTCCAAATTAGGACTCGATCTGGTGCATTTTCTAGATCTTCATGGAGAAATTGTGGGAGAGATCAGCTGTTTTTATGCTACTTTACCATCTTGCCCCCCCCTTTCCATTTCACTCCAGCCAGTGCGTAATAGTTCCTATTCTAGCTTGCAGAGAGACCTGCCATCCTCAACCAGTAGTACAAGGTGAATTTAAAGACCATGACTGTTAAGGTCTATCCCCCAGACTCTGAGTGTAGAAATATCCTTGGGCAATATGCAGAAAGGGACTAATGCATTTGAGGTGCTTTGATTTTCTCAAAGGAAAAAATGCTATCTGAATTTGTCTGGCATTATGGTTATCGGACAAAAAAGGTGTTAAGATGAAGGAATTTATAAAAAAGACCCCATTTCTCAATGTGGCTAGAAGCTGTCGATCAGAACTATGGTGATGGTAAAATTGCTTTTCTCCTTTCCTATGGACAATCATGAGAATGCAATCTAACTGGCTTTATAAGTAGTAAGATTACAGCTGAAGTTGCAGTTATGCAGACATAGGCATTACATAGATCCTGGAGCTTCATTTTCATAGGGAATATTTATTTGGGCATGCTAAAAATTGCATTTTCATAATTGACAGAGACATGCCAGCTAAGAAGTTAACACTTTCTATTTTTGAAGTTCTTTACAATGTATTGCTCTGTTCCTTTTGTGTATTGGGAGGTTGATTTGATATTCCTGTCATCACCATCTCAATTTTCAGCCAAGGAAAACAGAAAGGTTAAGTGACTGTTCAAAGGCAAGAGGAGCAGTCTCACTTATTCCCATTCCTTCCTGTATTTCATTCATTTGCCTATGGCAGAAATTTTCTTTTCTCAGTCAGCAACACCTGTGGACTGGCCTCAGAATATTTTAAAGGGCTTCATGCTTTGCTGGACAGGATCATGCTATGATTTCAAGTAGTCCAATTATCATCACCTACTAGAGAAATCTATTTATTTGCTGGCTGACACTATCTATTTAAGAATCACACACAATTTACCTTTGGTCATTATTCATATTGGGTTGGAAAATTTGCATAAATATTTGCAGATTGATGGACCAAAGAGGAATATGAAAAGAGCATATCTCAGATATTGCCACAATTCAACAAGCAACTATAAACTCCTAAATATATCCCAAGTGAAATCAGAAGGCACCTGAGAAGTCAACTTCATTTTTAAGATCAGGAAACTAAATCCGTGGGAAGTTAAATGACAATAAGTGACAGAAATATTTGCACCCACATGCTCTGACACCAAATCCAGTGGTCTTTCCTTGATACTAACTGCAGCTTTACTTTTTTCAGGTAAGTTGTTGCCTACACAAAGACATGGTTTTGATACCAAGGTTGCTAGGGAATAGAACAATGGATGTTAAGGAATCTGGTTTTAGTGGAGCTTGGAGTAGGAATGAACAGGTGCTACATACTTCTGTAAGGAGAAAGAGGAAAGACAATTCGATCGGAAACTGGCCACCTGTGGTATTATGAAACTAGATAATGCTGGATACATACAACACAAGCACTTTCAATTTTGCTGTTGTTCTTTCTTGGGTCTTCCTTGCATCATGGCCAAGAATGATAAAGTCCTTCAGGTGGTCTTGTTTGTGAAAAACATTGTGCTTGTTCAAAAGCAGGCCCACCCAGTGGGTCCACCCCAAGCTTCCATGTGCTTGACGGAGGGCCAACTGAGCATGCTGTAAAGGGAGGGGGCAGGAGTATGCCATTTTCTTCTTCCTCTACCTGACCCCTTTGGAACTTGCTCAGTTAGAATTTCATGGAAACCTTGTTTACAAACATTCTTAATAGAAAGGGATGAGGTGCAAGAGAGCACTATATCACATTGTTGGTTTCAAAGCAATCTTTTTGTGTTTGTCATTGTTTGGATATTAGGAAAAAGCAGGATGGTAAATACTGGGAACTTAATTACCAACCAATGAGGAGGATTTTTTTTTCTTAACCTGATTGTAACTGTCACTGGGAGGTGGAAGAATGATTTTTGAAGTGCTCCATCACTCATAAATGTGAAAAAAGTATGGTCAACTGTAGAGTTTAGGTATACAACTTTTTAAAGTTGTTAAAGTTTTAAGCCAGTAGATAAACATTCAGCAGAACAGTTGACATTTACATAATGCTTTATGTTGTGTGGGATGTGGGTGGGAGTGTTAAAAGTTTCTCATTTTCTTATTAAACCTTGTTTTCAGAGTGTTTTAGTAGATCAAAACACTGATATTAGTTACATATACTTTCATTTGAGGACCAGGCCAATTTAAATCTGTGGAAAAGTGCTAGATTTGGAGTCAGGAAACCAATATTTGAATCTCAGCTAAGACACTTAGTAGCTGTTTGACTTTGGGTAAGTCATTTCTTCTTTCTGAGCCTCAGTTTCTTTCCCCATAAAACGAGTAAAGTAATACTTGAACTACACATATCACACAGAATTATTGTTGAGAAAACATTTTGTAAATTATAAAGTGTTACAGAAAGGAGCTGTTACTATTACCGTTATTTTCTTAATCCATTTATCTTTCCTGTGTAAGTAATTAAACTGAAGTCTTTTGACTGATTATAGATTGGTCAGTTAACAAACTTTTATTAAGTATTTGCTATCATGAGGGAATTATGGATGAGGAGATGCTGAGAAGGAACATGAAGCTATTTTTTTCTGTGAAGTATGAGGCATGGTACTCAACTAAAATGGTTACAGGTGGCATAGAAGGCTTGAAGAAGGCATAGCAGGTTTGGAATAGGTTCTGTGGTGAATGTGATATAATTAAGGAGATTTCGCAGTGTTTAAGAGAATGCTGCAAGTAATACATCCCCTGCCCCCCCCGAACATCTGGAAGAGTGTCATACATTAAAAATTCCATTTCTATTTGGACTCTACACTTTGTACATTTTCCATGATGGTGGCTGACACCATTGGAAAGTATTTATCTCTTTGTTTATTCTTCATTTGATATAAATAATTAGAGATTTGTTGAAAAAAGTTATCTCTGTCCTTTCATCTTCAAGGAAACTTTCATGATTTTGAATGTTTGTCTGTTCATACTTTGATATACAATTGTATTGGCAACCTAATGAGAGTCAGTCCACCAATACACAAGTTGGAGATATTGCAAATGAAGCCACCCAGAATAGAGCTAGAAGAAAAGAGCAGACTGGATTACCTTTAGAAAATTGTGTATTTAATGATCCAGAGTTTCTTCATGAAGAAAGGACTCATACTTTAGATACTATTATTCTTCTAGTGATCTTATAATCCTTTAAGTCATAGACTATCACAGTCTCTGAAGAATTGTTTTCCCAGCATCAAAGGTGAGGTTCGTGGTGGGCATAAGTAGATTGCGACATATAACTCATAAAAAGACAGTTGGGTGTTACAGTGAGTAAGAGTGCTGGACTTGGAGTTAGGAAGACTTGAATTCAAATCTCACCTCAGACATTTACCAGCTGTATCACTCTGAGCAAGTCACTTAACCTCTCTCAGACTCAGTATTACCATCTGTAAAATGGGGATAATAAAAGGATCTACCTTATGGGATTGTTTTGAGGATCAAATGAGATAAGATGAATAATGCTTTTCAAACCTTAAAGTGTTAGATAACTGTTATTAATTTGTCAGGGAAAGTGTTATAAAGGATATCAGAATCATATATGGTGTAAAAAGGAGGTGGTTCTCATGGGATCCACTGGTGTCCATGCAATATCAAGATATTTAGAGAAAAGCCCCTAATACTTTGGTTGGGTACCCTGTGGAGAATTTCAGAGAACTAGGGAGGAATCTCTTAGGACGAAAAGGCATGGATGGGTTGTAATCTGCATCATGAAAGTACCCACATTGATGAATTCAGAGATTCATCCAAGTGTCAAAATATTTTTAAGTAATTTCAAAAACTAGCTGACTAATGTTGCTTTATGAGCCCAACAAATTAATTCCTGACCTCAGTTCACTTCTATCTTAGTGGTTCCTTCAGCCCAAGCAAGGGCCTCTCCTCCCTCTGTATGATCCCTTACAGTTCAGAATAAAGATGTTTACACAGTGATGCCAATAAAGGGGTCTGACAGGCTGCACTGAATTCAGGACCTAATTTTTACAATGACAATAAAGAAAATGGTAATGAAGCATTAAGATATTATTCTTAACTATTAAATTCTAACTACCTTGAAGGTCATAATTTGTCCTTTTAATCATCAAAACAATATGAGTCTAAATTTTAATTGCATCATAAGTACCCCTGAGTGCCTCTTGAGTCTTTCCTCTCCCTATGCCTTCAGAGTACCTTCATCTAAACTGGATTTTCATCACGTACTAGTTATTCAAATGGTAGTCATGACTTTCCATGGGTTAGATTTTGATTGTTTTAAGTTGAAACCATATTTAGATGGAAATAACCTTTTAAAATTGTCCTATAATAACTCAAGGGTTCTTAACGTGTGTGTGTGCATGTGTGTGTGTGTGTGTGTGTGTGTGCATGCGCGTGTGTGTGATGTACCCCTTTGGCAGTCTAGTGAAGCCTATGAGCCTCTTCTATGAATAATGTTTTTAAATACATAAAATAAGATAAATAAAATTAAAAAGAAAACCAATTCTATTGAAATATAGTTATCAAGTCATTTGAAAAAATCACAGACTCCAGATTAAGAACTCCTGTAATTTCACTTCAATGACTTGGATGTGTTTCACTTCATGGACATCTATCACATATATGTCACATGTCTGCCTAGTCATCTGTACATGTACCTTTTAACATGGAGAAAACAATGTACATTTGCCACAACTTAACTAGACTAGAAGTCAAACAATGAAATTGGAATCTGTGTTGGGCACACAACCTGTGCTATGTGGGGGAAAAGATCATTGGCTTGAAATAATTTTTTGCCATGACTGCTCTATCAGAGAATTAGGAATTTGACAACAGTGGCCCCAAAAATATGGAGAGGGGGTCAGGAGGAAGAAGGTTGCTGCTACAGTTGCTTTTACTACTCACCATCCTCCAAAGCTTGCCTGGATAGAGAGAAGATTATAGCCTTTTATAACTGGAAAGGCTTTTCTAGGTCATTCAGTTTGAGAGATGAGAAAACTGAGATCCTTAGAATTAAAGCAACTTGACCAAAGTCAACAGATAGCAAGTGACAGAGCCAGGCTTAGTTGTCAAACGCCTAAGTCCAGTTCCCTTTCTATCATAGCCTGTTGGAAAGCTATCTCCCAGATACCTTGATTGCATCTCAAAAGACACTGGCCAAGAAAAGGATTTCACAATTCACATTCTTGTAAATATTTGAAAAAAATACAGCAGAAAACATAATGTTCCTTATACATTACTGTTTTTTAACTTGAAACTTCTTTTCGTCATTTAGTAAGGTTTTAATAAGGCTTTTACTCACATGCCCTACACCCCAAAGACATTTTCAGAAAGATGAACTAGATAGTGCTTTTTTTCTTATGTAACCAATTTCAATTATGATTCAAATAGTGTTCTAATGACTATGGATACCTAGTCTGCTTTTCCTAAAGAGGAAATGGACTTTAATATCTTGATGTTTTCATAGATTCATGATCTCATAAATGTGGACAAGATTTCTATAGTGCAGATCATAACTTATCTTAATGTTCTCATCTTTATTTTGTCCTTGTACATAAAAGATTTACCTGCCTTCCTTTGTTTAAAAAATAAAGTGTAGATAACTATAGCATATTGGTTTTGTTTGTTCTTTCTGGCATTATAAATCCACATCAGTTAACATCTTTAAACCTCAATTTCTTTTTTGATAAAAAGAGTGTAATAATACCTGTGGTGCTTGTAGCATAAGATTGTTGTGAGGATGAGTGAGATAAGGTGTGTAAAGTTCTTTGAGCATCTTAAAGTACTATATCATTGTTGGCTATTCTTTTTATGTCTTACAAGATCAGTTTTCTCGTTCAGAACTATATCTATTGCCAGAGCCCCAAAGTATACTGTTTTTAAAAAAGATTCATTATTCATAAATATTCCTATGAATGGTAGCTCAAGGAGTTTTTTTCTTTCTTTCATGAGGGCCTCTTGCCATGACAGTCTTGTAAAATTTTACTTCAGAGTTAGTTTCACATCCAACTTTTTGGTTGATTTGTCAAATGTACTTGAAGTTTTTTTTTTTAACTGAATTCCTTTTTTGGTCCCTCCTATTTTTTTTTATTTGAGATGACATTTTATTTATCTAAAGATCTATTCAATCCTTTGTTTTTTAAAATTAATTTATTCTAAACTTAAATATTAAAACTTAAATACAGTATAAGGAAAGAAAAAGAAATATATTATAAAATTAAATCTTAAAACAAATACAAAATAAGAAAAGAAAAAAATTGCCACATGCACAGCAGAATGTAAGAGGATTGAAAATATACAGCAATAAATTTCCATTTCAAGAAAGCCTATATGATAAATACCACACATTGTGTTCAGAGTTGTCCATCTTTTCTTTGCTTCTTTGTAAGTTTTCTTTTGTTATTTGTTGGGCACGATTTGCTTTGTTCTTTTTTTTACCCCCTTCCCCCTCTCCCCCAAGAATTTAACATTTAACGCACAAACACATATACACACATATTCACAAACATACACACACACATACATACATACATACATACACTTACATACATATACTTAGATATCTATAATCATGCTCCTATATAAATATATGTATATATATCTACGTAAGACCATACTATACTTGTTTGTTCTATGTTTCTCTGAGGGGGGATAACATCTTCTTTCAGAAAGCCAAGTCTTTCCGTATTTTTCTAAGTCTACCAACTCATTATTTTCTGCACCACGATATTCCAACCTTACAGTATCTAGTTATTTTAAATAGTCTAAACAATATCCATTAATATGTCTGATGTATAGTATAGTTTCCCTATTTTTCTCTTTTGATTAAATCTATTTTAGCTTAAACTTTGAGATAGTGATTACTACCCCCTGCTTTTATTTTCCTAATAAATTCTACTCCTGATCTTTATTTTATGTTTCTGTGTATCTCTTATTTCCTATCCCTCCTGACTCCTCTGCTTTGCTTCTACCTGCTACCTTGCCCTCCTATTGCTTAACCTACCCCACCTCCAAAGATCTCTTCCTTATCCTCCCATACCCATTAATCTAAATGCCTGTCTATACCCCTTCCATCCTATTCCCTCACCCTCTTATTTTTTCCCTCTAAAAATTCCTCCCTTATTCTCTCCACCCTCCCTATCCCCTTTGTCTTCTTTCTTCCTAAATTATATATGTATTGTTCTCTCTTTAACACACTCCCAGTGAGAGTAGGGTTCCAGAACTAATTCCTCTGTATCAATTCTTCCTCTTGCACTTCATTTGTAAAAGATATATAACCTTTTTACCTTTTCCTAAATGGTATTATTTTTTTAGAATCACATAATACTCAGCTCTACCCCAATCTTTCTTTTGAACTACCAGTTACTAATTACAGTCTTAGATACAGAGTTTACATTTCCTCTAATAAAAAGTAAACAGTCTGTCCTTATTGAAGCCCTTGTAATTAGTCTTTGATGTTTGCCTCATATTTCTCTTGGGTCTTATATGTCCAATTTTCTATTAAGTTCAAGTTTGTTTGTTTGTTTGTTTTTGCAATAAAATCCTGAAAGCCTGGAAATTCATTGAATGTTCATTTTTTTCATTCCGGATTGTGCTTAATTTTGCCTGGTATGATATTTTCAACCAGAACCCCAATTCTTTTGCTCTTTGATGTATGGTGTTCCAAGACCTATGGTCTTTTAGTGCAGCCACTACTAGGTCTTATATGATTCTAATTGTGTCTCTGCCATATTTTAATTGTTTTTTTTTCTTGTTGCTCATAATATTTTCTCCTCAACCTGGAGATTTTGGAAGATAGCTATGATATTCCTGTAGTTTTCCTCATAGGATCTCATTCAGGTGGTGTTTGGTATATTTTTTCTATTTCTACTTCCCTTTCTTGTTTGAACACTTCAAGATAATTTTCCTTAATTTTTCTTGTATTATTATATCAAGATTCTTTTTTGATTGTAGCTTTCAGATAATCCAATTATTCTTATGTTTTCTAATCTTGATCTATTCTCCAGATAATTTTGAATGAGATATTTCACATTCTGTTCTATTTTTTCATTTTTTACATTTTGTTTTATTATTTCTTGGTCTCTTATAATTTCATGGGCTTCCCCTTGCCCAGTTCTAATTTTCAAGTTGTTTTCTTCCTTACGAATCTGCATCTACTTTTGCAGTTGATTAACTTTCTTTTCATAATCTTGTTTTCTTGGATTGTTCTTTTTTTAAAATTTTTTCTCCAATCTCTTTCATTTGATTTTTGAAGTCTTTTCTTAAGTTCTTCAATGAATTCTTTTTGGGCAGATGACCATTTGATGTTACTCTTTGAGGTAGGGGAGACTTTTTTTGCTTCAGTATCCTTGTTTGAATCTTTTCTATTCCCATAGTAACATTCTATGTTTAGGTTCTTTCTCCTTTGCCTACTCATTAAAAAAAATATTTATAACTGCTTGTTGTAATCACCTCTAGTCCTGGGGCATGGGGGATGGTACCTCTGGCCTCAGGTCCTCCTACAGTTCTCCCCTCTGGCTTGGAACTGAAACCAAGAACTCCACTCTCCTGTAAGTGCCCACAGCCAGCAGTGTCATGATCCCACTGCTTCTGCACTCACCAGGGAAGTGCTGGTACCTTCTTGCCCAGGGCCACATCTCAGTAGCACAACTGGGCCTGAAGTTACCTGTCAACAGAGGTTCCCTCAATCTTCCCCCACTCAGATGCCCAACTCTGTCCAGAAAGTGAAAATTTCTGTGGCTGGGTGTGAGAGTACCTCTCAACCCAGCTAGCAGGGCTACCAGCTTGCTGTTTCAACAAAACCATCCTGGAGGTGTTTGTACTTCACAGGGGCCAAATCCTAGGATTTTTCTTCTGTCCTTCTTCTGTTGTCCCAGGAGGACCACTTTTATGCCTCAACTCTTGTTTATTTTTACCACTCTATGTTGAGTGGTAATTTGAGGTGCTATTTTGTCTTGTTTTTTGGGGAAATATGGAGAGCTTGGAATTTTATGACCTTCTCTGCCATCTTCTCAGAATCATCGCCACGGTCCTTTGTTAAGTACAATATTTGTGTGTGTGTGTGTGTGTGTGTGTGTGTGTGTGTGAGAGAGAGAGAGAGAGAGAAAGACAGACAGAGAAAGAGAGACAGAGAGAGAGTTAATAAGAAACTTTTAATTGCTTTTTTATTGCTTTTTATTTTTTGTTTTTCAACATTCACTTTTTTTACTTTATTTTTTGTATCAATTTATTTATTTTTAGTTTTCAACAGTCACTTCCACAAGATTTTGAGTTCCAAATTTTCTCTCCATCTTGTCCCTCCCCCCACCCCAAGACAGCATGCATTCTGAATACTCCTTCCCCTAATCTGCCCTCCCTTCTATCTCCCCCCTTCTCTTATCCGCTTCCCCTTCTAATTTCCTGTAGTGCAGGATAGATTTCTATACCCCATTGCCTGTATATCTTATTTCCCATTTGCATGTGAAAACAATATTTAACATTTGTTTTTCAAACTTTGGGTTCCAAATCTTCTCCCTTCCTCCCTCCCCACCCACCCTCATTGAGAAGACAAGCAACTTGATACAGGTTATACATATGTAGTTAACAACATTAACTTTTGCAAGATTTTGAGTTCCAAATTTCTCTCCCTCCCTTCCTTCCTTCCCCTCTTCCTAAGACAGCAAACGTATCTACAATCATATCAATCATATTTCCACATTAGTCATGTTGTGAAAGAAGAATCAGAGCAAAAGGGAAAAATCATGAGAAAGAAAAACAAAAACAAAAACAAAAGTGAAAATAGTATGCTTCCATCTGCATTCAGACTCCATAGTTCTTTCTCTGGATGTAGATATCATTTTCTATCACGAGTCTTGGAATTGTCTTGGATCATTGTATGGCTGAGAAAAGCTAAGAGAATCATAGTTAGACATTGCACAATGTTGCTGTTACTATGTACAATGTTCTTCTGGATCTGCTCACTTCACTCAGCATCAGTTCATCTAAGTATTTCCAGGTTTTTCCAAAATCCACTGCTCATCATTTTTTATAGCACAATAGTATTTCATTATATTCATATACCACAACTTGTTCAGCCATTCCCTGATTAATGGGCATCCCCTCAATTTCTAATTTTTGCTACCACAAAAAGAACTGCTATAAATATTTTTGTACATGTGGGGGTTCTTTTTCCTTTTTTATGATCTCTTTGGGATACAGACCTGGTAGTGGTATTGCTGGATCAAAGGGTACGCACAATTTGATTGTCTTTTGGATATAGTACTAAGTTGCTCTCCAGAATGGTTGGATCAATTCACAACTCCACCAACAATGCTTTGGTGTTTCAATTTTTCCACATCTTATCCAACATTTATCATTTTCATTTTCTGTCACAATAGTCAATCTGATAGGTGTGAGGTGATACCTCAGAGTTGTTTTAATTTGCATTTCTCTAATCAATAGTGATTTAGAGCATTTTTTTCATGTGACTATAGATAACTTTGGTTTCTTCATCTGAAAACTGCCTGTTCATATCCTTTGACCATTTATTAATTGGAGAATGACTTATATTCTTATAATTTTGACCCAGTTCTCTATATATTTGAGAAATGAGGCCTTTATCAGAGACACTGGTTGTAAAAAGTGTTTTCCAGCTTTCTGCTTTCCTTTTAATCTTTGTTGCACTGGTTTTGTTTTTGCAGAAACTCTTTAATTAAATATAATCAAAATTATCCATTTTGCATTTCATAATGTTCTCTATCTCTTGTTTGGTCACAAATTCTTCCTTTCTACATAAATCTTACAGGTAGACTATTCTTTGCTCTCCTAATTTGCTGATGGTATCACCCTTTATGTCTAAATTATGTACACATTTTGACTTTATCCTGGTATATGGTGTGAGATGTCAGTCTATGCCTAGTTTCTGTCATACTATTCTCCAGTTTTCTTAGAAGTTTTTGTCAAATTGTGAGTTCTTATTCCAGAAGCTGGAGTCTTTGGGTTTATGAAATAGTAGAATACTATAGTCATTTACTATTATGTCTTGTGTACTTAACTTATTCCGTTAATTCACCACTCTATTTCTTAACCAGTACCAAATAGTTTTGATGATTGCCTCTTTATAATATACTTTTAGATCTGGTATGGCTAAGCCACCTTCATTTGCATTTTTTCATTAATCCCCTTGATATTCTTAACCTTTTGTTCTTCCATATGAATTTTGTTATTATTTTTTTCTAGCTGTATAAAATAATTTTTGGTAGTTTGAATGGTATGGAATGAATACATTAATTTGATAGAATTATTATTTTTAAAAATTATTTTAGCTTGGCCTGCTCATGAGCAACTGATATTTTTCTAATTGTTTAGATTTGACTTTGTGTGAAAAGTGTTTTGTAATTGTGTTCATATAGTTCCCAGGTTTGTCTTGGCAAGTAGACTCTCAAATATTTTATATTGTCTATAGTTATTTTAAATGGAATTCCTCTTTCTATCTCTTGCTGCTGGGTGTTGTTGGTAAAATATAGAAATGTTGATGATTTATGTAGGTTTATTTTATATCCTGAAACTTTAATAAAGCTGTTAATTGTTTCAGGTAGTTTTTTAGTTGATACTCTAGGAATCTCTAAGTATACCATCATATCATCTACAAAGACTGATGGTTGTGTTTCCTCATTGCTAATTCTAATTCCTTCAATTTCCTTTTCTTGTTGCTAAAGCTAACATTTCTAGGACAATATTGAATAATAGTGGTGATAATGGGCATACTTGCTCCACCCCGATCTTATTGGGAAAGCTTCTAGCTTCTCCCCATTACATATAATGTTTGCTGGTGGTTTTAGATAGATACTAATTATTTTAAGGACAACTTCATTTATTTCTATGCTCTCTAGTGTTTTTTTTTTAAATGGGAATGGGTGCTGATTTTTGTCAAAAGCCTTTTCTGCATCTATTGAGATAATCACGTGATTTCTGTTATTTTTATTATTGATATAGTCAATTATGCTGATAGTTTTCCTAATATTGAACCAGCCCTCCATTCCTGGTATGTATCCTATCTGGTCATAGTATATTTCTTGATGATAAAGTGCTATAATCTCTTTGCTAATATTTTATTTAAAATTTTGCATCAATATTCATTAGGGAAATTGGTCTATAATTTTCTTTCTCTTTTTTTTGGCTCTTCTGGTTTAGGTATCATCATCATATTTGTGTCATAAAAATAATTTGGCAGGACTCCTTCTTTGCCTATTTTTCCAAATACTTTATATAGTATTAGAATTAATTGTTCTATAAATATTTGGTAGAATTCACTTGTAAATGCATCTGGCCCTGGAGATTTTTTCTTAGGGAGTTCATTGATGGCTTGCTCAATTTCTTTTTTTTTCTGAAATGGGGTTATTTAAGTATTTTATTTCCTCTTCTGTTATTCTGGTCAATTTATATTTTTGCAAATATTCATCCATTTCACTTAGACTGTCAGATTTATTGGAATACCATTAGGAAAAATAGCTCCTAATTATTGCTTTAATTTTCTCTTCATTGGTGGTGCATTCACCATTTTCATTTTTGATATTGGTAATTTGTTTTTCTTCTTTCTTCTTTTAAAAATTAAATTTGCCAAAGGCTTATCTATTTTGTTGGTGTTTTCATAAAACCAGTTCTTAGTTTTACTATTTATTATTCATTATAATTGTTTTCTTAAAATTTTATTAATCTCTCCTTTGATTTTCAGAATTTCTAATTTGATACTTAATTTATTACTTTTCTAGCTTTTTTAGATGCATGCACATTCATTGAACTGTTTTTTTCTCTATTTTTATTCATGTTCCTGGTTCTTGATCATTCAGTCTGTTCCATTGATTTTTTTTTAACCAGCATGAAATAATTTTGGTGATTCCTGATTCACATTATATTTTGAAGAGTTTCTCATTAGTGCTATGCCCCTGGTATTTTTCATTCCTCTTCCCACCCACTATTTCCATTGAGATCCTAAGTCTGTTTCTATAAATCAGATTTTTTGTCATAATTTTATCTCATTCTAGAAAGCATTCCATTGGTACCTCACTCAGTATAGAATTAAATCAATAAATCAATCTAGGTTATACATACACATATATACACATAATATTGACACATCCCAACCATGAGCATCAGGTATCTCCCAAGAATATCTTCCTTTATTTTTAAAGAGGGATTTGTAGATTCATTTATATGAGATCTATACATCTATTAGCAGGCTACCTCTCAAATTCTTTATGTATTTTGTATTTTTTTAATGAATTTTTTTGTTGATAACTTTGTTCTGGTTTGTGTAGTATAGAAATTATAGCTTAATATTGTATCATGCAAACTTTATTGAAGTTATTAATATCTTCATTGATTCTCTGGGGTTTCCTAAGTGTACCAATGTGCTGTCTCTGAATAGGGCAATCTTCTTCACTGTAGGAACAGAGTAGGAAAAAAAAATACTCTCAGTATAATACTTGTCTATCTACCCTTGAGAGAAGAGGTATAAAAACTCTCCCTGCCCCAGAGGACTTTGGGTTCATTAAATGGAGGGCTAGCATTCTGATTGCCTCTTCCTATCCTCAGACTGAAAAGGCCCATCATTGAGTCTATAAATGAGAAACTATGACTCTGATGAACTGCATGGTTTATAGAGATGTCCATATCAGAATCCACAAAGTCTGTTCTCACTAACAAGTGGTGTTCCTTTCCATCTTTGCAATAAACCTTGCTTTGCTTCATATTGTTACTTGAATTCAATTCAAATCCATTGCCTATTGGCTATTCCATCAGATTATTACAAATTTATGTAGTAAAAGAGAAGAAACAGACCCATAAATAGGAAATACACTTAAATCACATCTCATGAGTGAATATGTATGAGTGTGTGTGTGTGTGTGTGTGTGTGTGTGTGTGTGGTGTGCAGGGTTGGCAGGTGGGGGAAGGTTGAAGGTCAAAAGTAAGGCCACTTTTGTGGTATTAAGGTAGACTAGCTCATAGGAGTTTAGAAGACTAAGGGAACAGAAGTCTAGGATGTTTAAAAGGGGTAAGGTTTAGGGAGTAAAATAGGATTGTGAGACAAGTACTGAACTTACTAGAGAGGAGAACAATTGACCTGGAGATCCACAGATGATAAAAACAAGGATTTGAATAGGATGGGATATACTTTAAAGGAGGGGAAACTTGTATTAAATGATGATGGGTGAGGGTAGGTCTGAAAGTGAAAGCAGAGAGAAAGGATTATCCCAATTCTTTCAGGTCCTATGCATCCAAATTTAGAAAATATGCCAAGATATCTTGTATCTTCAGAAGAAAGCTAGATTTAATTGAGACCTAAAAGATGGAATGGATGTCTGTGTGACCCTGGGCAGGTCACTTAACCTCAATTGCCTAAAAAAAAAAAGATGGAATGAATGTGAGAGGAAGATATATAGAATAAAGGTGGGTTATTTAATAATAATGCATAGTCCCAGAAGGCACAGACAAATGATATGGTAGAGAAGGACAGAAACTGGATTGAGTGTACTGTGTGTATATTTGGGGGACTGAGAGAGTGACCAGGACATGCTGCCATCATTAATGATCCCCCCCACCCTACCCCATCTTATACTCATTCCCCTGTTGATCCTGCTTTGAATTTAGATACTTCCCAGGCTTGCAAGCATATTTGGGTTAGTTTGTTCTAGCTAGAAAGGGAGCTGGGGAGAGGGGAGTGATGTTTGTGGTGTTGAGGGAAAGGGAATGGGAGTGGGCTAGACAGGGAGTTATATACACATGTGTGTATATATATATATATATATACATATAGACACATACTATGTGTGCATGTGTATGTGTATATACACACATGTTATAAATGTAAAATACCTGTACATGGTATTTCAAAAGTCTTACACACATATACACACATATATACATATGTTATGTATATATACACAGTAAATATATACATGTCAAACTATATGTGCATATATGTATATAATATATGTATAGGTTGTGTGTATTTATGTATGTGTACAAATATATGTACATATATTTGTGTATACACATGCTAGATATAGTATGTATATGGCTTTTGCAATATATATGTATATGTATGTATATACATATATAATTAAACTCATACTTGTAGTTGTTTATTGATCTAGAGAATATATAATTTTTAAAAATCAACAATTGTAAATTTAGTAAGGCCCTTTTATTCAAGAAGCATTTGTTAAGCACCTATTATCTGCAAGGCGTTGTATTAGTTACAGGCTTTTAAATTAATTCATATTTTTAAAATCATTATAGAGGTATCATTATATGGTAGAGAACTAGCCTCAAAGCCAGGAAGACCTGGGTTCGGGTGCTGCCTTTGATATATTGGCTAGGTGACACTGGGCAAGACACTTATTAACCTCTTATAACTTAGTTAATTCTCTTAGACTATAAATTTCAGAGAAGTTGTTGATTTGCCTGGGTAGAGAGGATTCCTTCCCCTGGGATTTCTCTATACAAGTGAAGTCAAAAGTCCATTCTCTATCCTCAAATCAGATTTTTTTTTTTAAAGTAGAAACACATACATGTGTAAGACATATTATTTATTCAAGTTACAGTCTCCTTATTCTTATCCTTATGTTTGCTTCTTTGTTATATGGAGTCATGCTGCATATTTTGTTGCAGCTAAATAAAGATCAAAATGATAATGCTTGGTGTGCATATGGATTCTTAGACCCCTTGCATTCATACTCAGAATCCCCAGGCATCCGTGGCTCACAGATTGGGAACCAATGAATTAGATTGTTATAACATTTCTTCCCTGTACTTGGTTTATATTTACATATATACCTTCCAATGATTCCAGAACTATTCTCTGGATTATAACTTTAGATCAAAGCAGAGAGCCAGAGTCTGTTTACCCAGGAACATGGTTGGCAGAGACCCAAAAATATTGGTCATGCTGATCACCCAGCTGTTCAGACCTGTTCTGCCAATGTGTGTGTAAGCATAATAGCAACCAGTTCCCTCTTTCTCCCTTTTCTGCTCCTCTCTCTCCTGCTCCTTCTCTTTCTTCTTCTTCCTTTCCCTCTCCTCCTTCCTCAGGCTGTCCCTGCCCTCTTTTTCTCTATCATCCTCTCCCACTCCCTCTTCTCTCTCACTTTTTTCTTTATAATAAAAAAACAGGAAAGTTGTGGCTCCATGGTAAAGGATATTTTAGCACATCTCCTTTTCCCAGCAGCCTCTCTGAATTCTCAGCAAGTCATTTAATTTCTCCATATATTTCTGCCTCACTTTCTAGAAAACAGATGACAATCTTTTCCTTCTCAGAGTGAGATACTGCAATAATTAACAGAACAATAACTATAAAGATTGTTATTTGTCCTCTAACCAAAGTATTAGGTAAATTTTGAGTCCTAAATCACTGTTATTATTGTTATTATCATCTGAGGAAAAAAAAACACTCTAATTTAACTATTTTGAAGGTTTGTTAGAACTAGGCCCTTCAAACTGTCCGATCTGTCAATAGTCAATTATATGCCCTGCAAAATATCACTACTCTGTCCTGTTATGCATCTCCACTGCACAATGATTAAGCTAGGCTAAATCATAATTATTGGGCTTTCTGGCAATGAGGTCATCTATTCTGTCCTGATTATGTTGCCCCTATTAATAACCTCCATCACAAAAGGAGTATTTGGGGCAACAGCATTCATGTGGCTGCTTTTTTTTTTCAAGTCTATTATGGAAGCTTCATTGCTATTGGACTTGGTGTCTGTGTGTAAGGATAAATTCTCAGAAATCATTAATAAAGTAATTAAAAATAATGCTTCGGCCATTTCCGTGATCTCAGATTACACCAAGTGCAGTAATTACTGTTAGTGATATGCAATATACCCAGGGCCTATTAAGAAGATTTTTATGGCCTTTTCCCCCATTTTTCTTTTTTTCCCCTTAAAAATCTCTATACATAAAAGGTTGTAAAAGAAATGTGTGCTAACCATACCAAATCCCTCACTTTATCACTTTTGGATGTTCAGAGAAATGCACAGCCATGGAATTTAGAGGTTTCTCTCATTAATAGATTCCTAGTTTCTTTCCTTCACTCTTGTTGCCACCTCTAGGCAAGTTCACGTGCTTCATTTGGGCTTCCCTTTAAAATGTCATGGAGGACAAACTGTAGGTACTCAGTTACCTGGAGGGAATGTCAGAGCAATTACTATTACATATCCTTTGCCGCTGGTGTGGGCTGGCAGTGGGCTGGGTTCAAAATCTGGCAAATGGAATAAGTGTAATCATATAGGCCCCAGGCCCTTTGAGAGTCATCTTTCCCTCTACATTCCACTAAGATATCAGTATCTGGCCCAATTCCTCTTGTTCCCTCCTTGAATCAAGCTAATATGCATGGTTATCTGTCTTCAGGGGCTCTAGATATGAAAATACTATGCAGGGTCCCTCACATAACTGGGGCTGCTCCAGGGTACCTGGTAGATTTTTGAGCCTGATGGATTTAAAGTCAAAAGACCTGGGCTCAGATCTCATGTCTTCCGTTTTTCTGTGTGACTATGGACAATTCACTTAACCTTACTGGGCCTCAGATTTCTCATCTGATGGACTCGAATTAAAGGACCTCTAAACCTATGGCCTCCTCTGTTCACTGGATAGTCAATCCTTGTTCACTAGCCCTAAATGTTAGGGGGTTGTTTATTTTTTAATTAAAAATAATTTTTTTCTTTTGTTGGTTTGTAGCTATTTTCTGGGCATGGAGCCTGGTTTGGCTCAATGTTTGTTTATCATGTGCAGCCTTCCTGGATCCTGTTCTTAGGAGGTATGTGCTTTGTAAGTAAATAAAATTCAATCAGCAATTGGATTGTATATGAATCTTAAAGAACGAGGGTCAGGTTCTTTTTTCGGTCTTTACCTCCTCAATGTTGCAGCTAGGCGGCATCATAGATAGTGTAGGTCCTCAAGGCCACATGTGGCCTTCTAGGTTCTTGGGTGTGGTCTTTTGACTGAATCCAAGTTTTACAGAACAAAACCTTTTACTGAGGGGATTTGTTCTATGAAGTTTGGATTCAGTCAAAGGGCCACATCTGACGACCTAAAGGGCCACATGTGGCCTTGAGGATGCAGGTTCCCCAACCCTGGGCTGTAGGACATGGAATCAGGAAGACCTGAATTAGAATCTTTTCTCAGAACCCTTATTAGCTGTGTGATCATGGCCAAGTCACAACCTCTCTGTGCTTCAACTTCCTCAGCTATGAAATGTGGATAATAATAGCATCTCCCTCACAGTATTATTATGAAGATCAAATGAGAAAACATACATAGAGTGCTTTGTAAACTATACACACACACACACACACACACACACACACACACATATATATATATATATATAAATGCTAGCTATGATGATGATGGAAATAATGCAGATTTTGATAGCTATGACAACCCCTACTTACACTCCTTTCTCCCTTGGCTTTATCATACTCTCCTGACTCTTCTCTAGCCTCTCCAATTATTCCTTCTCCGTCTTCTTTGCTGGGCTTTCATTTGTCTCCTGGCTTCTTAATGTTGGTATTTTCCAAGGGCTTTTCTGTGACCTGATTCTCATCTCTCTCTCTGCTTGTCTCTGTCTCTCTGTCTGTCTTTGTCTCTGTCACTGTCTCTCTCTGTCTCTGTCTCTCTCTCTGTCTCTGTCTCTCTGTCTTTCTGTCTCTGTCTCTCTCTCTCTGTCTCTGTCTCTCTGTCTTTGTCTTGTCTCTCTGTCTCTCTCCCTGTCTGTCTGTCTCTGTCTCTCTTTGTCTCTCTGTCTGTCTGTCTGTCACTCTCTCTTTCTCTCTCTCTCTCTGTCTGTCTCTGTCTCTCTTTGTCTCTCTATCGGTCTGTCACTCTCTCTCTCTCTCTCTGTGTCTGTCTGTCTCTGTCTCTGTCTCTCTTTGTTTCTTTGTCTGTCTGTCTGTCTCTGTCTCTCTTTGTCTCTCTGTCTCTCTGTCTCTGTCTCTCTGTCTCTGTCTGTCTCTGTCTGTCTCTGTCTGTCTCTCTCTCTCTCTCTCTCTCTCTCTCTCTCTCTCTCTCTCTCTCTCTCTCTCCACTCTCTTCTTTGGTAATATTTTTTTCTGGTTTATGACTCCGGATACCACATTTACACAGGTGACTTCCAAGTCTACTCAGTCTGCTTTGCATCTGCTGCCCTGCCTGGTTTCAGCCCCACAGAACAAGCTGCTCCTTCCAGGATAGGTTCACCGCTTCTAATCTTACCTCAAGACCTGATTGACATCACCTTCCTCAGCCTCTTCTCCCTCTGATTGGAAGGCTGGAGGGCAGAATACCAAGCACCTTTCAGTGCCTTCCTTTATAGCAAGTAGAAAACTAGCTCTGGGATCACTCTGCTCTGCATCTGGGAACAAGCTGTCCCCAAAATGGGTACCCCTTGCTGCCCTGCCTACCTTTCTGCCTGTTTCTATGTGTTGTCTCTCTCTTTAGATTATAAGCTCTTTGGTGGCAGAGGCTGTCTTTTTATTAATTGTATCCTCAACACAGCACAATGCTAGCATGTAGTAGGTGCTTAATAAATGTATGTTGGATCATTAAATGTAGATATCTTAAGCATAGGACTTTAGCCCCACATCTGAAACATCTTAAAGGACATCTTTACTTGGATATCTCACAAATCTTGTCCCAAGATCTGAACTTGTCCCAAATCTAAATCAAGTCAAGCAAATCAGGAAGAATTTATTAAGTACTTACTGTGTGCCAGGCATTATGCTGAGTGTTAGAAATACAAATATAAGTAAAAACAAGGATAATTTCTGCATTCAAGGAACTTGAATTTTAATGGGAAAAGGCAACATATAAAAGGAAGATAAAAAAGTGTGGATATATAACCTATATCAAATTGCTTACTGTCTTAGGGAGGAGGTAGGTGAGAAAAGTAGGGAGAAAATTTGGAACTCAAAAACTTTTAAAAATGAATGTTAAAATTTGTCTTTACATGTAATTGGAAAAAATAAAATAGTATTCAAAAAAGAAAAAAAAAAGGTATGGGGAAGAAACCCACATTGGGGCATAGTAATAAAGTCTGGAGAGTCAGAAGAGGATGTAAGAGAGGAAAGAAGGATGACTATCTTGGACTCTTCTTCCAACTGGAGGTCCCAGGAGGAACTCACCATGGAGCAGGGAGCTGCAGGGGCAGAGAGATGTTCCAGAGTGGCCACAAGATGGAGGGTACTTCCAGGGTGAGAAGGCAGCCACGAAATTGTGATAAAATTTAGAGAGTCAGAAGCTGAGCTGGGGGAAAAATCCAAAGGTAGTATCTAGCAAGGGATGTAGTAATAGGACAAAGGATCCCTGAAGTCCCTCTTTCTTGTAGTTTCACTGTTGCTTTAGTTAGAACTATTATTCACTTAGTCTTTCATTTTTGAAAATTTGAGTTAATATATGTGAAGCTGCACATAGGATCATAGAATTTAAATAGAGTTAAATGGAATTTTAGAGATCATATAGTCCATTCAATTCATTTTGCCAATGAGGAAATTGAGGTTCAGGGTTTTGTCATTCACTTATCTTTTACATCCAACATGGTACAGTGGAATGAGTTGAATATAAAGTCACAGAGCCTGAGTTTGAGTTCTAGGTCTGTCAGTTTTTACTCATGTGACCTTAGGTAAATCATTTAATCTTCCTTGGTACATCAGTCTTCCCATCTGTATGTGAAATATTTTGGACAAAATGATGTCTAAGGTACTTTGGTTCTCTAAATCGATGATTCTATGATCCATCTCTTACATCTGTGCTCTCTATTGTTACTGCCACCACTCTAGGAATACCTTCATTGTCATCCACCTCACCTATTGCAGCAATCTTCAAATGGATCTTCTATGTGTACTCTCACCCCTCTAATCTATCCATGATACCATTACTAAAATCATCTTTCTTTTGAATAGATGTTATCATGATACTAATCTGGCTACAAATCTTCAGTGGTTCCCTATTACTGAGTAACGTTCAACTCCTTTCCTGTCATTCAAGACCTTTGGCATTATGGCTTCATCTTATATTTCCAGCCTTACTTGTCCCCTCCATGCTTACTGTGCTCTAGTCATTGACTCTCTTTACCCCCCTCCCACATCTCTTATCATGCCCTGAGCTTATCAGTCATTGTGTCTTTGCTCACACTATCCTCTATGCCTAGAATGTTTTCCTTCACTCATCTTCATCCATGAAATCCCTGCCCTTCCTTTAAACCCCATTTCAAATACTACTTTGTCCATGAAGTTTCATCTGATCTTCTTTGTTGATAACTATCTTCCTTCTTACACTTTATATAACAGTTTATGTTGTACATTTCTGATTCAAATGTTATATAATATTGCATATTAGAGGTGCCTAGTTTTATTCCTTACTCTTTCTAGACCATAAGCAACAAGAGTACAAAAACTATATCTTATATAAGCTTCATATTCCTTCCTTCCACCCCTGGGTTCTAATACAGTCCTCTGGACAGAACAGATGCTTAATAAATGTTAAATGAATGAATGAGTAAATGAATGGAATGTCTACCTTTGTAACAAGGAAACTATTTTGTCTATTTCACTGAAGAGAGGCAAGATTTTCCCAGTTATATATCTTTTCCATTGTATGTGGGTGAATGTGTGAAGTTTAAGGAGAGAAAGAGGAGGAAAGAAGAAGTATAAAGGTATTCCTTTTGAGTCAATGGTCTCTCAGCATATGGAGGAGCATATGGAGGCAACAAGCTGGGAGAATATCTGGCTCAGAATTATATCCTATATGCAAAGAAGTTGACTTTTCATTAAAATGTGTTTATTTTAATACATAGGATACTTCACTAGAATTGTGTCAGCTCTTTGTGGCTCTACAACTTCACAAAAAACATTTTTTAAGCTTGTGAGAATTGGGTGCTGATAGTAGGGAATTAGCCCCTTATTGGGGAGGACAAAGTTAATATCTCCCCAGATTTGCTTTGGAAAACATGCTTTCTTTTGGCTCATCCTTCACTAATAAGACTGAAAATGGGATAACAATTTCCATCTTGGGAATGGTAATTAAGGCACCTTATGCAGTATGTTGATTTGAATAAAAGCTGACAATTTTAATAAATTATTCCCCATGTTTTGCGTTTCATGTTAATGAAAAGAGTTTACCTACATGGTTGGTGGGTGCTATGTAGTTATATAAAAATCATTGCTTTACTGCTGGACCATTCTACTTTAAATTCTATCTATCTGTCTATCTATCTCTCTCTCTCTCTCTCTATCTATCTATCTATCTGTCTGTCTGTATGTCTGTCTGTCTGTCTGACTGTCTGTATGTCTGTCCATCCATCTATCTTCTTCCCATCTAATGAAATAATATAGAACACTTTGAAAACTTCAAAGTACTATTTAAATCCATCTAGTCTTTTTTTCCTCTTTCCCTCCCTTCCTTTCTTCCTTATCTTCCTTCCTTCCTTCTTTACTTCTTTCCATTGTTCCTTCCCTCCCTCCCTTCTTCTGTCCTTCTCTAATGTTCTCTCTCTCTCTGTCTCTCTGTCTCTCTGTCTGTCTGTCTGTCTCTCTCTTTCTCTCCACCCCTTTGGGTTCATCTCTCCTTGTACCAGGGGTGGGGAATCTACAGCCTCAAGATCATATGTGACCTTCTAGGTACTTGGATGTGTCCTTTTGTCTGAGGCCAAGTTTTACAGAACAAATTGTTTTATTAAGGGGATTTGTTCTATGAAGTTTGGGTTTAGTCAAGGGGCTGCACCTGAGGACCTAAAAGGCCATATGTGGCCTTGAGGTTGCAGGTTCTCCATCCCTGCTTGTCCTAACACTGGTATGTTGAGTCCTTAGAGGGACAGTTGCTACTACTCTCAGAGTTTTAGGGGTAAGCTTGTGAGTGGCTATCTTCTAAATACTATAGATTATGAGCCCATCTAAGCACTTTCCTCTAACAATCATCTCATAGACTTAGTTCTTTAGCAGAGGTATTTACTCAAATGGCGTAGTAAAAATAATAGTTACAAAGCATTTTCACCCCAGATCTAGGGCAGTATTTTCTATAAATGTATTCAGAGTATATCTAACACTCTAAGTTGCAAGTAGGTCCTCACCTGGAAGTTCGCTTTTCTAATAAAATTATGGATCTAGTCCTTATTCTTATTACTTTTACAGAATAATCTCAGAGTTTGAAGAGACCCCAGAGATAATTTAGTCAAGATTCTGCCATCAAATAACCATCTATTTTTCACTTGATAAGTGTATTGTTTCATGCAAATCCTGTACCTTACCTCACCAGAGTGGCCTGAATCAAGTGTGGCCCAGAATATAAGGTAAATAAAATGAATAAATATTTTACTAATATATTAGCCTCTGTTATTTAACTTCAGAAACAATAATAAATGATGTAATTAATTTGTATTCTTAGGGTAAGAAATGAATTTGTTCTAGTTACACCTTTGGGTAATTCTTGAAGTATATTTTCAGGAAAAAAATCACAAACCATCAACAATAACCCCTCACCCCCATATTTAATTCAAGAGAAAAATGTTCATGTTAAATGGTGACCCATCTAGAATCTTATTATGCTTTCCTAGAAGCTAAGTCTCTTTTTATAACTGGAAGAACAAGGTTTGGGTTAGCAGTTTCTGATAGGATTTCAAGCTTTTTGCTTTGGTGCTGGGATCATACCTTCTTGAAATTTGAGGAAGTGGAATCTGTTTCCCTTTTTGGTGCCCATTAAGTTCATGTCCAGGATGTAATAAAGTAGTTGTTTTAGCCCTGGGGTGTATTGTATAAAACTACATTTCTGTTTGTTCTGATTTCCACCTTCATCGGAATCCATAGGTTCTAAAACATGATGAAAGCTTACCCATTGCTAAGAAGAAGTAAAGAAGAGAAATGGAAACTTGTTTTCATGTTAAAATGTCATTATTTATTATAAGGTAAAGAAAAATTGAACATTAAAATTTATTTTTCTTTCTTTTTTTGGGGGGGGGGGCTAGGCAATGGGGTTAAGTGACTTGCCCAGGTTCACACAGCTAGTAAGTGTTATGTGTCTGAGGCTGGATTTGAACTCAGGTCCTCCTGAATCCAGGGCCAGTACTCTATCCACTGCTCCACCTAGCTGCCCCAAACATTAAAATTTCAAGACAAAGCCAGATTCTAAAAAACTAACAAGGAAATCATGGGGAAAAGTAACATTGCAGAGTATATTCTGAATGATATCTTGTGAACTTACAGCAGCTTATCATTATCTTCCAGCCTCAAAAATCTGTGTGTATATAGATAGAGATAAAGATGTATGTATATATATACATATAAAATGTATGTATATATGTATGTATGTATATATGTGTATATGTATGTATGTTTGTGTGTGTATCCAGAGTTTTGTTAGAGTCCAAATTTTCTGTCTCTACTTTGCTAACATCAGATTTTACAGAATTAAGGAATTGATTTAGAGACTATCATCTGAAGCAGAATTTCCTCTATAATATACCCAAAGTAGTCTAGAAACCTTTGCTTAAAGACTTCTAGAGAGAGCCAATCTATTACCTTCCAATGGAGATCACTAAGAAGTCTTACATCAAGTATAATTTTGCCTCTTTGCAACTAATACCTCCTGCTCCTCCATCCTTGAAGACCAAGCAGAATAAGCTTAATCCTGTTTTGATATTTCTAAAACATCTTAAGATAAGTATCAAGTCCTGTTCCCATCAAGTCTTATCTTTTCCAGGCTCAACATCCCTACTTCCGTCAATACTCAAATGAAATGATTCTAAGTCTTGTCACAATTTTGGTCAGCCATTCCTGGACCCTCTTCAGGTTATAGTTGTCTTTCCTATAATGTGGCTTCCTGATTGGAACACAATAGTTTAGATATCATCTGACAAAGACAGGATACAATGGGGCTGTCATTTGTCTCGTCCTCTCTCTCTTGGTGCAGTCTAAGATCACATTTATTTTCTGGACTGCCAAGTCTCATTGATCAATTCAACAAGCATTTATTAAGTATCTTGTATTTGCAAGGCATTTTGCTAGATGTTGGTTATATAAAGATGACAAAAACAACAATCAAGGACCTTGCATTCCTCTGGGGATTTCAACACATAAGCAATAGAACAAGATAATTTAAGAAGGAAGAGAACAAACACTAACAGCTGGGTAAAATCATGAAAACTTTCTGTAAAAGATAGCACCTTAGCTGAACCTTTAAGGATGCCAAATATACTAAGTGGTGGATGTGAGAAAGGAGTGTGCAAAAGTACTGAGGAGTGAGATGAAATATTGAGTTGGGTGGAAGGAACAACTGGTTTTTCTGGAATATAGTATGTGAAATGGAGTAATTAAGAAGTAGGGAAGAATGAGCTGGGTCCAGGTGTGAAGATCTTTAAATTTCACAGTGAATGGTTCATATTTTTCCTAGAGGTAATAAGGAATTACTGAAGATCTGAAAGTATGAGAATGACATGGTCGGACCTATGCATAAGGGAGGATATTTTGGCATCAGGGTGAATGGTGGAGGAAGGATTGAAGAAAGGATATTGCAAGTAGGGAGAACAATTTGGAGCTATACCACAAGCTAGGCCGGAATTGATGAATATCTGAAGTAGAATGATAACAGTGGGGGTGGAAAGAAGTTAATATGTATGCAAGATATTGTTGATTTAGAAATGATAATAGTTGGTGACTAATTGGATATGGGTGGTAAGGAAGAGAGTTGGAAATGACCAAAATGCTGAACTTGGATTACTGGAAGGGTGATCATGCCCTCAACAGAAACAGAGAAGTATGAAGGAGATATGGGTTTCAGGGAAGATAATGAATGCTCTTTTGGCCATGTTTACAGAGCATCTAGATGAAATCGTTCAATAGGCAGTCAACAATGCAGGACTATAATATGGGAGTGTGATTAAGGTTCAATATATAGATTTGGGAATCATTTGAACAGGGTGATAAATGAATCCCTGGAACTAAGGAGACCACTGAGAGAATGGGTAGGGAAGTTGATCTTTTCAGTCCAAGAGTAAAACTTTATACTTATCTCAGCTAAACTTCACCTTATTAAATTCATCCCCATAGTCTTCTCTCTCTCTCTCTCTCTCTCTCTCTCCCTCCATATATATAATATAGATATAATATACATATATATATATATTTCTGACTGTTATACATGTTAACTATCTTTCCCAGTTCTGTGTCATCTGCAAATACCATAGACATGTCATCTCTGCCTTTATCCAAGGCATTGATAAAATGTTAAGCAACACAGGACCAAAAATAAGGCATCGTATTAAAGATTTACTTCTAATTTTATATCCAACCACTAATTTTTTTTATCTAGTAACTCAACCAATCATGATCCCACCTTGCTGCACCATCATCTACCTATATCTCGCTATCTTTTTCCTCCCACAAGAATAGCATATGAGCCTTTGTCAAATGTTTTGCCAAAAATCTCATCTATGTACAATAAACCCATAATCAAATTGAGGAATCTTGTCAGAAAGAGAAGTAAAGTTGGTTTGGAATGAAGGTAGTTTGTTGTTGATGAAAACATTCTGGTTCTTTGTGATCATTGTGTTCTTTTGCCTTTGATAATACATTCTAGAATTTTTCCAGGAATCAGAGTTAAGCCCATTGGCCTTTAGTTTGTAAATTCCAATCTCTGAAATAGAATTCTTCCTTATCACTGCCTCTCAGAATCCCTCTCTTCCTTCTAGGCTCAGCTCAGCTCTAAATTTACCATGATATTATCCACATTGCTTTGCTTGTTTGTGGCTCTCTATTACAAGCAAGACAATATGGGGCTCCTCTTTCCATTTTTAAATGCTTTGTCAAGGTCTTTTTTATTATCCATTTTTACATCATTATCACTGCCTCCTCCCCAAAGCATCCCCTTATCCTCCTCCTCCTCCTCCATGACAATGGTTAGTATTTCCTCAAGTTTTCATATGATACTTTTTTTGGAATTTTCATTTTTTCATTCACATTTTATCTTGCATTATAATTGTTTCTCCTATTTTATATGTAAGTATCTTGAGGTCAGGGACTTTGCCATTTCTTTTTTTACATTTGTATCCCAAGGTCCTTGAACTTAATTGTTCATTGCTTAATCAATGTTTATCAATGATGATTGATGAAATTAATCACTACATCAAAGAACTGGAACAATATTTAACTGAATTTTCATAATCTTGTTGCTTGTGGGATAAAGTGATTAACATGGCATGTGCCATGGTTGGTTGGTTGTCCTTCGTTTTCAAAGAGAACCAATGACTTCATCAAGTCATGGCTTGACTTGTATATAAATTTGATTTAAATGAGGCAGAGTTGTACAAAGCTCTTAGCCTCTCTTACACTTTTGGGGGCAGTGATAATGATGTAAAAATGGAGAGTAAAAAAATCATTGAAGTGCAATGGCAAGACAAAAGTCAAGACAACTGGCAGTGACCCAGGATGCAGTAAATGACCTTGGTGCACTATACAGCATCTGCTTCAGCTGTCTTCATGGCGTTGGAACAAATTGTTCACACCTGCTCATTCTGCTGGGGTGGGGTGGGAGGGGTAGGGGAGTGGGTGTTGTTGCGGAATCTATACATGCTTTAAGTAGACATCCCCCCTAACTTGCTGATGGGTTTTAGGCCTGTTAGTTACCCTCAATCTGGTTTAGCCCATTTGCCAAGATGGTTTTACTGGGATAGAGATACTACACATGCTATAGTTTCTTGGAGCATAGATGAGAGGTGGGTGACCAGTTGGACACCAAATATGGATCAGCAGCTTTGAAAAGGTCTTGCTAAGCCCTCACAGCAGAGGTACTAGTTTTCCCTGAATACACCATATATCCATAAGTGATATCTGAGACCCAGGTCTTCATGGCTTCAAGTCTAATACTTTAGTCACTATGCTTTGATGATATCCATACTATGTCAGGAATTATTATGAAGCCTAGAGTATGTTTAATGGATTCCCTGCAGATGGTTTGTAAGAGGATATACACAAAAGTCTCATGGAATGGGTAGATTTAGATGGATGAGGATCATTGTTGTTGGCATTTCATTGAATACATTCACACATGAAAACACAAATGTGCAGGACTATTGTAAGGCTAAAGATTTTATTACTAACTGGCTAGTTGACAGATTTTCTCTATATTTTGGTCTTCTTGTCCTTATAATGTTTACATGGCCTGTTGCCAACATTGTACTTGAAGACATTTCTTCATGTTATTATTAGCCAGCAATTCTATTTAGTCTTTGTAAACTCAAATTCTTAGCCATGCCGTAGAGAGGCATTAGAACAGGACTTGACAGAAGGGAAAGAAGGTGATTGGGAAGAGCATAGGATAACTGATAGAGAGATGTTGTGCTTCAGTAATATCCATACAATATCATGAATTCTTATAGTGCCTAGAGTATGTTGAATGGATCCTCTGCCAAGGACTTGTAAGAGAATATGAGCAAGAGTCTGTCAAGGTGGGTAGATTTAGATGAGTGGGGCTCTTTAATACTGGAGAGAGTTCCCATTCTGATGAGATCACAGATACACCAAAGTATATAGATGTAATATATATGCATATATATGTATAGATATACTAATATATATCATATATATATAATTATGTATATAATTATTTAAGTAGCAGACATTAAGCGCATATGGAACATATTTTGGGATGAGTTGGTAAAGGCTACTCCATAAGTCATGAACCTGAGACTGTGTTCCCCACCGATACCTAAAAGTTGTCTGGGAAATTTGGGAATATTGTTTATGAAATGGATCCTTTGAGCTCATCATCACATAAGCTTCATTGGATTCATCCTCTGCTACAAAAGATTACTTATGGAAATGGAGAGTTACGTGGTATGCATGAAACTGCAAATTTGCTACACCCAGCTTGCTCTTTTTAATGTATTGTTATTATATTATCTTACAATGTTTTGCCTTTAACATGAAAAAACCCATATTGCCTTGCTTGTCTGTGGCCCCTATGACAAGCAAGGCAATGTATTTCTCCTCTTTATATTTTAAAAATGTTTTATTGAGGTCCTTTTCTTTTCTATTTTCCTTTTTTTTGTATCTATCACTACCGCCCTCAATTCTATCCCACTATCTTTAATCCAGTTTTCCTCCTCACCCCCAAATAAAAGTCTTTTCTTAAAATTATAGTCAAGCAAAGCATATTTGTATTGTAGTAGTTATGTCTGAAAATGGATATACCATTTTGCACTTAAGGTCCATTTCTCTATTGAAAGATAAGAAGCATGTTTCATCATTAGTCTTCTGGAGTCATAATTGGCCTTAATATTTACATTAATCAGAGTTCTTAAGTCTTCCAAAGTTGTTTTCCTTTACAATATTATGGTAATTGTATAGATGATTCTGTTGGTTCTGCTTATTTCATTGTGCATCAGTTAAGTCTTTCAAAGTTTCACTGAATTTGTCCCTTTCATCACTTTTTTTTTACTATTTTTTTTAAATTTTAGGCAGTTGGGGTTAAGTGACTTGCCCAGGGTCACACAAGTGTCAAGTGTTTGATCTGAGGCCAGATTTGAACTCAAGTTCTCCTGACTCCAGGGCCAGTGCTCTATCCATTGCGCCACCTAGCTGCCCCTTCTTTCATCACCTCTCATGATACAATACTAGTCTACTGCATTCATATGCCCTAATTTGTTTAGTTAAGCCCCCAGTTGATGAGTACCAACTTTGTTTCCAGTTCTTTGCTGCAACAAAAAGTGTTGCTACAAATATATTTGTACATATTGGTCCTTACTTTCTGTCCTTGATCTATTTAGGGCACATACATAATAGTCACGGAGTTAAAGTGCATGAACAGTTAGTCACTTTTTGGGTATAGTTCCTAACTTATTTCCGGAGTGATTGGAACCAATTCACAGCTCCATCAATGATTCATTAGTGTGCTTGTCCTACCACAGGCCCTCCAAGAGTGTCATTTTCCTTATTTGTCAGCTTTGACACTGTATTGGGTATGAGTTATAACCTCAGGATTATTTTAATTTGTACTGCTCTTTTCACTTATACCTTCTCCAGAGGAGAGCCACCTAACATACAAGATGGTTTCTAGAATTCATGACATTGAATATCTATATCACTTCTGGTACTTATCCTGGTTAGAAATGGGTAAAAGAGAGTGTATATTGATTACAAAGATACTTTCTTGTCATAGTATACAATCTCCAGTTTCTCCACTATTCATTTACATGGTTACAGTTATGCCTTATTCATTATACAACATATCTCTTCTAAAAATGGGGTTTTAAGCAAGGGTCAATGAACTTTTAAAAACATTTTTGGTAACTATATAACAATGTAATTGGTTTCCTTTTTGATCCTGTGTATTTTATTTTATGCACTGAAAAACATGAAGGGATCCATAGGTTTTACCAGATTGTCGAAGGGGTCCATAACACAAAAAGAGTTAGTAATTCCTCATCTAAAAGAATTCCCAGCTATTTATTTACATCATATCATTAAAATCACTATGCCATTTTGGTAAAAGGGATCTCCTTCTTCTAAAAAAAAAAGATAGAATTAAAAACCATCTGTAGCTATCTCCATGATGCCAAAACAATTGATCAACTCAGTGGAAAATGTAGTCAATCAACTAATTTGTTTAATCTTCTTGTCAACATCCAACCAGTTGAATTGATTTTTTTTGGACAAGAACAAATTGGATAAGAATAAAGTTGCACTTACTCTAATTTCTCCCAGCTCACCTATGTGACTCAGCAGGTGGCCAGGACCCACAAATCGTCAAGAAGACAGGAGTCTTAATTGGCAACAAATTGGAATAAAGGGAATTTGCTTGTGTGTATGTCTGTGTATGCCTACTATATGTACAGAAATTTTAAAAAAAGTAAGGTTTTCTGGACCAATAAGCTTTTGCTCCTTTTCTATAAATGTTTCTTTTGCTATTTAATGCAGTCAATAAAAAGTATTGCTTGCCTGGTTCTATTGAATTTCACTGTTCTAGCTCTGTAAAAATAAAATTGCACACTTCTTCCAAAACAATATTTTCCATAATAACCATCCTTTTAAAAACAGACAAGTAATAGCTTTATAAAGCTAGAAATAAGTATCCAATAGCCAAATGCAAATGCATAAAACAAAACTATGTGCTTTAAAAACCAAACTACTTTTGTATATGATTCCTGACAACAGAATCACCCTATAAATTTTATCTAAATACCAGACAGTAGGAACTGGGTATAATACATCCCTCATACTATGAATAAAAGGAAAGTAAATCACATTGTTACATTCTGTGCAATTGATGTCGTGGCATGATAGGAGGGTTTTTATTTTTTAAAAAGTCCTTTGTGGCACTGTATTAATATGTTCATTTTTTTTTCAGGGCTGTTAAAGTGCCTTCAGACTGATAAGCCCATTTTTAACTATATATTGGATACTGGAAGAGAATTTTGTCAGGAATAGACTAACATATTAAAGTATGAGGAGGGAGAGGAATTTACATACTGAGATATGTGATCCAGGAAAAACAGTAATTGCTGAAGAAAGTGGGGGGAAGAAAAAGGTACCTAAACTCATCCATGTGAATGAATATTTCTTAGTATGGAGGAAAGAATTAAACAGAAGGTAAGTTACTAACAGAAGGAGAGTCTGGTAATTTAGAAAGATCAATGCCAATTATTCTTCTCCCTTCTTCCAGGTAGGATGAGCTTAGTGGTATAGCAGGTGCTGCTCTTAATAGTATTATCCAAAGATGTTCTTGATGCACTCTTTCTAACTTGGAAGTATTATTTAGATTAATAACACCCATTTATGTATGAGTTCAATTCATTTCAATTTAATTAAAGTTTGTTAAGCATCTAAGGTGTATGTGGTAGGGTAATATGGAATTTGCAATATAAAGGAAGAGAGAAATATGGATACAAATAATTATGATACAAGGAAGAGTAAGAAAAATGCAAAGGAAGGGACTATGAAAAATGTAATGAGATATTTGAGGAAAAAGAGGTCTTTGTCACCTGAGGTATAGGTAGTAGATCATTCAAAGCTCACTTTAGCTGGGCCTTGAAGGAAAGAAGGAATTCCTCTGGGTATATCTTTCATATACCTATTTGTGTAAAAATTACCACTCCTCCCCCACCCCTGCAATTAGAATGTAAGCTCCTTGAGGGAGGGAACCTTTTTCATTTTTTCATTTGTATCCTCAACCCTTAACATTTAGCACAGTGCCTGACACAAAGTAAACACTTAATAAATGCTTGCTGATTGATTGATTGCTCTGCAAGGGGATGTACGTAATAAATGAGATGAGATTGGATGTAATGTTCTACTCCAGGTACAATGGAGCATGAGCGTGGACATGAGCAAAGTCATGGAAGCTGCAAAGGTAATGCTTAGAATAGTATGTAGTATGATTTGTCTTGAATACAAAGCATGTGAAAAGAAGTAGTTTGAGAATAAGACATAAAGCTAGGTAGAATCTAGATTATTGAAGGAGTTGATGGGCTGAATCAAGGATTTATATTTGATTTATTAGGCAGTGGGGAACCAGTTAAGGTATTTTGAGTACAGAAATGTCATGACCCACAGTTTATGAACAGGATACACAACAGTATGTGGGAAGCCAAATGGCACAGTAGATAGAATGCCAGGCTTGGAGTCAGGAAGACCTGAGTTCAAATATAGCCTCAGACACTTAATAGCTGGGTGACCCTGGGCAAGTCACTTAACCCTATTTGCCTCAGTTTCCTCATCTGTAAAATAGGGATAAGAATAGTACCTAGCTAGTACCTAGATGTGAGGACTAAATAAGATAATAATTGTAAAGTGCTTAGCACAGTGCCTGGCACGTAGTAAGTGCCATATAAATGTTAGCTATTATTATGTTAAGGACAAATGTGCAAGAAAACATGATCTCCACCTTCTAGTAACTTATAGTCTAGTAGAGGGAATGGCAAGTATATTAATAATTATAATATAAGTTAGACTTTAATAAGTGCACAGGAAAGATTTAGAGTGCTATGAAAGATTCAAGAGTAAAAGGAGATTCTATATACTTGAGAGAACCCAAGAAAGCTTCATGGAGGAAGTGGCCCTTTTGTTGGATCTTAAAGGAAGGGAAGGACTTAATTAGCTAGAAATGTTGAGTGAATCTATTCCAAGGTCTAAGAAACAATGTGCATACAAATAGGAAGAAGGAAGAAAGTGAGATGAGATCAGGGAATAGTAAGTGGTCCAGTTTGGAAAGAAAAAAATCATTCAACAAGTATTTACTAAGTATGTATCATATGCCAATAATATACTATTACTACTACTGGCTAACATTTAGATGTGGTAAGCACTGTGCTAAGCACTTTATAAATATTCACAACAGCCCTAGGAAGCAGGTACTATTATTTTCCCCATTTAACAAGTGAGAAAACTGAGGTTAAGTGGTTTCCCCAGAGTCACAAAGCTCAGAAATGTTTCTGCCAGATTCAAATCCAGGGCTTCCTGCCTCCAGAAGAAAACTGAAATTATCTTGTTACTTTGGGCACTCCTAGTGTTCCCCAAACCCACCATGCTCAGATGGGATGGACCTTTGACATTCATGGCCAAAGGAATTTGAGGCAAATAAAGGTCCACTACTTCCTCCAGCTCTTTCCACAGCTGCCTGTTGATAAGGCTTGTGGACTCTTATTACCAAGGAAATTTTAGGTACCCTACTTCAGAGTAAATCCCTTATATCCTAGGTGAAACCTCCTTGACAAAACAAGTTGAAGCCTGGGAATAAAACATAAGTATGAAATAGTGTGGTAGAATTTGTCCTTTATGTAAATAAAAGCAAAAATCTCACATATTATCGGAGTGACAGAGAGCATCAATGGGTGAAAAAAGCTAAGTAAAAAAAAGTATAAAAATGGAAGAATCAGAAGGAGACTAGGTGGAAGAAATGAAATAATAATTCAAGAATAAAATAATAAAACAGAACTCAGTCCTTAATAGAAAATCATTTTTGGGTGGCAGGATAATTCAGAAGAACACCCTTGAAAGGTAGGACAGCACTCTGAGGTAATAAATGGTCATGATGGCAAAAGAGAAATTAACAGGTTTTTTAGTTTCTCTTTCTGTCTGAATTGTGGGAGAGCAAGGATAATATGTTGGAGGGAATGGGAAGGTAACTCACAGAGAGCAGAATGGGAGTTGAATAGAGCCAGCAGAAAGGAAATAATCTGATAGCTCAGGAGCTAACATATGGTAAGTGTTTAATAAGTGCTGAATGATTGCTAATATATTTATAAAAATTTGTAAACATGAACTTTCTATATAAGATGACCTATGCTTAGTATTACTCTGTACTCTAACAAAAACAGGGCTACTTGTTCTCCCCACAGTTATCCCACAATTCCTTCTTCCACTTCTTCAATCACACTGCAAATGTGCTCTTCCTCAAACTCTGCCTGTTGAAATTTTATCCATCCTTTGAGAAGCCTTTCCCTTATCCCCTAAGATAAAAGGAGTCTTTCCTCCCTCAGAATTTGCTCAATATTTTGTACTGATTTTATTGAGTTTTTTTGTTCTAGTTTCTATTTGTATTTTTGTACGGGATCTATCTCTACAATGGGAACATCTCCACCTTTGGTGTCCATTGAAAATGGGAGCCTTAAAACACAAACGTGGAAATGAGAGATGTACAACTGGTTAATTGGACAGCTTTTGAAACAGGAATTACTCTTGTGTACTGGGAATTGAGATATAGAATTAATAGGATCTGAACTAGGGACAGAATATATCTAATAAGGACCAGGAATTCTATTCTTTCCCTCATTTCCAGGGCCTCTAATTGTTAGTTTGCTCTGATTGTTAAAATTATCTTGCACATATTTATTTGTATAACTATTCTACTACCCCAGTGAAATGCATGTGCTATGAACTTAGCAACTCCATCCCCCACCCCACATTTTTGAAATCCAGCATCTAGACTACTGTCTGTATAGATAGCAATAGCTTAATGATGAGTGTATGGGGTGTTAAGGGAATAGGGCCACTTACCCATCTCTGGTGTCTACCTATCATTCAACTCTCACCCATGGCTCCAAGAAGCTATAGAATGTGGAGAGGCCACACCCTGGTTAGCTGTCTCTGTGAATGTAGTTGACAAGTTTTAAACCCATTGGCCAGTTAAGGGGATGCCTACCCCAAGGATGTGAAGACTTCTCCAGGCAGAGTGGGTGGCCGAGAATGATTTGTTCGAACAGCCATGAAAGTAGCTGAAGCAAGTGCTGTAGAGCAGATCTTGTTAAGACATGGAAGACATCAAGGCCATTCACTGCATCATGGGGCTTGGCTTTCAAAAGTTGTTTTGACTTTTGTCTTCCCACTGGACATCAACTATTCTGGAAGAGAGAGGGAGGCTGAGGATTTGTGCAACTCCACCTCACTTTAATCCAGTTCATGTGTAATTCAAGACATTATTCATTTGTGATGTCATTTGTCTTCTTTGAAAAGGAAGGATTAATAACAACAGCTTAATGAACACTTGTTAAATGAATCAAGAAATACCTTTGGATCCAATCCAGAAAAATCTTTAAACAAAAAAGGAAGATGAGGGAGAAAACTGCCCAGATACAACTGTCAAAAATACTAAAGAGAAAAACACATATGGCATGAGGTTAGGAACACGAGGGTCCAGGAAAAAATAACCACAAAGAGGGACAGAAATGATAAAAATGACCTCAGATGTCTATGTGCTAATTACTAGAATATGGGTAATAAAATGAGCTAGAGATTTTAATGCAGGGAGATAAAGATGACCTCATAAATACCACTTAGTTGTGGTGTTATATGACTCATGACTGGAATATAGCAATGGAGGGTACACTTTTTCCCCAAAGAACAGATAAGATAAAAGGGGTGGTTGAGTCATATAGAATATTGAGAGAATTTATTCCTTTACATAAATCCATGGACCTAGTCTCATAATATCCAGGAACTGTGGCAGAGAACATTTCAGTGAAGATAAATGAAGGGAGAGTTGGAAGAGATATTAAGGTGAAAGTATAATACAGACTGTCTGAAGAAGTTATTGAATGACAAATTCCTGGTACAGGTATCAAACTTGGCATGGAAACTGGATATAGTTGTGAATGGAGATTCCATCCATCGAATCAAACAATTAATAAACACTAGGTACTTACTATCACTGTGTTAAACAATAGGGGGTTAAAAAAAGGCAGAAAACAGTTCCTGCCTTCAAGAAGCTTACAATCTAATGAGGGAGACAACATGCAAACAAATATGTACAAAGGAAGCTATATACAGGATAAATAGGAAATTATGGAGAGAAGAAAGGCACTAGAATTAAGAGGGAATTGGGAAAGACTTCCCATAAAAGGTGAGATTTTAGTTGGGATTTTAAAAGGAAGCCAGAGAAGTCAATAGGTGCAGTAGGGGAGAGAGAGTATTACAGCCAGGGAAAATACCCTGAACAGAAAGCTGGAGAGTCTTGCTTTTAGAACATCTGGGAAGCCAGCACTGGATCAGAGAGAGAGAGAGGAAGGGACCTTGTAGAATAAGTTATATAAGGAGACTGGAAAGATAGGAGGGGGCTACATTAGGATGGGTTTTGAATGCCAAATAGAGCATTTTGTATATGATCTTGGAGGCAATAGGGAGCCACTGAAGTTTATTGAGTAAGAAGTGATATGATCAGATGTGTACTTTAGGAAAATCTTTTAGTGGTTGATTGGAGTGGGGATACTTGAAGCAGGTTGATCTACCAACAGGCTATGATAATAGTCCAGATGTGATGTAATGAAGACCTACAATGGAGTAGTGGCAGTATTAAAAGAGAGAAGGAGGCATATTCAAGAGATGTTGCAAAGGTAAAATTAGCAGACCTTTGCCAGTTTGGATATGGAGGGGTGGGGATAGAGATTAATCCAGGATGACTCCTAGATTTTGAGTATGAGGATCTGGGACTATAGTGTTACTCCTCAGAATAATAGGAAAGGTGGTAGGGGGTTTAAAGGGGACGATGATGGGTTTGGTTTTGAACATATTTAGCTTGAGATAACTACTGGACATCCAATTTGAGATGTCTGAAAAGCAGTTGGAGATGCTGCGGCAAGAGAAGTAAATCTAAGAATCATCAGCATAGAGAAGATAATTAAATCCATTGGAGCTGATGAAATCACCAAGTGAAGTAGTATCCAGGGAGAAGAGAAGACAACCCAGGACTGAACTCTGAAGGGTACCTGTGTTAGAGGGATGATCTGAATGAAGATACAGTAAAGGAGTCAGAAGGAACTGTCAGGTAGGAGAAGAACCATGACAGAGTGGTGTCCCAAAAACCTACAAAGAAAAGTATCAAGGAGGAGAGAGTAATCAACAGTGCCAAAGGCTACAGAGAGATCAAGGAGAATGAGGATTGAGAAAAGGCCGTTGGGCTTGGCAACTAGGAGATCATTGGTGACTTTGGAGAAAACAGTTTTGGTGCAATGATAAATTTGGAAGGAGATTGTAAGGGGTTAACAAGAAAGTAAGAGGAAAGAAAATGGAGGCACCTATTGTAGACAACCTTTTCCAGGAGTTAAGTCACAAAGGGCAGAAGAGAAATAGGATGATAATAGGGATGGAAGGATCAAGTGAGGGTTTTTTCCCACAATGGGGAAGACGCGGGCATTTGGAGGCTACAGGAAATGAGCTAGCAAAGAGGAAGAGATTGAAAATAAGTGAAAGAGTGAGGATGATGGGGGGAAATCTGTTGAAGGAGATGGGACAGAGTGGCATCCCTTGGATAAGCAGAGGGGTTAGCCTTGGTAAAGAGTAAGGCCATTTCATAACTGAAATGAAGGCAAAGGAAGAGAGAGTGGCAGAAGGCATCTGAGTTATAAGAAATGAAAAAGAGGAGAGAAGAGGGAGTTATTGGCAAATGGCTTCAAGTTTCCCTGTAAAATATCAGGCAAAGTGTTCAGTGGAGAGAATGGGGGCAGATGAAGCCATGAGGAGTTTAAGGATGGATGAAAGTGTGTGGAAAAGCCAATGTGGAGAATAGGATAGTGAATTAGTAACTAATTTAGTTAGTAGGCTTGCCCAGCAGCAGTGAGGGCCCACTTGAGGACATACAGCATGAATTTGTAGTGAACCCAGTTAGAATAGTTGTGTGATTTTCTCCATTGAAACTCTTCCTATGCTCAAAACAGAGCAAATGATTTTTTGACATTGTTTTCCTGACAATTTCGTATTTTAAAAGGTAAAGGAAGTAGAAAGGGGAACTGATACTCTAGACCCAATTCTGACCACTGTCAGAATTTGTTGGGTGAAGTAAAATATCCTTGGGAGGAGGAAACTATGTCCTCTTGAAGTTTGTGACTGATAAGAAGGGAAATATGTGTATACTTTGATATAGGTTGTAAAATGAAATGTTATTTCAATTAGTTCAGAGGGTAAAAAAGCTGAGTAAGCTTCCATGCTTTGATTCTAAAAAGGAAGTCAGTTTACACAATATGGGAGTTTCACAAGAATGGAATTCACATTTTTACAGATAATTCTATCATGGATGATAAAAGGGAGTTGTAAAACAGACCAAAGGTAGATGCACAAGTTGCTCATAAGACAACAACTCAGATTTTAAAGGTGTGTACAATTTAAGGCCCAGCATATTTTCACTCCTGTCCCCATTCCTAACACTTCAGACTTTTTTCACCATGCCATCCATCTCATCCTGTAAGTTCATTCTTCCCTTGGCTTTGCACCCTGGAAGTTCATTCTACTCCTGTGGTCCTTTCCTCTGGTTGGTTCCTTTCAGAATGTCCCTTTTAAGGAGGGTACCCAGGTCAATCATATGTCTTTATTCCTGATCAGTCTCCATCCCTGATTCTCCAGACTTTTCCCATAATGCCTTCATGTTAATACCTTCTCTTTTTGTCCCCTCTTTTCTTTTCATCTTCCTTTTATGTCTTCTCTTCCTCCATTAGAATATGAGCTCCTTGAGAGCAAGAACTTTCTTTATTTCTACTTATAGTTGTATTCTCAGAACTTAGCACATTGCCTGGCACATATTAAGTGTTTAATACATGCTTGTTGACTTAATTTGAAACAAAAGATAGAACTGCAAGCGATCAACTGAGGATGATTTCTGAAAGAGTGACACAGCTATTTGATAATAGTGCTGAAAAGGGCTAAATCCCAGAAGGCTTGAGGCAATAGCAAACAGCCACAATTTTTTTTTCTTTAGCTATATTGAAAAAAAGAAGACCTGAGTTCAAATCCAGCAGAGACACTTATTAGTTGTGTGACCCTGGGCAAGTCACTTAATCTCAGTTTCCGATTGGTTAAATCTGTTAAACCTTGGTTTCCTCATCAATCTGTTAGATTAAATAGCCCCTACGTCCTAGAGCTGTTGTAAACATTAAATGCGATAATATTTGTAAATCACTTAGTACAGTGCCTGCCACATTGTAAGCACTATCTAAATGTTAGTTGGGGTGACTCTTGGAGGGGTAGGTGAAGTAGCAGGGGGAGAAAGTAAGGTAATAGGGATAGGGTATAAAAGAGAGGCTGAGAAAGAAAATAATGAGTGAAAATAAGATGGAGGGAAACTCACAAATAGTACTTATAACTTTGAATGTGAATGGGATGTTTATAGTGGCTCTCTCTGTGGTGGCAAAGAACTGGAATTTGCAGGAATCCCTATCAATTAGGTAATTGCTGAAAAGGTTATGGTGTATGGTTGTGATGAAATATTACTGTGCTATAAGAAATGATGAGCGCAATGATCTTAGAATGGCATTGAAAGACTTGCACAAAATGATGAAGAGATAAGTGGGCAGAACCAAAAAAATATTGTATATAGTTACAGCAATATTCTTTTAAGAACGACTTTGAGCACTAAGTCATTGTGACTATTACAAATATATAAATGAAAAATAAAGGACATATGAAGAAAGATGCTATCTGCATCCAAAGAAAGAAATCATAAATCTAAATGCATATAGAGTAATTTTACATACATATATATACACACATATGTATGCATATACACATACACCTATTTGTGTCTAATAATAGCCATCTCTAGAGATGGGAGTGAAGGAAATAAAAAAAAATTACATGATAGTTGTTGTATATTTGGAGGGAATAGCAAATAGATTTGCAGTTTCATGTGCAATTATCTTTTTTATTGTACTGTGTTATGGAAATGCTTTGTTCTGGAAATGGAAATGGAATGTTGTGTGGATTGAAAATAAAGTAAGTTTAAAAAATAATAAATGTTAGCTAGTAGTAATATAGCATTAGTAGTAATAGTAGTAGTAGTAGTATTTTCTGGCATATAGTATGTACTTAGTAAATACTTATTGAGTGACTGATTGTATCTTTCCAAACTAGACCACTTTCTATTCCCCGATTTCATCTCATTTTCTTCTCTCTAATTTTATGAACACTGTTTCTTAGACCTAGAAATTATAAGTTAGTGAATTCAATGTTAATTCCTAGCAAAATTCTATAACAAAGTATAAAAGAAGTGACAGAATTCTTAGAAAAGAAAACATTGATAATCACAAACCAGCATGGGTTCATTAGAAATAAGTTATACCAATTGTACATACTTTTAGGATAACTATTTGGCACTACACCATAAATGTTATAAAAATAATCATACTTTTTGATCCAATGATCCCACTGCTAGGAATATTCCCTGCTAGGAATATCAAAACCAAACACAATAAAAGAGCTGTTCAAAGATTTCCATATCAATATTATATGTAACTGCAAAAAACAAAAACAAAAGCTGCAAGCAACCCTGCCTAAATACCAGCAATAGGGGGATGGCTAAATAAAAGATGATATATTAACCTAATGAAATACTATAAAGTAATCAAGATGGACATTTATGAAAAAGGCAAAGAAATATGGAAAGACCTTTATGAAATAATACAAAGTGAAAAGCATTATCAAATATTATATGTTCTATGATTTCATGAGGAAAAGTGAATGAGAATGACTGAAGAAATTGAAGGGGATTAAGAAGGCAGGGCTGAAAAAGTCTAAGATACTTTGAGTTGAAATTAAGGTGATTAAACATAAGTATTTACTAGGCAAGTGTGGCTCTTAAAATAATAGATTTAGAGCTGGAAGGGATCTCAAAGGTCATTCAGTGCAGACCCCTCATTTTACAGATGAGGAAACTAAAGCCCAGGGAGATTATGTTTCTTTACTAAGGTTACACAGCTAAGTAAGTCTAAGAACTGAGATGGGAATCCTTTGATTCCAAAACCCATACTCTTCACAGTATCATTGAATTGATATTAATGAATAAGTTTTAAAGAGAACATTTAAATGAAAAAATAAAAATCAGTTATGCTAGACTAACAGCATTTATCTTTTTGATAGCTGTTGTTGTTCAGTTGTGCCTGACTCTTCCTGACCCCATTTGAGGTTTTCTTGGCAAAGATACTAGAGTAGTTTGCCATTTCCTTTTCCAGCTCATTTTACAGATGAGGGAAACCAAGGCAAAGAGGGTCAAATGACTTGCCCAGGGTCATACATTTAGTAAGTATATGAAACCTGATTTGACTCACGAAGATGAATCTACCTGAATCAAGGCTTAGCACTCTATCCACTGTGCCACCTAGCTGCCTTTTTGATAGTTACTAGCTTGGTAAATTAATTTACCTTAAAGGAGTACCGTAGATATAGATTACTTGAGTTTCCAAAAATAATTTGGCAAAGTTTTTCACCCTATTCTAATAGTCATGATGGGAAGAGGGAGGACCCAATGACAGTACAGTTAGGTGGATTTCAAACTGGTTGAATGATGGAGTTCTTCAGAGCCCCGTCCTTGACCCTCTTCTGTTCAGTATTTTCATCGATGACTTGGGTGAAGTCCTCTGTAGTAAGCTTTAAAATTTTGAAGATGCCATGAAACTGGGAGAGCCAGCTAATACAATGGGTATCAGAATTGGGATCAAAAATGACCTTAACAAGTTGGAATATGAGGCTGAATTTGACAAGGTGATATTTAGTGAGGATAAGTGGAAGGTTGCATAGTTGGGTTCAAAAGTCAACTACACTAATACAGAATTGGGGAGGGGCAGAATATCTATAAAGTGGTTCATATGAAATAGACCTAGGGAGGGGGCAGCTAGGTGGATAGAGCACTGGCCCTGGATTCAGGAGAACCTGGATTCAGGTTCAAATCCGGCCTCAGACACATAACACTTGCTAGCTGTGTGACTCTGGGCAAGTCACTTAACCCCAATTGCCTCACCAAAAAAAAAAAAAAAATAGACCTAGGGGCCTTAGGGGGTTGAAAACTAGTAGTACATAGAGATAGGAACTTCATTGATATTAAAAAAACTAATTCTTAGATGGGGAAACTCTGTCTACCGATGTAGGTGTTATATTCTGCAACTTGTATTCTTAGGCACTGAGAGGTTAATTGATTTGTCTAGTGTCATTTAGCCAATATGTGTAAAAGGCACAATGTGAACCCAGGTCTTCTTGACTCTAAGTCCAGCTAGCTCTCAATCTACTATACCATCCTTGTTTCTCATCAATAGCATATATCAGCCAAAAAACCTAAACTGATTTCAGGATGCATTTATCTTATATTCCACTAAGAAGTATCCAGAAAGATGTTTGCTGTCTTGTGAGAGAGTGAGTCTTCCATCACTGTAAGTGTCCAATCGAAACTAGATCATTTTTCTATTATATTCAAGAGAGAATTTTTGCTTCAGGTAGGGGAAGGACTAGATGATCTCAAAGTTATTTTCAAGCTTTACCACTTGATGAATATATAATTCTAGTATTTATATAGTGTATATATTTATATACAGTGTCTTGTTATATAATAGATAATAAATGAATGGAATGAAAGAATTTTGCAAAAATTCATTTCTATAAAACTTTATAGGTTTCAAAACACTTTTAATTACATTCTAATTTGATCCTACTTAATAGTATTATTTTTTCCAATTACATGTAAAGATAGTTTTCAACATTCACTTTTATAATATTTTGAGTTCCAATTTTTTTCTCCCTCTCTCCCCTCCCCCTTCCACAATACAGCAAGCAATCTGATATAGGCTATATATGTACAATCATATTAAACATATTTACACATCAGCCATATTGTGAAAGAAAACTCAGAACAAAAGGGAAAAACCACGAGAAAAAAAGTAACAACAAAAAAGAGAAAATAGCATGCTTCGATGTGTATTCAGACTCCATAGTTCTTTCTCTGGATGTGGATAGCATTTTCCTTCATGAGCCTTTTGGAATTGTCTTGGATCATTGTATTCCTGAGAAGAGCTAAGTCTATCAAAATTGATCATAGCACAATGCTGCTGTTACTGTGTACAATGTTCTCCTGGTTCTGCTCACTTTACTCAACATCAGTTTACGTAAGTCTTTCCAGGTTTTTCTGAAATCTGCCTGCTCACCACTTCTTACGGAATAATAGTATTCCATTACATTCATATGCCACAATTTGTTCAGCCATTCCCCAGTTGATGGGAATCCCCTCCATTCCCAATTCTTTGCAATCACAAAAAGAACTACTATAAATATTTTTGTACGTAGAGGTCCTTTTCCCTTTTTTGTGATCTCTTTGGGACGTAGACTTAGAAGTGGTGTTGCTGGATCAAAGGGTATGCACAGTTTTATAACCCTTTGGGCATAGTTCCAACTAATTTGATTCTTTTAACAAAGCCATAAAGTTGGGGTTAGGATAGGGATAGGTATTGTGTTATCATTGGTAATGGGAACTTCCAAGTGAAGACATTCCCTCTAGCAATATAAGTTAGCATTTTACCTGTAATTTAAAGCCTTAGAGCTACCTAGAGAACTGAGAAGTTAATTAACTTTCCCAAGGCTATACAGCCAGTATGTATCAGAAATGAGACTTGAACCTAGGTCTTCCTGAGGATAACTCACTATCCTATAACACAATGCCCTAACTTACTTCTCAAATCCATTATCTTAGGATAATTTTGATACAAAGATTTCAGTTTTATTACACATATCACTTGATCTTCACTCCATTTCATGGTTAAGGAAACTGGGACTTAGATGAAATAACTTGGCCAGGTCATACAGCTAATAAATATCTGATGGTGGATTCAGACTCAGGCCTTTCTGACTCCAAGTCCAGAACTCTATATAGGATGTCACAGAACTACCTCAAAGAAGACAGGGCTTATCATCCCTGTTTTCTAGATGCTGAAAGTAGGTACAGAGAAATGGACTGACCTCAGGGTATCCACAGTCTGTCAGATCTAGAGGTAAAGGCTCTTGGGACCTACTTCAATACTCTTGGAGCTACACCAAGGTAAAGGCTTTTGTTAGATAAGAATGGGCATTCTTATGACACGTTAAGTTTTATAAAGTACACTTCTCAGCATCTTTGGGTATGGGGGGAGACAGGAATATCCCTATTCCAAGTTTACAGATAAAGAAACTGAGGCTCTGAGGGATTATGTGACTTGCTCATGGTCACATCACTGGTAAATGTCAGTACCAAAATTAAAAAGCAGCTCCTGTGACTCCAAACCCAAAGCTTTTCCTTCTATGTCAAACCCGGTGGCCAGAGGTCAATTTCTCCCAGTAAGATTAGCAGAATACAATGGTCTGATGCAAAGATTTGGCTTTGCTCATTGCTTGGAAGGACTGTGAGAGCCTTTTATAACATTTAATTTGTCCTGACTCTGAATCCCTTCTCCCAAAAGTTGGGAAATACAATAATATCTACTTCTCTCAGATGGGGGAAGGGAAGCTTAATGAACGTTGGTGTTTTTTTTTTTTAAACTCTCTGCCAGGCCAAGAAGGGCAGTAGAGAAAGGTAGAGTACTATTACTGCCAGCTGACTATTGCTCATCCCTCCAGAATATGGAATTAATGGACAAAGTGACCCAGCGCCTTACTGGAGCAGGGCTGAAATCTTGGATCTCTATGACCCAAGATTTCACAATGTGAAAAATGTGACTATAACAACTTTGAATTTTGCAAGATGCCTCTGGTTTTACAAATGACTCTGCCAGTCCTGGGACTTCCTTTTCCCAAAATATGGCTAAAGGTTACTCTGCCCATTCTTTTTACCTGATACATATTGGCTTCTGGATGGGGTTACCTGAGAAGCCGCTTGGTGAAATTGGTGGGGCACACCCTTTTCCCACATTGGAGGACTGAACTTGCTTGGAATACATACTAAAAATATTGGTCCAATTTGCTTTCTAAAGCTCTTGGCTTTGCATAGGCACTATTAAAATCTACAAGATAGTTCATGTTCTTTCCTGTGGCCTACCATTGACCCCTACAGAGGCTGCATGCCTGGTTTCTTACCCTGGCTTTGACTGCTTCATTCTGTGGCTTTAGGCATATCACACTCAGCTTAAATTTATTATACCTGAGGTCTTTCATCTATTAAATAGAGCTCATCACAACTATTCTCCTTGCTTCCTGGATGCTGTATGAGCCTGTGAGGTCATAGACGTGTCACAGAAAAAATTCATGAAAATATGAGTATCATGGTAGAGACAAATTTCAAGATGACCTAATTTCTTCTCAGAAAAGCAATGCTACAGATACATTTCTAGAAAAAATTTCTTTTAAAACATTCATCACACTCATCATTAACAAAGAATTTCTGAAGTCCTATTATGTCCAGGTCAACATTGGGCAAAAAAGATAAAAATACACGATAGCATAAAATCAATCAATCAATCAATCAACAAGCATTTGAAAGTACCTTATTATATACCTAGTGCCACCGGTGCTAGGTGTGCAATGAAATAGCCCCTGCTCTCAAGGAGTTTTCATGATGTGACAGAAGGGAAGAAGACCAAAATCTATAAATACATATAATATTTGATAGGAATACATAGTACTTTGAAGGGAAACACTAGCAGTGGGGAGGATCTGGAAAGGCTTCATGTAGAAGATAATATTTGAACTGAATTTTGAATGAAAGAGGGATTTTAAGAGGTAGAAATGAGTAGGAAGTATGTTAGGCATGGAAAATCACTGGTAGAAAAGTACACAGAGGGAGCATGAAATGTTGGTGAAAAAAAGCCAGGAATCCAATTGGACTGGACCACAAGGGACAGGAAGGTTAGCAAAGTGTAACAATAAGTGAATGGATAGATGCGATGGATGGTTGGATGAATGAATGATAATGATCAAAAAGCGTTTACTTGTCAAACACTGTGTTAAACACTGGTGAAATAAGTTGAGGCAAGTTTTTAAGGGCCTTAAAAGCAAGTGGAATTGTCTATATTTGATTCAAAAAGAAATGGAGAAAAAGTGGAGTTCGTTAAGTGGGGAAGTAATAAGATCAGGCTTGAGCTTTAAGACAATCACTTCAGCAATTCAATTGTAGGGAAAATGAATTACAGTGGGGAAAAAAGTTAGGGAGACCAGTAATTAGACTATTGCAATAATTTGAGGTAGGGAAAGTGTTACCTCCATGCAGTTAATGCCAGTTTTATTTCTCTTCACTAGGTAGACAAAAAGAATTCATTCAATTGATATTTAGATTAAATCACAGCTAGGTGGTGAAATAGATAGAGTGCTGGGCCTGGAGTCAGGAAGACCTGAGTTCAAATTTGACCTCAGACATTGTCTAGCTATATAACCCTGGGCCAGTTATTTACGCAGTTTGCCTCAGTTTCCTCATCTGTAAAATGAACTGGAGAAGGAAGTGACAAACCTCTATAGTATCTTTGCCAGGAAAACCCCAAATGGGCTCACAAAGAGTTGGACACTCTTCGTCCAAATAATTGAATAACAAAATACTACTAAATAAGTGGAAATAAACATTAAATATAGTACCTTTACATGCCAGAAACAAAAGTAGACCCAATCAAAGTTCCCCACCTTTTTCTTGCATCATGTTTCCATTCCTTCCCAACCAGGCACAGACTGACACACTCAAATAACTTTGTAAACAAGCAGACAAATGTCAGGAGTGGTACAAACCAAAATTACTACAGGAGTTCAGTTGAGGAAGTAATCACTCAGGACTGCGGTGGTTAAGGAAGATGATATAGGTAGGTCATCAAGAGAGGTACTGGAAACTTTATATAATGTGTTTTTATGGTTTAAGGTAAACAAAAGATAAGAGATAATGCTTTGCATAGGGAATCTTAGTGTTCTGAGAGATAACATGAGAATATATAAATATAGTCAGAAGGGTTTATGTAAACTAATCAGTGATGGATGTCCAATGAGATCATTATGCATCCATCACTGATTCAGGAGACCTTAGTTTATATCCTGGCTATGTCCTTTACCAGCTATGTGACCTTCAGCAGGTAATTTTAGGTCTCAGAGTTTCAGTTTCCTTATCTCTAAATTGGGGCTAATGTTACCTGTAATAACCACCATGTGGAGTTGTTATGATGATGAACTGATAACATTTATATAAGAACACTGTAAACTTTAAAGTATCATCATCATCATTAACATCATCATCATTATCTTCCTAAGTTTGGGGGCATATAACTAATGCTTTAAGGATGACATGGGTTTGTGTATGTGTGCAGATGGTGTGGACAACTGTGATTTTTCAGAAAACACCTTTTGGTATCACTCCCAAACAAAATCCTGAGTTGGATGGGGCACAGATTTGATCCAGTATTATAATTCTTAGGTTCTAGTTATTATATATGAAAGTTGTATCACAGAAGTAGAATCTTATTTGGAAGGTACCCCAGAGGTTATCTAACCCAATTCACGCTTAAACAAAATTCCCTGCTGTAAAATATTACTAATAGGTGGCCATCCAAACTTAGCTTGAAGACATTCAGGGATAGATACCATCACCTGATGGGGACTCTCATTCTACTTTTTGTGCAGCTTTAATTGTTTAGAACTTTTGCCTCATATTAAATCCCAATGTTCCTCCATTCCCCTGTAATTTCTACCCACTGATTCAAGTTTTGCCTTCTTGGGCCGACCCAAACACATCTGATTCTTCTTTCATATGTAAGTTCTTCTCATTTTAGAAGAGAATGATCCTGTTCAATGTCTTGCCTTCTCTAGGCTAAGCCTGATCCTTTCAAATGAGGAGTTTGGACTCAGTGACCTCTAGGGTCCCTTTTAGCTCTAAATTTATGATTTAGAGCAGTGGTGTCAAACTCAAATAGAAAGGACTCCTTGAAGTTTGTATATTGACTTGGAAAACCAAAAAATTTAGATTATCTGTGTTGTGTTTTTGCTTATTTTGTTAGACATTGTCTAATTACATTTTAATTTGGTTTGGCCTGTATTTGGGAGTTTTGTACCACTCATGGCCCACAGGCTATGAGTTGGACACTTCTATTAGAGCAATAGACTGCCCTCTTCTTGGAGAGACAGCATTCCATCAAGTGCTGATCTCTTCCTGCTTGAACTGGATCAGAGAGACACCATTTCCATCATATACCGGCCCCCTAGACTGGCTAGCCTCTTTATACTTGCAGGGAAGAGAGATATTATTCCATCCTGCTGCCTCCACCTATCTTCTGGGCTAGCCTGTCTACAGCAGAAGGACAGAAATAGGATCGCATAAATTCCCCACACTGGTTTCCTCATCTGTTAGATGCCTAACACCCTGAGAAGATGTTACCTTGAGCCTATCCCCTAGTCATGTTGATAAGCCCCCTGAACACACTTGTCAGTGACTGATAAATTCCCATTCAGTCCTACTCTCTCCCAAATCCCAATGACTCTGAACCCCACCCTTCCCACTGTCATTATTAAAACTTGTTTTCCTTCCCTCACCTACCATTCCCTTATTATCATCTCCCTCAACACAAGTTCCATCCCCCAATGCCTCACTATAAAGCTACCCACCCTTCCACTGTGCTCTCTGGAAAGCTTGTTCCATGGGTAACAAGCTTGTTTCATTTGAAATCTTTTCCTTTCGCACTCCTTTCATCTTTTTTTACTCACTGAGACCTGGTTCCCTACTGATAACATAGCCTCCCTGACCACATTTTCCAGCATTGGCTGCACTTTCACTAATTCCCCTCAACTCACCAGTCCAGGAGGGAGAATTGGAATTCTCTTTTGTCCTTATAGCACTCACCCTCCACCACCATCACTCAGTAACGTCTCCTCCTTTGAGGGTCTCTTTATCCATAGCTATCACATAATCGAAATTCTGGTAGCTATCATCTACTGACCTCCAGGTCATTTCCCTTTTATCCCCCAATGAGCTTGGATGCTTGGATCATAGTCCTTCTTTCCACCCCAGCTTCTACCTTCTTACTAGGGGACTTTAATATAAATGTTGATATTCTCTCAAACACTCTAACCTTCCAGTTTCTCAACTTTCTCGTTTCCCATGACCTATTCCTCCATGCCACCTCTGTTATACACAGAGGTTTATACCCTTGATTTTGTCATCACTCCAAAGTGTACAACTTCCATGTTCATGAACTCTGAAATTCCCTCATCTGATCATAATTTGAGGTTCTGTGGCCATTCCTTATACCTTGTAATCCTTAACTCCCTACTGTGTTTTCATTGTGATCTCCAATCCCTTGGCCCCTCATTTCTCTTCCAGCCCGTCACCTCTGTACTAGTTACACTCTCCTCCTTTATCCATGACCCCTTGGGGAACCAGTTCAACTCCACTTTGTCCTTTTCTTGTGAGTCCCTTATCCCCTTATTTTATTGATGATCTTGTGTTCTCAAGTCTCAGTCTTGGGTGATTCTTAGATGATATCATCCATTGCCTATGCTCACACTGAAATGGTGCTGAATGAAACTGAAGAAAATCTGCAGAGCATGCTGACTAGATCCACTAAAATTTATGTTTTATAGCCTCAACCGAGCCGCCTTGTAGCAAGGCAATCTTTTTATACTTTCCTAATTGACTCACTATTCCACACACTCCTAGCTTTTCTAAGCCTATTTATGCTTCCTTAAGTTTCTGATGACTATCCCCTTCCTCCCCCCATACTTCTGAGCTAAAAACCTTGTTATATGTTCATATTTTACTGAAAAAATTTAGGCCACTTCCTGAAAGTTCCCTCTTCTTTCCTTCTCATTCATCATTTACTCAGGGACCTTTTGCCACAATCCTCTCTTTCATCCCATCTCATACAAAGAGGTGGCCCTTCTTGCCAAGGCCAACCCCTCTACAGGCATAAGCCACCCCATCCCATCTCGTCTTCTCCAGCAAATTACTCCTACAGTTCCCTCTCTTTTATTGTTTATCTTCAAACTCTCTGTCTGCTGATTTTTTCCCTACTGGCTACAAAAAAGCCCATGCCTTCTTCAAAAAACCCTCACTTCCTCCATCCATCCTCACTAGTGATGATCACATTTTTCCTTCCGTTATGTGGACAAAACTGTATACAGTCAATGCCTCCACTTTCCTCTCATTCTCTTCTTAGCTCAGTATGGTTTGTTTTCCAACCTCATCATTCAATTCCCACTGCTCTTTCAAAAGTTACCAATGATCACTTAATTGCCAAACGATCATCCTTCTCAACCACTCTGAGGCCTTTGATGCTATTGAAGACCCTCTTCTCCTTGATATTCCCTTCCCTCTAGATTTTCATAACTACTCTCTCCTGTTTCTCCTCCTTCCTGGAGGATGGACCATTCCTTCTCAATCTCCTTTGTTGAATCTTCATCAGGTGAGACCTCATCTGTTAACCGGGGGGGAGGGGGATGAATCCTAGCCTCACATCTTCAACTGTTTATAGGAAATCTTGAATTGGATGTCCTGTATCTTCAACTCAGCACGTCTAAAATTTAATTCATTATCTCCCTCTCCTTACCTCTCTACAACCTCCTCTTTTCCTAACTTTGGTGTTATTATCAAATGTACCACTATCCTTCCAATCCCTCAGGCTTGCAACTTAGATATCATCCTCAACTCTTTTTTCACTATCACCCTCCCTTGTCCAATCTATTGCCAAGTCCTTTTGATTTTACCTTCATAACATTTCTTGCATCTTCTCTACCATCCCTACACCCAACACTGCCACCATCCTAGTGCAGGACTTCACAACTAGACTATGGCAATAACCTGCTGGTTGTGCCCCCTGCCACAAGTTTCTCCTGACTCAAATAAACCCTCTAAATAGTTGCCTAAGTGATCTTCCTGAAATGCAGATATAACCAGGTCACCTCCCTACTCAATAAACTCAAGTGGCTCTCTATTACTTCTAGGATCAAATATAAAATCCATTGACTTTCAAAGTCCTTCCTAACCTGCCCTTCCCCCACCTTCCTAGTCTTCTTACACTTTATGCACTCTCACATGCTCTGTGATCCAGTGACACTGGCCTTCCTGTAATTTTTGCAGAAAACATTCAATTTCCTAATCCATTTATTTTCACTTGCTGCATCTCCCTCTCCCCCAGCACATGCCTATAATGTTTTCCTTTTTTATTTCTACCTTCTGGCTGCTGTCAAGTCATAGTTAAAATCCTACCTTCTATAAAAAAAGCTTTACCAAGCTCATTTGATGCTAGCTAGTGCCTTTTCTCTGTTTATAATCTCCAATTTATCTTGTAAATAACTCATTTGAACATAATTTTTGACATTTCTCATTTATTAGACTATGATCTCTTTGTGTGCAGGGACCATTTGCCTTTCTTTGTATCCCTAGCATTTAGCACAGTGCCTGACATACAGTAGGTGCCTAATAAATGTTTATTGACTTATCCTGTAATTCCTGTAATAGTTATTGATATAATTTGTTCCCATGACTTCAATTATGTCTGCAAAAGTGACTCCCAAAGCCAAATTTTCAACACTTATTACTCTCTTAAATTACAGTTCTGCATCTTTAACTGACTGCTGGACATTTTCACCTGATTGTCCCATTAGCACTTAAAATTTCAGATGTTCAAAATTGAATGCATTATCTTCCTTATAAATTTACCCATCTTCTAAACTCCCTCATTACTGTTTACAGCCTTGCCATGCTTCCATAGTCACCCATGTTGGTAATCTCAACTTTATCCTTGCCTTTTTCCTCTCCCTTCTCTCTCACTTTTCATACGATCAGTTAACAAATCTTGGCGATTCTAATTCCAGGACATCATTTGCACCTGCCTCCCTCCTCTCCACTAACTCTTCTTAACATTCTCCATCTCATCCCCAACCCCAAGCATTTAGGCCTTCATTTCAAGCCCTCAGCATCTCTTTCTTAGACCATAGTAATAACCATCTAATTGATCTGCCTTCAGCCAGCTCCAAACAGCTGCCAATATCATCTTTGTACAGCCTAGGTCTATCTGTGCTTAACTCCTTTGCTCAAAACTCTTCGCTGACTCCCTATTGCCTTTGGAATAAAATATAAATTCTTCCACCCAACCCTTAAGGATTTCTACAATTTGGTTGCAGTATTGTTTTCCAGACTGATTTCACTACAGTCTTCTTCATGTACTTTCTGTTCCAACCAAACTGAACTACTTGTTCCCTGAAAAGACATTCTATCTCCCATATCCTTATATTTGAACTAGATGTACCCTGTGCCTAGAATTCACTCTCTCTCTTCCATCTTGCGTTTCGGAAATTCTGTTTTTTTAAAGATTACTTCATGGCTACCTCTTCTCATTCCACTCAGTTGTTATTTTGTGTTTAATTATTTTCATGTTATATTCATGATACCCCAACTTCACTCCCAATAGAATAGAAAATCCTTGAGGACGGGGGCTACTTTTTCTTTTTTCTTTTCTTTTCTTTTCTTTTCTTTTCTTTTCTTTTCTTTTCTT
>NW_020954594.1:10717569-10735916 GCF_900497805.2 Vombatus ursinus
TCTTTTCTTTTCTTTTCTTTTCTTTTCTTTTTGCCTTTGATTTCACAGTGCCTAGCTGCTAGCACAATGTTTTGAACATAAAGGGTATAATATAAGTATTTTTTGAATTGAATTGAATTGGTGTAGGGGTGGGGAACCTGTGGCCTTAAGGCTGCATGTGGACCTTTGGGTCCTCAAGTGCAGCCCTTTGATTAAATCCAAGTTTGGCTGCACTTGAGGACCTGGAGGGCCACATGCAGCCTTGAGGCCACAGGTTCCCTACCCTAGTATAGTGGATAGGTCACTAGACTTGGATTCAAGAAAATCCAGGTTCAAATTCTACCTCAGACACTTAGCAGCTGTGTGACCCCCGAGGAAGTCATTTAAACTCTCTATATCTTAGTTTCACCTGTAAAATGGGATTTATGGCCAAGCCTTTTTCCAAATCTAAATCTTTTATGCTATAATTCTGTGAATTCAACTGGATTGAATTGAATTGAATTGAATTGAATTGAAAAGTCTAAGGCTGGGACGCTTTGGGACTGATGGAGAAATCTAGGTGAGAGAGATAAAGAAGCAGCATGGGAAAGAGGACTCTCAGGTGGTATAAAATTAGCATTCTGTGTCTGTGGTAGCTAAATGTCTACAGCCCTTCTTCTCCAGGTATAAGATTCATATCTGCTACATAACCCACCTCAGATAGATTATTTTACTCAATCAGTCAAATAATTAGATTTTAATAATAATAATAATAATAATTAGCATTTATATAACACTTACTATATTCCAGGGATTGCACAAGTATTATCTTATTTCATCCTCACAACAACCATGTGAGGCAAGTGCACCTATCCTCATTTTACATTTGAGGTAACTGAGGTAAATCAAGGTTAAGTGACCTAACCAAGGTCACATAGCTAGTAAGTATCAGAGGCCAAAACTTAGGACTTCCTGTCTCTAAACCCAGCACTCTATCCCCTGAACCACCTGGGTCCTTACTAATAGGTTTAGGTGCTAGCTTGTAAATTCTCAAAAATAAAGCTTTTAAGTAAAAATGTCTAACTATCACAGAATATAAAAGTATGAATGATCTAGAAGCCACCTATTGAAATCCCTACCTGACTAAGATGAATAATCATCTACCCTCTACTTGACACGAAGAACTCACTACCTCTTAGTGCAACCCATTCTATTCTGCTTAAGCTCCAATTATTAGTATTTTCCCCTCATATCAAGCCCAAATCTTCTTCTTTGTCATTTCTATCCATTACTTCTCATTCTGTCCTATGGGACCAAACAGAACAATCTAATTCTTTTTCAAGTATTTTCCAAATACTTGAAGGCAGCTATCATCTTTCCCCTGTGACTTTTCTTCTCCAGAGTATGTATTCCCAATTCTTTGAATTTTTTTTTAATATGGTATGATCTTGAAACTCATTTGCATGTTGATTGCTCTAATCTGGGTGTTTTCCAGAGTTTACATGAAACATTGAACAATGAAGGAACATGAAAACAATTAAGTAAATACAAAATAAGCACTCCCTAAAATATAATGCCCATAACTGAACACAATTAATTCTCCATGTTGTCTGATTAGAGTGGAGGACGTCAGGGTTATCTTCTTCTTGGTCCTGGGCACTATGACTCTTAATGCAACCTAAGGGTACATTATCTGTTTTGGGTGATGTATCACTTTGTTAACTTTTACTGACCTTGCAGTTCACTAAAACCAGAGACTAAAAGAAAAAAAAATCTGTATATGAAAACATGGCTCTTTGTAGCCTGTCATGACCAGAAGTTATAGAATCATGTACTTAGGGTAGATCTGAAAGAAGATCTAATCAAATTCCCTTATTTAACTTATGAGAAAACCGAGGGAAAGAGAGTTAAAAGACCTGCATAAAATTATTCAGCCAGTTAAGGCTTGAGCCAAAAGTAGACTCTGAGTCTGCCATCGATTTTATCATGTTCAATGTAGTTGATGCACAAAATATTCCAGTAAAAATCACATTGCTTTTTGACAGGAAAGAATGATTGAGGCTAGAAAGCAGGCTAGTTCCAGGCCAGTCCACTGTCATCCTGCCTGGCCCTGAAGTTCTGGGAAACCTACTACGAAATTCTTGAACCTGGAAGACAAGAGAAGAAAAACAAATACATGTTCTCTCATTTCAGAAAGAAAGTTTTTTGTTGTTTTTTTTCTTTATTTTTTTTTTATGATTGGATAACATCCTTACAAAATAAATTTTCTTCATCGGGATCAGCAGAAAGGAAATACACTAGTGTTAGTGTTATAAATGTGTCTGAGTGTGGAAGCAGAATGGGACTCTAGCCATTCTCATCCACTGTCCCCTGCTTTTCTCCATCCTAGGGGTGAGGAACCTGTTGCCTTGACGCTGCATATGGCCTTCTAGGTCCTCAAGTGCTGCCTTTTCACTGAATCCAAACTTCACAGAACAAATCCTCTTAATAATATGATTCATTAATAGAATATTATTGTGTTATAAGAAACGATGAGCAGTCAGACTTCAGAAAAACCTGGAAAGACTTACATGAACTGATGCTGAGTGAAGTGAGCAGAACCAGGAGAACGTTGTACACAGTAACAGCCACATTATGTGATGACTAACTTTGATAGACTTATCTCTTCTTACCAGTGCAAGTATCTAAGACATCTCCAAAAGATTCATGATGGAAAATACTGTCCACATCCAAAAAAAGAACTATGGAGTATGAATGCTGATCAAACCATATTATTTGCTCTCTCTCTCTCTTTCTCTCTCTCTTTTGTTTCTTCTTTCTCATGATTTCTTCCATTGGTTCTAGTTCTTTACAACACGACTAATGTGGAAAAATAGGTTTAATATAAATGCATATGTTGAACCTGTATCAATTTACATGATATCTTGGGGTGAGATGGGGAGAAAATTTGAAACTCAACATCTTATGGAAATGAATATTGAAAACTAAAAATAAATAAAAATTTTTTTTAAAAAGGATTTGTTCTATAAAACTTGGACTCAGTCAAAAGGCTGCACCCAAGGATCAAGAAGGCCACATGTGGCCTCGAGGTCACAACATTTTAATCTTCCCTTACAGCTGTACAAGTATTCTCTGTATTCTCCAATGGAAGCAAGTGGGTATAGCAGGACACAGATCTGGAGGTCAAAGAATCCTCAAAAGGTTTATGTTTCATAACCCTCATGCCACCAACAAAACTGCACATGATCTAAGGTGACTTTCTAGGTAGCTAATTTCTTATTCTCTTTGTGAACGCTGCTGGTCCTAAAAAGATTCTTTACAGGGATGCTGAACATAAAATATCTGGAAATTAGACATTGCCTTGGAACACTCTATGTCCTTAGGTATAAATGGCACCCTTGAGCAAGAATTAAACTCCCACTCCCTCTTTCAGAGTCAGGAGTCGCCACAGTTCCCTGTTAGTTTTGTGAGTCTGTTTGCTTAGCCATCCTTGACAATAAAAGACTTCTTTTTATTTGGAATAGTGTGTATGGGCAGAACACAATAATTTGCCCTTTGTCCATTCAGTTTTAATCTGAGAAATAGATATCAGAAAGTAGGCCCGAAGCATCATGGGACTGAGTGATTGGATTGAGGAGATACATTTTTGTAGATTCTGTTCTTAAATCTCTCCAGGGAAGAGGTCTCAACTGTCCCTTGGTGACTGTTCTAGTCACCAAGTAATTCTTACTCTTACTCACATAAGTAACCAATCCCTCTCTGCAGGGTAGTGTAGTATTTTTTTTTATTATTTGTTATTTTTGTTATTAACAGTTGGTCTATTAACATTTATTAAGCACTTGCTATGTGCCAAACCCTGGGGAATATAAGTAGAAAGAAAAGTAGTCTTTTCTCTCAAAGAGTTTACAGCTAATGGGGAGAAACAAAACATAAAAGGAAAGTGAAAAGGGGTTTGGGGAGGATAAAGGTAATGGGAGTATGGTAGAATAAGTTGAGAGTGCAGCCTGGAGAGGAATGAGAAATGCTCGGCCTGGACCTTCTCCTTAAATAGAGGTTCTTGGAAGAACCATCTGATCAGAGGGAAAGGCCACAGGGATTGAGGGTACTTTCAATAAATGAATTTCAGGGTTGGAATGAGGCTTCAGGATGAAGAGCCAGTACATGGTGAGGTTTCATGATGGCAGAGGAAATCCTAAGCCTGTACTGGAGTGGCACAAGGGCTGGACTTCCTTAATTTAAATCTGACCTGTACCTCAGAGAAGATCCATATCAATTCTGCTGACCTTCAGAGCTTAGAACACACAAGCTGTGTATTGTGGGATCCAACCTTAGAATTACGTATTTAGAGCTTGAAGGGACCTTCCTTAGAAGTCATCTAACCTGACAATCATTTTACAGACATGGAAACTGAGTTCCAGAGATGTTAATCCATGAGGCAAATTTAGAACCTAAAGTCTTCTGACTCCAAATCTAGAGCTCTGTCTACTGTGCTATACTGTGCTTGATTGGCCTCAGGCCAGAGCCAGCCAGGCCTGACTCGTGATCTGTCCAGATGTCACAGGCAAAGCTTAGAGATTGTCTGCTGGGATCTCTGGTGTCTTCTTTCTTCTCTCTTCTACTGAGTGAGTAAAGATCCTCCTTTGCTCTTCTACTTCTTTTGGGCCTCTGCATAACAAGCCCTGCTGAGCCCACCGTGGTTACCGGTTGGTAATTTATTTCCATCCTTCTTAGAATCCCCAGTTTCCTTCAAGATTATGCTCAAATACCACCCTCTGCAGGAGGCCTTTCCTGGTGCTCTTAACAGCCAATGCCTCCCCTCCAAAGTTACAATCCATCTGCTGTCTGTCACATGTTGTTGTTCAGTCACATCTGACTCTTTGTGACCCCATTTGGGGTTTTCTTGGTAAAGTTACAGGAGTGGTTTGCCATTTCCTTCTCCAGATCATTTTACAGATGAGAAAACTGAGGCAAACTGGAATTAAGCACCCAGGGTCACACAGCTAGTAAGTATCTGAGACTAGATTTGAACTCAGAAAGTGGCTCCAGGCCTGGTGTTCTACCCATTGTGCTACCTAGCTGCCCCTGTCACAAAGTAGGCACTTAACAAATATTTGCTAATTGATTGATCTATCTGACTTGTATCTTGTATATATATTTGTGCACAGTGCCTGTTCTCCCCCACCCCACCCAATTAGAATGCAAACCTTGAGGACAGGGACATTTTCTTGCTCTTTCTTTGTATCGCCATCACCTAACACAGTGCCTAGCACATAAGTGCTCAAGAAATGCTTGCTGATTGATAGAGGGCTATTATAGAGGTTTAACATTCTCAATTTACATATATTGAGACTATTAAAATGTTTGTTATTGAGCTGAATATTTCTCCTACTTCTCATTAAATATTTCTTTTTCCCTTGAGCCAAACTACATGTTTATTCAATGGGGCTCAACCTGCCAAATATACTATTGCCCATTACCCAAGTGACCCCTAGCCAGAAGGAACACTTGCCATTAGAGAAAAGCAGGTCCTGTTTGTAAGCGTTCGTCAGCTGTTGTTTACCTAATATTTGGTAAGGCATAAATCCTGTAGCCCAAGACCCCACTTCCCTAAATATGCTGAATATCTGCTAAGTCCAAAAGAAAGCAGTGCACAAGATCTCGCTGAACAAATAGATCCAGCAATGGAGTGAGTACTTTAAATTTATTGACTTAAACCAGAGCTTCATGGAGAAAAGGAACTGGAATAGCTCACAGAACAGGTCACTACTTTGCACAACATCGCCTAAGAAACATTGAGAAAAAACGAATAAGATTTCTCATTTAGATGTAAATACTGTGGCTTTAAGGTTACCAGGGACCTTTAGAAACATCAGATAAAGCATCAGTGGAGAAGCCAGAAGCCCTAATAGTAGATTGAGAGAAATATGGCATCATTTTCTACAAATTTGTATATGATTATTCTACTTCCCTCCTAAGTGTCTACCCATCTCCTGGTATACATCCTTAAGAAAACCTTGGACTACTTTTCTGGCAAAAGACATGTTTTAATATTAATAGAAGTTCAGAAGGGTACATAAAAACAGGGCAATTCTGTTATTACCTTATCAAATTTAATATATACTTTAAAAGGATAGAAATTTCATGAATAGAGGTTCATGGTTTCTATAGAATCTTCTTTCTTGTTCTATGGTGAAATGTTTGTTTTGAGGATTGTTAAATATATAATAAAAAGAAAATTAATTTTTTAAGGGCAGGTCTCATAGAACCAGAGTAATTTTATAAAATAAATGAGGAGACTTTTCTTACTGGAATGCTCAGTCTTGGGGATAATGTTAAGTAACGTGTTCGTGTATGTGTGTGTGTGTGTGTGTGTGTGTATTTGTAACTTTTGTTGTTGCTGTTATTCAGTCATATCTGACTCTCTGTGACCTTATTTGAGGTTCTCTTGGTAGAGATACTGGAGTGGCTTGCCATTTCCTTTAGCTCATTTTACAAATGATGAAAACAGTGTTAAGTGACTTACCCAGGGTCATACAGTTAATGTGTTTGACACCGGATTTGAACTCATGAAAGTGAATCTCTCTGATTCCTAGCCCAGTGCTCTATCCACTGTACCACCTAACTGTCTAATTTATTTGTAACTAGGATTTGCTTTGCTATGCTTTGCTGGAAACCTCAGATTTTGGTTATACTTTTTCTTCTTCACTGAAGTCCTTACTTACCATAGCTAGAAATGACTAAGTTTTGAAAGCTAGGTCAACAAATCTAGCAGGTACTCTCAAACTCTGAAAAAGCATTCAGTGTCTTCCAGTGTGTTTATTCTCTGAGGACTAGACCAGCTAAATAAAAGAGGCTCACCCCGAGTCTAGATCCCCCTGATCTTGGATTGTGAGTGAATACAGGACAAAGTTCTAACCACTTCCATAGCTTCTCTAATCAGTATAGTATAGGCAGTCCATTATAAGGACTACACACCCAGAAATACCTCTAGGGAAAGTTAAGCCCAGAATGAATAATTCAGTCTTGTTCTAAGTAGTATAAACGTATTCTATCAGGTTCAAACCAATCAACCGACAAGCATTCATTGAGTATTTACTGTGTGCCAGGGATAGAGAGGTGCTGGTGACACAAATGCATAGAATGAATCAATCCTTCCTCTCAAGGAGCTTACATTCTAATGAGGAAGACAAGAAATACATACATAAATATACAGAACAAGAACAAGAGAATAATACAAAGAAGGTAGGTAGGGCAGTGGATCAGGAAGACAGCTTTGTGAATGCAAATCTAGTCTCAAACTCTTATTAACTGTATTACCCTTGGCAAGTCACTTATCCCAGTTTGCCTCAGTTTTCCTCATCTGCAAAATAAGCAGGAGAAGGAAATGACAAATCATTCCTGGATCTTTGCAAGAAAACCCCAAATGGAGTCATGAAAAGTCAGACATACCTGAAACAACTGAACAAGGACAACAATACAAGATATGGTAGTAAAATATAAGATATTGTAGTTAAATTCAAGGTGGGCAATAATAGGGAGTTTCAGCTTTAAAGAGAAAGGAAGTTGAAAGGATAGCCTAAAGAATATGTGTGAGGGGGATGGAAGGAGCTGGAAGAGATAAGATCACTCCATCCTTTTTGTCTTGGCAAGGGTGCATATTAAATCAAGTCAACAAACATTTATTAAGCATTTATTACCACCCCAAGCATGTATATGATATCTTCAATTCTTCTTTTAACACTAGCTGACAGTTTTATTTCTCTTCCCCCTCTGAGTAAGCACACAACTACCTGGGGTTCAGGATACTCCATCCCTTCCACCAGAAGGAAGTAGCTTAAGTTTTTTTTTTTCTTCCTTATCTCCTAGGAGCAGCTCTGGTCACAGACATGTTTGTATCTAGGATAGTTATAGCTGCCTTGTCAACACCCTAGAAGTAGATGGCCTTCAGATTCAAGCATGAGTATAAAGTGTCTAAAGCTCATGGAACCTCTATGGGCGTCTAGTAACTATAGGGACCTGTAATATAAGGAACCCTGAGCATGGAATCAAAAGACTTTGGTTCAAAACCTAGCTCTTCCAAAATTGATTTTGATTTTTGTTTTGCTTTTTAGCCTTGTGACTAAGGGCAGGTCACTTAACCTCTCTGAGACTCACTTCCCGCAACTGTAAAATGGGGTAATTTATTGTACCTATTCTATTTGCCTCACAGAGCTGTGGTAGCATGCTGAATTTAGGAGAATACATTTAAGGTACTTTGCAATTTATAGAGCAATACAGTAATACAAATTAAAAACAATTGAACTTACCCTTTTCTAAAAATTGGACATACAATCTAGTATCCATAAAGCACTAGGGTCTATCAAGCACGTGTATCTTGTGGTTTGACCTGCTGATACACATCGTCAATCCATTAGCAATGGTGGCATTCTGGACTTGCGACCCCTACTCCACATTTCTACCTCTAGATCTAGAGATAGTAATCCACAAAAAAACAGATTGGCCAAATTGGAAAAAAAAACCAAACAAGAACACTGAAGAAAACAGCTCCTTAAAGAGTAGAATTGGCCCTTTCCCCCAAGATGGTGCCAAAGGTGAAGAAGGAAATGGTTGTTCTCCCCAAGACAGAAGCTAAGTCCAAGGCCTTGAAGGCCAAGAAGGCAGTATTTAAGGATGTTCATAGCCACAAAAAGAAGATCTGAACATTCCCCACCCTCTGTTGACCCAACACACTAAGGCTTCAATGGCAGTCCAAATATGCTTGGAAAAGTGCCCCTCAGAGAAACAAGCTCAATCACTATGCTATCATTATATTACCCTATTAGAATTTAAGTTTCATAAGGGTGGAGCTAAAATGGCAGAGAAAAGTCAGGAAGTTGCTTGAGCTCTCCCCATTTTCCCTCAGAAATAACATTAAATGAAGCCGCTAAATGGATTCTAGTGGGAAAGTACCTACAAAAAAATGGAATGAAACAATTTTCCAACTTAAGGTAACTTAGAAGGACTTCAGAAAAGGTCTGTCTCACTTGGGTAAAAGGGGAACATGGCCCAGTGCAGGTGGTGTCTGGGCAAGCCAGCAGGAGACTCTTAGCCATAGAAGAGATTAGCAACCAAGGCCCCTTGGGCTTGACTCAGCAGGCCAGTGGCACAGCAGGTCAGCTGTGAGACTTCCAGCCCCAGTACAGAAAGCAAAATGCCAGCCTCAGAACCCTGGCCACAATAAGTACAACTAGGCTAGGCCACTCCAGCTCAGTGTGCAAGCTGCCAGCACTTGAGGCCCTAGTGCAGAAAGCCAGTGACCAGGCCCCTGGCCCTCAGCTCAAGAAGCTTGAAACAGTGCCCCAGGAGCAGAGCTCAACTTTAAAAGTCATGAAATAGGCTAAAAATGAACAAAAAACAGAGAAGAGCCCTAAACATAGAGAGCTACGATGGTGACAGGGAAGATCAAAACACAAATTCAGAAGATGACAACAATGTCAAAATGCCTATGTGCTAAGCCTCAAAGGGGAAAATGAATTGGTCTTAAGCCCAAGAAGCCTTCTTGGAAGAGCTCAAAAAGGATTTTAAAAATCAAATGAGAGAGGTAGAAGAAAAATTGGGAAAAGAAATGAGAAGTATGCAATAGAGAGTCAAGAGCTTGGAAAAAGAAGAACAAAAATTGACAAAAGAGAACAATTTCTTAAAAAAATACAATTGGCCAAATTGAAAAAAAATATCCACTGAAGTAAACAACTCCTTAAAAAGAATTGACCAAATGGAAAAGGAAGTACAAGAGCTAACTAAAGAAAATAATTCCTTAAAAATTAGAATTGGGTAAGTGCAAGCTCATGACTCTATGAGACATCAATAATCAGTCAAATAAAATCAAAAGCATGAAACAAAAATAGAAGAAAATGTAAAAAACCTCATTAGAAAAACAACTGACCTGGTATATAGATCCAAGAGAGACAATTTAAGAATTATTGGACTAACTAAAAGTCATGTTAAAAAAAAAAGAGCCTGGACAGCATTTTTTAAGAAATTATCAAGGGAAATTGCCCTGATATCCTAGAACCAGGCAGTAAATGGTCATTGAAAGAATCTGTTGGGTAGAATGAAGATGGCAGAGAGAAGCCAGGAAATTGCCTCAACTTTCCCCAGTTTCCCTCAGAAACAACATTAAATAATGCCTCTAAAAGAATGCTTCAGTGACAGAATCCACAAAAAAACAGAGTAAAATGATTTTCCAGCCCAAGAAAACTTAGAACGACTCCAGAAAAGGTCTGTCTTACTTGAGTAAAAGTGGAGCAGAGCCCAGCACAGACAGGGTCCAGACAATCCAGCGGAAGGTTCTTAGCCATAGAACAGATCAACAACCAAGGCCCCTTGATTCTGGCTTAGCAGGCCAGTGGCACAGCAGGCCAGCTGTGAGGCCTCCAGCCACAGCTCCACAGCCAAATTGCCAGCCCCAGAATGCAGGACACAACAGGTGTGACTAGTCTGGAACACCCCAGTACAGCAGGCAAGCTGCCAGCACCTTAGGCCCTGAAGCAGAAAGCCAGTGACCAGGACCTTGGCCCCCAGTGCAAAAAGCTTGGGACAGTGCCCTCTGTGCCCTAGGAGCAGAGCTCAACTTTTAAAAATAAGCAAAAAAAATATGACAATAGAAAACTACTTTGGCAACAGGGAAGATCAAAACACAAATTCAAAAGAGAACAACAATGTTAAAATGCCTACATATGAAACTTTAAATGAGAAGATGAATTGGTTTCAAGGCCAAAATGCCTTCTTGGAAGAGCTCAAAAAGAATTTTAAAAATAAAATGAGAGAAGTAGAAGAAAAATTGGGGAAAGAAATGAGAAGTATGCAATAGAGAGTCAACAGCTTGGAAAAGGAAGGACAAAAATTGACTGAAGAGAACAATTCCTTAAAAATTACAATTGGCCAAATTGGAAGAAAAAAAAAACAAGAACACTGAAGAAAACAGCTCCTTAAAGAGTAGAATTGGCCCTTTCCCCCAAGATGGTGCCAAAGGTGAAGAAGGAAATGGTTGTTCTCCCCAAGACAGAAGCTAAGTCCAAGGTCTTGAAGGCCAAGAAGGCAGTGTTTAAGGGTGTTCATAGCCACAAAAAGAAGATCTGAACATCCCCCACCTTCTGTTGACCCAACACACTAAGGCTTCAATGGCAGTCCAAATATGCTTGGAAAAGTGCCCCTCAGAGAAACAAGCTTGATCACTATGCCATCATTAAGTTTCCCTTGACCACTGAGTCTGCTATGAAGAAGATGGAGGACAGCAACACCCTTGTCTTCATTGTGGATGTCAAGGCCAATAAGCATCAGATCAAGCAGGCGGTAAAGAAGCTCTATGACATTGACGTGGCCAAGGTCAACGCACTGATCTGGACTGATGGAGAGAAGATGGCCTATGTCCAATTTGCTCCAGACTATGATACTTTAGATGTTGCCAACAAAATTGGAATCATCTAAACCATGTCCAGGTATCCCACCCCACCTACAATAAAAAGTTTTCCAATTAAAAAAAAAGTAGAATTGGCCAAATGGAAAAGGAGGTACAAAAACTCACTGAAGAAAATAATTCCTTAAGAATTAGAATTGGGCAAGTGGAAGCTAATGACTGTATGAGAGATATCAAGAATCAGTCAAATAAAATCAAAAGAATGAAAAAAAAAGAAGAAAATGTTAAAAAAAAATCTCATAGGAAAAACAACTGACCTGGAAAATAGATCCAGGAGAGATAATTTAATAATTATTGAACTACCTGAAAGTCATGATCAAAAGAAAAGCCTGGACAGCATCTTTCAAGAAAGTATCAAGATAAACTGCCTTGATATTCTAGAACCAAAGCACAAAATAGTCACTGAAAGAATCCACTGATCACCTCCACAAAGGGATCTTAAAATGAAAACTCCAAGGAATATTGTAGCCAGATTCCAGAATTATTAGATCAAGGAGAAAATACTGCAAGCAACCAGAAAGAAATAGTTCAAATATCAAGGAGCTATAGTCAGGATTACACAGGACTTAGTAGCTTCTACTTTAAAAGAATCAGAGGGCTTGGAATATGATATTCTGGAAAGTAAAGAAGTTTGCCTTAGAACCAAGAATCGACTACCCAACAAAACTGAGCATAATCTTTCAGGGGAAAAGATGGACATTCAATGAAATGAACTTTCATACTTTCCTGATGAAAAGACCAGAGCCGAACAGAAATTGATATTCACTCAAGAGAAGCATAAAAAGGTAAACAGAAAAGAAAAAAAAAACATGGTATTCAGTAAGGTAAAACTGTTTACATCCCTTCACAGGAAGATGACACTTAAGAACTGTATCTCTGTTAGGACAGTTAGAAGGTGTATACATAGACAGAGGGTGTGGGTATAAGTTGACTTTGATAAGATCATATAAAAAAAATTAAGAGGTAAAAAAAGTATTATACTGGGAGAAAAGGAAAGGGAGAGGGAGAATTGGGATAAATTAAATCACATGAGGAGGTGCAAAAGACCTATTATATTAGAGGGAAAAAAGGAAAGGGGTGAGCATTGTTTGAACTTACTCTTACTGGATTTGGCTCAAAGAGGGAATAACATACACAGTCAATTGGGCACAGAAACTTATCTTAACCTAAGGGAAGTAGGAGAGGAAAGGGGAAAGAAAAGGGAGGGGGGTGATAGCAGGGAGGGCAGATTGAGGGAGGTGGTGCTTGGAAGCAAAACATTGATGAGAAAAGACAAGGTGAAAGGAAAAAGAAAAGTATAGACAGGGAAAAACAAGATGGAGAGAAATACACAGTAATCACAACTGTGAATATGAATGGGATAAACTCTCCCATAAAATGGAAGTGGATGGGAGAGTGGATTAAAAACCAGAATCCTACAATATGTTGTTAACAAGAAACACATCTGAAGCAGAGAGATACACATAGCATAAAGGTAAAAGGTTGGAACAGAATATATTAAAGTTTCAGTTGAAGTAAAAAAGCATTCCCTGTAATGGCAATAAGTTAGAAGATTTTCCAATAAAATCAGGAGTGAAACAAGGATGCCCATTATCATCACTATTATTCAAAATTGTATTAGAAATGTACTTTAGCTTTATCAGTAAAAAAAGAAAAAAGAAATAAAAAAATTAGAATAGGCAATGAGGAAATTAAACTATCACTCTGCTGACGACAAGATGGTGTACTTGGAGAATTCTAGAGAATCAACCAAAAAACTTCTTGAAATACTTAGCAACTTTAGCAAAGTTGCAGAATGTAAAATAAACCCGCACAAATGATTGACATTTCTATATATTACTAACAAAGCCTAGAAGAAAGAGTTAGAAAGAGAAATTCCATTTAAAGTTACTGTAGACAGCATAAAATATTTGGGAGTCTACCTGCCAAAACAAACCCAGGAACTATATGAACATGATTACAAGACACTTTTTATACAAATAAAGTCAGATCTAAATAATTGGAAAAACATCAGTTGCTCATGGGTAGACCAAGCTAATATAATAAAAATGACAATTCTACCTAAATTAATTTACTTATTCAATGCCATACCAATCAAACTACCAAACATTATTTTATAGAGCTAGAAAAAATAATAATAAAATTCATCTGCAAGAACAAAAGGGCCAGAATATTAAGAGAAATAATGAAAAGAAATGCAAGGGAATGTGGCCTAGCTATTCCAGATCTAAAACTTTATTATAAAGCAGCAATCATGAAAACTACTTAGTAATGGCTAAGAAATAGAGTGGTGAATCAGTGGAACAGGTTAGGCACATAACACACAGTAGTCACTGACTATAGCAATCTACTGTTTGATAAACCCAAAGATTCCAGCTTCTGGGATAAAAACTTACTATTTGACAAAAACTGCTGGGAAAACTGGAAAATAGTATGGCAGAAACTAGGCATAGACCAACATCTTACAGCATAAAGATAAGGTCAAAATGTGTACATGATTTAGACATAAAGGATGATACTATAAGCAAATTAAGAGAGCAACGAATAGTTTACCTGTCAGATCTATGAAGAAGGGAAGAATTTATGACCAAACAAGAAATAGAGAACATTATGAAATTCAAAACGTATCATTTTGATTACATTAAATGAAAAGTTTTTGCACAAACAAAACCAAGATTAGAAGGGAAGCAGAAAACTGGGAAAGAATTTTTACAATCAGTGTCTCTGATAAAGGCCTCATTTCTAAAATATATAGAGAACTGAGTCAAATTTATAAGAATACAAATCATTCCCCAATTGATAAATGGTCAAAGTATATGGAAAGGTGGTTTTCAGATGAATAAATTAAAGCTGTCTATACTCATATGAAATAATTCTCCAAATCACTATTGATTAGAGAAATGCAAATTAAAACAATTCTGAAGTACCACCTTATACCTATTAGATTGGTTAATATGACAAAAAAAAGAAAATGGTAAATGTTGGAGACGTGGGGAAACTGGAACACTAATGCATTGTTGGTGGAGCTGTGAACTGATTCAACCATTGTGGAGAACAATTTGGAACTATACCCAAAAGACTGTAAAACTATGCATATCTAGCAATACCACTACTAGGTTTATATTCCAAAGAGATCTTAAAAAAAGGGAAAAGAACCTACATGTACAACAATATTTATAGCAGCTCTTTTTTTGGTGGCAAAGAATTGTAAATTGAGGGTATGTCCATCAATTCTAGAATGGCTGAAAAAGTTGTGGTATATGAATGTAATGGAATACTATTATTCTATAAGAAATGATGAGCATGCGGATTTCAGAAAACCTATGAAGACATACATGAACTGATGCTAAGTGAAGTGAGCATAGCCAGGAGAATACTGTAAACGGTAACAGCAAATTATGGGAGGATCAACTTTGATAGACTTAGCTCTTCTCAGCAATATAATGCACTAAGACAATTCCAAGAAGCTCATGATGGAAAATGCTATCCACATTCAGAGAAAGAACTGTGGAGTCTGAATGCAGATCGAAGCATACTATTTTCTCTCTTTTTTTCTCTTTCTTGTTATTTTTCCCTTTTGTTCTGATTCTTCTTTCACAACATGATTTATGTGGAAATATGTTTAACATGATTGTACACATGTAACCTATATCAGAATGATTTCTGCCTTGGGAGGGCTAAGGGGAAAGGGAGGGAGGGAGGGAAGGAGAAATATTTGAAAATCAAAATCTTATAAAAATGAATGTTGAAAACTATCTTTACATGTAATTGGAAAAGATAAAATATTATTAAGTGAAAATAAAAGAATTTAAGCTTCCTAAGGGCAGACACCATTTACTTTTGTATTTGTATCCATAGTCTGCCACTTAGATGCTTAATAAATCCTTTTAAAAAATTCATCCATCCACCTACCTATTCATCTATTCAGTGGCTTACCTGGGCAGCTCACTTTTCAGACTTTCATCACATAATGCTTTTAAATGGTATGATGGAGGAATTTTTTTTTCCTTTTATCAAAGCATCTTTTTCTAGATATATGTGTGGAATAGCTACCAGGTGGTGTTTGTTAATGTGCACTAAATAATTAAGTACCACACAGATTTTAATAAAGAAAAGATGAACTCCTGGGCAAGGAGTTGTGGAATCATTGAACATTATAACTGGAAGGAACCTTGTTCAGTCATGTCTGACTCCTGGTGACCTCTGGACCATACCATGCCAATACTGTCCGTGGTGTTTTCTCAGCTAAGACATTGGAGTGGTTTGCCTTTCCTTCTCCAGGGAATTAAAGCAAACAGAGGCTAAGTGATTTGCTCAGGGTCATACAGCTAGTATGCCAGATTTGGACTCAGGTCTTTCTGACTCCAAGTCCAGTGCTCTACCTACTGAGCCACTCACCTCATTGGCTCCAAAAGGGATCATAGAAACCATTAAATCCAACCCTTGCCCTGCTTGTTTTATAGATGGAGGAACTGAGGCCCACAGAAGGTAGAATGACCTGTCCAGAATAACACAACTCTTCATAAAAGCACTAAGACTAGAGGACTACAGTGGAAAGAATGTGGGATTTGGAATCAGAGGATTTATCAGGGGTGGGGAATCTAAGACCTCCAGGCCAGATGTGGCCTTCTAGGGAGGTGAGTGCAACCTTTTAACTGACTTCAAGGTTTACAGAACAAATCCTTTTACTAAGGGGATTTATTCTGTGAAGTTTGTATTCAATTGAAGGGTGGCACTTGAAGACCTAGAGGGCCACATGTAGTCTTAAAGCCACAAGTTCCCCATTCCTGCCTAGGTTCAGATTCTTGTGACCTTGAGCAAGTAATGTACCTTTGGGGCCTGGTTTTCCTTGTCTGTAAAAGAATACATGCCCTCTAAAGTATCCTAAAGCTCTAAATGTATGATCCTATGAACAATATTAGTAGAATATTACTATTTACAAGAGGGACAGCTGGGTGGCTCAGTGGATAGAGTACTGGACCCAGAATAAGGAGAACCGAATTCAAATCAGACTTCAGACACTTACTAGCTGTGGGATCCTGGGCAAGTCACTTAATTTTGTTTGCCTCAGTTTCTTCATCTGTAAAATGGGCTGGAGAAGGAAATGGCAAATTTCTCCAGCATGTTTGTCAAGAAAACCCCAAATGGGGTCACAAAGAGTCAGACACAACTGAAACAAGTGAACAGCAATAAACTTTGTTTCAAACAGAAGTTTGGGGGTTGATAAGCGAACTTGACAATGTCCTAAAATAATCCAGCCTGCTCAATTCCTTCTGTTTAGTTCTAGGATTAAATTGTTGTCTATGTATAGTGTTGGCCCAATGTGGACACTGTATCTATGATTCTGCACTCCATAAACTTGGGTTTTCTGATTCCCACAATAAAGCTGGGTCTCTTATACCACCCTTGCACATGGAATTTGAGGTTCCCTAGATTTTCATGAAAACCATGAAACTTGAAACCTGAGAAGGGTCTTATGAAGGACTCTTTATACTGGGAATCAATGGTGTCTTTACCAGGGAGTCTCATTCGAAAATTCCCCAAAACTACTTTAGAAACTTCTTTATGAAAATGTGGACAATCCATTATGAAAATGAAGCTGAGAGTTAATAATACTCAGATACTGAGGGATCTTTAACCAAAGTAACTTGGTTCTCTGGTGCCTCATGTAGTCAGTGGCCTTAATTGTAGAGACTGTTATTGCCCATACCCATAGTTGGGAACGTCAGGAGTGAAGGAAATTGTTTCCTATATGGAGTCTTCAAGTTTAACGTGTGCCAATTTCCCTCATCCAAAAGATAAACTGGCACAGAAGGAATTGAACCACCTCTAGTGGGTTACAGAGGGAGCCTATGGAATTTTCTTTGGCTTAGTTCTTTGAATTTTTTCCTGCATATAATAGTAATAGCTAACATTGTGTAGTACTTGAAGGCATATTAAGTACTTTACAAATATTATCCAATTTTATACTAGAAACAACCTTTGGAGGTAGATTATATTATTACCCCTTTTTTTACGGATGAAAAAATTGGGACAAATAGAAGCTAAGTTCCTTGCTCCTGGTCATGCAAGAAGTAAGTATCTGAGGCAGGATTTGAACTCCAGCCTTATCTGACTTCGAATCCAACACTATCTACCTTACCAGCAGGTTGCATCTAGCTTTATCTGTAAGAGTCATTCTCATCTTCCTATAAAGGTTTAGGTACAGCTCTCCATGGCTAAGAATAAATGACCTCTCTAGAACAAAGTAATTGTAATTCAATTCAATAAATATTAAGTGCCTTCTAGTTACGTGGCACTAGGGACAGATACAGAGAGAAAAAGAAAATAGTCCCTGACCTCAAGGAGTTTATAATCTATGGGGGTGGGAGGATACAATAGGCCCAAATCCTGTCTCAGAAATTTACTAGCTGTGTGACCATAGGTAATTCCCTTTACCCTGCTGAAACTCAATTTTATCATCTGTAAAATGAGGAAGTTGAATTCAGTGCCTCTTAATGGCACTTCCAGCTCTAAATCTGTGATCCAATGTACATAGATAAATAAATATACAAAGTAAACGCGAACTAATTTTTAGGAGGGAGAGAATACTAACAACTCGGGCAACAGGCTGGGCATTGTGTGGGAGGGAGCACCTGCGCTGGCTGCCTGGAAGGAAGCTAGGGATTCTAAGAGGGGAAGGTGAGGAGGGAGAGCATTCCAGGAATAGGGGACCACCTGTGTAAAAGTCAAGGAGAGAGGAGAGAGATTGCCATTTGTGGTGAATAACAATTTTGTATTTTTGCCTGGAATAGAGAATGCACGAAGGCAAGTAACATGAAATAAGAATGGAAGATTATGTGCGTCTCAGATTGTGAAGAGCTTTATCGTGTGTGTGTGTGTGTGTGTGTGTGTGTGTGTGTGTGTGTGTGTGAGAGAGAGAGAGAGAGAGAGG
>NW_020954594.1:10735926-10766876 GCF_900497805.2 Vombatus ursinus
TTCCATTTTCTTCATTGTGATTGTGCGATTGTGTGTGTGTGTGTGTGCATGTGCGCGCGCATGTGTTTACCACAGTCAGGATCACAAATTCACAGAATGTCAGAGTTGTAAGGGATTTGAGAGATCCTCCACTCACTTTACAGAGGAGAGAATAGAGCCTGGGAGGATTCGTGACTTGTGTGAGGCACATCACTAATTAATGTTTGTCCTAGAGTTGTTATTGAACTCAAGGCTCCAGGTGCCCAAGATTTTCCTATTATACTATGGCTAGTGTTCTGAATTAAAGTTATTTTCATAGATGGAGAGCTGGAAGGGACCACAGATGCTATTTTGTTCAATTGTCTCATTTTACTGATGAAGAAATTGAGTCTCAGAAAGGTCAAATGATTTGTCTAAGGTCATACAGGGAGTAAGTTGCAAAATAGGGATTTAAGACCAGTCAAAGCTTCTGCTTCCACATTCAGAGTGCTTTTCCTTGTACCAGAACTGAAGCCAGATATTTGAACAAACTTGTTTTTAAGAAATGTCAACTCTCTTTTTGGTTTTTCTCCTTTTTTTTTTTTGGCCAAATTGCCAAGGACCTGGGGTCATGTATTTTCCTGTTTTGAGAAACTGCTTTCAGCATGTTGGCTGGATTGGTGTTCAGGGTCCATTGTTTGTATTAGAACCAGGAAACAGGTTGTTCTCCCCTCCCCTTTCTGTCCCCTTTGTACCCCACCCCAACAGCCGCTTCTGCCTTTCCTCTTACAGGTGGTCATGGCACATTACTCACATTCATAGCCTTTATATCAGCTCCTATTAAGTTGCCTGTATTGATTCTTGAATTTCTTTTTTTGTTTTTTTTTCTCCAAGGTTTTTGGCATTGTCTCCCTTCATTTGACTGAGTTACTCTTGCCTGAGCTCCCACCTGTTCACTGTGATCAGCTTCATTTGATCAGGCCTGAATATGCTCATGTGACAATAGGAACTGGGGCCTCTTGGACGGAACACTGCTGACTTAAACCTGTGGATTATTCCTTCTACAATTATTAGTTCAGCTTAAAATCTCTCTCTCTCTCTCTCTCTCCATATGTACATATACACACATATCATATATATATATACATATATATATGTAATATTTTCCACCTCTGCCTTTCGTTACAAATTTTTCATTACAAAGGTTTCCCTCCTATGCTTTGAATTGAGAAGAATATAGATGCAGGGTCAAGATGTGCGGCCTGTAGCCTATTGACTTGCTGTGTAACCTTGGGAAAGCCTTTTCTTCTACTGGGGAATAAGGGATAGTATTACTCCCTCCTCCTGTTTACCTCATAGAGTGCTATTATGAGGATTAATGAAATAGTGAATACAAAATGGTTGTGAGTATAAAGGAATTTTGAAGAAAAGAATTGATTCAAGAGTGGCATTTTCTTATTATTTATTTTATTTTCCCCTGCACTGAGGCAGAGACCTGATCTCAGTCTGTTTTGAGGCCCCTAGTTTTCATTGGAGTCTCAAAGTTCCCAGAAAGAAAAAGCCTGAGAGTGATATAGATGTCATAGAAATAGTTCATAGCCAATACCTACTTACTTTAATAGTGACACTTGAAGAAGTTCAGTAATTTCTCCTCACCCCAAATAATACTACCTCTGTGATAGGGAAAAAGTCTCAGGCCTTTCATGTGAATCAATACTCCACTATTGCAGCATTTAAATATAGGCACATCATAGCCATCCTACATCCTGTTAATCAGTGATATTTCCATGGGCAAACCATGCGTTCTTTCTCTAGGTCACAGCTCCTTAGTATCTGACCGCAGCATTGGAGTACTTATTTAGGAAATAATACCCTTGGGAAGTCTAGTGCCAATCTATTAGAACCTCGACAAAAACAAGGCAGAATTGTTAACATACTTTAGTTCTTTTAACCAAGGAGATATAGAGAGGGATGGTGAATAAGACCTGAGAAAAAAGGCTGGAATGGTTTGTTGTTGCTCATCCTTCATTCTCAAAGAGAACCGATGACATCAGGAGGGTGAGGTCTTGACTTGCAAGTGAGTTGGATTTAAGTGACACTGGGCTGTGCAAAATCATCAGCCTCACTCTCTCCTCCAGAATCATCAGAGTCCAATGGCAAGACATAAGTCAAGACAACTGGTGATGGCCTGGCTGGAATGGTAAATTGGCCTTGAGAAGAAAAGGGTGAAAGGTAATAATAATCTTTATTATTGGTGAAAATTGCTCAGCAGAGGATGTGGATTTGGGCTTTATACATGAATTTTATAAGAATGGTGGTGAGGTGGACAGCAATAGCTATAGGACCTATATACAAATATTTGATGGGAAGGGGAAGGGCATTCACCTGGCATCTGAAAATCTTCAAATGGGGCATTGTGCCATCCCAATGATGACTCAAAAAAAGGTCTATTTAAAAGGTAAAAATGACAAGATCATAAGAGAACAATTGGATATATAAAGAATTTAAATTTTAAATTAGGTTGGTGAATGCTGGCATGGGGGATTGATCAGGATGTTGGTGGTTATTCTAAGACCTAGACCCACTCAGCTTTGGGAAGTCTAGACCCTCATATAAGACTGTCAATTTGGGAAGCATTCAAGAGCTATACATCATGGACAGTGCTAAAGATCCCTTGAAGAGAATGTAAGGTCTAGTGAAGGCATTCAGAAAAGAGGAAAAATGCTTAACTGAGTGAATAGTCTGATACTATGGGGTTTTCCCACATACCCAGATAGCTATACAGGATTAGTATATATAAGCAATGTTCATAAAATCACCCCAGTTTGGTTTTCAGGGATCAAAACTGTTTGACTCAGGGAAAATGTAACATGTTCAGGAAAAATTCCTTGATCAATTGGATGAGTTTAAAGCATGGTGAACCTTTATTGGAGATTTTTATGTCATCTAACCTAAGGAGAGGGGCTCCTGCTGGAGTCCTGGGGCAGTTGGTGGTGCAGTGGATAGAGCACTGGGCTTGGAATCAGGAAGACTCATTTTCATGAGTTCAAATCTGGCTTCAGACACTAGCTCTGTGACTGTGGACAAGTCACTTTCCTCATCTGTAAAATGAGCTAGAGAAGGAAATGGTAAATTGCTCCAGTATCTTTGTCAAGAAAACCCCAAATGGGGTGATAAAGTCATACAGGACTGAAAATAACTCAACAACAACAACCACCTACAGAGATTGTGGACATGCTCATTGGTACTAATTGGCCAGATGTGACTGAATCTCAGTGCCTGAGGATGGTTGAGGATGAATTGAGTGGCTTAAGCTGCTACATATCAAGCTACCCTTTTGTGTTAGGCCTATAAAATGGTGCCAGTTGCACAGTTTTTCCTTTTTTTCTCAGAGGTGAGAGTGAGGGTGGTGGCAAAGAATAGGGATCAGAGACCCAAAAATGGGCTTTGGTTCCTGGGAGACCCCTATATAAATATTATATGTATATGTTACATATACATATATGTATATATTAGCAGAGGCCCTGAGGGATTAAATGACTCATCCCTAATCCTTCCTAAGCTTCAGAGATGGAAGCTTTCTGAGCTGAAGAAATGATAGAAGCTGGGGTAGTACTCATGTAGCAAGAGTACTTGGACACTGAGTCCTTGAAGCCAGCCTTAGAGAGGCAGTAGGAGAAATATGTTGCAGTTTTTCGTACTTTCAACTATGTGGCCCCACAAAAGGGGAACCATGTGGCTAAAATATTGGATATTCTTCAACCACAGCCTCCTAGAAAGAAAAAAGGAATTTCCTGAAAAGTGTTAAGTAGAATTGCTTCTTTGGCAACTTTGACCTTGAGAATTTTAGGATGCTGCTTTACAGAAAGAGAAGAGGAGTTTTTGGAAAATGCCAACCTCTTGGAGAGAAGAGGATCATAGAATCCAAACTTCTAGTGAGAAAGGGGGAAATTTCTGGGTAATACCAGCCTCTTTTAGCACAGACAATGGTGTGCATGTCCCTCCAGCTGGAAGGTAGTAACAGAGTAAGCCAGGATATGTGGCCCCAAAAGATTTAGATGTTCCCCTCAGCTATCAGCACAAGTTATTCAGATGGTGAAGATTTAATGGGAAAAGGGTTGACTTTCTAGTAAATCCACTTTTTCCCCTTGGGGGTTGTCTAGGCCTGCATGGTAGTACTAAGAGGTAGATCTGTGTGGGTCTCTGGAGTTAAGAGGTGTCCCTGGATGTTAAGGAGTTCTCTGTCTAGCCACCACAGGCACATTTCCTTCTAAATAAGGTATAAAACATTGGGATTTTCTGAGGCTGGAGGATTCCTTGGGACCTGGATGAGCACACAGGGGACAAAAGAGGAAGGACGTGAGGCTACCTGGAGGTAGAGATCACCTTCTGAGATATTTGGTAACCCTTAATGAGTATAGCCAATATAGTGTCTTGGAGAGGTCATGAGCTTTGGAGTCACAGGACCTGGGTTGTAATTCTAGTTATAGTACCTGTATGCCTGGGTAAATCTCTTAACCCTTCTGGAACTGAATTTCTTCATCTGTACAAAGAAAGGTTATGTATTAACATCAATACTTTGTTTTTTTCTTAATTATATGTTGTTTGGTTTGGTTTCGTGTTTTCTGCATAGTATAATAAAGAGTGCCCTGTTCTCCATATGCTTTGTTACTTTGAGTACTTGAATAGGATCTAGGCACTCAGACATACATCTGTGGAGGTGTATGAATAAGCCATATTCTAAGACTTTGCAGAGAGAACTTTGGTGGAGGCAAAATTAGCTAAAGAGATATGAATGGGGGGACATCCCCTAAAATTAAATCCAATTTGTATAAGATCAGAAATTGTGGTACTGGGCCACAGGTATTACAAGAATGAATTATTAAAGTAGCTTATAAAATTTTTACTGGATATCTTTCAGAACTTCCTTATGTTTTTGGTATGATAGTTCCAATCTGACGACAGAAGTGTGTATTAGGCAGCTTCCAAAGGTATCTATCTAATCTTGTGATTTTGTCATTATAGAAATCTAATCATCTATATTCACTGTTACTATTATTATGATAAAGTTCCAATGATTGTGTGATATCAGATCACAAGAGGTCATTAAGTACAGCCTGGTTAATAGTTTATCAGAGATGTTATTTAGGGTGTTCTCACTCAGGTATAGATTGGATTCAGTGACCTTTGAGGCCCATCCACTACTGCCATTATATAATTCTATGCTTTAATTATTTTATTTTGACTGGATTTGTGATTTCATCAGTATAGAACTAGGACAGGAGCTTCCTCTACCGATGAAAGTCATCACCTTCTTTGTAACTTCTCACTTTAGAGAGTTGCTAGAGAACTGGGAAATTAAGTGATTTGTTCAAGGTCAAGAAGCCAGTATTTGTCAGAGATGGAACTTGAATTCAGATCTTCCTAACTCCAAAGCTGGCTTGCTCTCTACTATGCCACACTGCATTACCTAGAACTTTCTAAAGAATATTATTAGGCTCAAATGACATATTTGTCAAATTTGTGGTTGACAAATTTGTGGTTGGAGGAATAGGTGATATGTTAGATGTCAATATCAAGATACAAAGAGATTAATAGACTAAAATGATGGGTGAGTTCTAACAAGGAGACACTTGATAATATTTAATAAGAGTGTTCTATTAGGATTAAAATAATGTCAACTGTATAGCAAATATAGGATATTGCCCATGTTTGGATAACAGCTTATGTGAAAATGATTGGGGATTCTAGAAAGATGTTGGCTTAATAACATCACTAATCTTATTCAGCTGCCAATATTCCTGCCCCCCCAAAAAACTAACAAACAAAATTCCGTTTTAGTTTGCATTAATACAAACATAGTGTCCAGAGTGAAGGATTTTATAGTATGGTTATAAGGTCAGGTAATAGAGAGAGTAGTTCATTTTGGGTCCCATATTTTATGAAGAACTTTGACAACCTAGAGTAATTCCAGTGGAAGACAAACAAGATGGTAAGAGGATTCTAAACCATATTTGAGTTGAACACTAGGAAAAAACTGATTTTGTTTTTTTTTTAATTTTTGTTTGTTTGTTTTGTTTTGTTGTTGTTGCTCTATTATCCCAGAGAAGAGAGACTTCTGAAGAAGAAGAATATGATAGCTGGCTTAAAATATTTTAAAGGTCATCATGTAGAAGATAAATTTGTTGTTTGGTTGGTCCCAGGGGAACACCCTCAAAGAAATAGATGGAAGTTACTGAGGGGCAATGTGAATGAAGGAAAAAATCACTAACTGTTCTCTAAAAGGTTTCCTTAGTATTCTTCAAAAGTTGAATATTCTGCCTAATGAGGTGGTGAGTTTGCTGCTTATGGGGGTATTTGATCAGAAACTTATAGCAGCTTACTATGTCTAATACAGTGGAGGTGATTGGCAGATCAATATGTCAAATAAGATGGTCTCTTGGGGATTTTCTAACTAAAGTTCTTTGAATATATGTTTATTTAAAGTGAATTCTCATTCAGCCTGCAGGAATCGAAGTAATGACTGGAAAAAGGTAATTGGCTATTTTTATTTCTTGATGCTGACTTTTTGGTGGTCAAATTAAATCACAGAATCAGTGTATAAAAGCTTTCAGAGGGTATCTAGTACAACACCTACCTGAACAATAATTCCCTCTACAGTAAAGTCCTAAACTGATCAGCTTGCCAAGACCACTAGAGGAACCCATTATGGTCCATTGCATTCCATTTAGAGATCTCTTTATTTGTTAGAAGTTTTATTATTATTGTTGTATCAAATCTGAATTTTCCTTTTGACAACTTCTACTCACTGATCTTAATTCAGCCTTTTGGGGCTAAGCTGAACAAGTCAAACCTTTCTTCCTCATGACAGTTCTTGGAGTACTCTGAAGACAGCTATGGTGGCATTCCAAGTCTGTTCTTCAGGATGCTGTCCTCCATTTCTTCATTTAGTTCTCATGTGACGTGACCTCCATTTAGTCCCTTCACTATCCTCTTTGCTGCCACTTTATCAATGTACTCCCAAAAACATGATGCTCAAAACCAAACACAGTATTTCAACAGTAGAGTAACCAGAGTATAGTATTACCTGTTCTGGACACTACTGCATTCTCCATCTCCTTATCTATCCATCTAGTAACTCATTCAAAAAAGGAAATGAGTTTATTCTAGCATGACCTGTTCTTGATGAAGTTATGCAAATAATTTGTTGTTGTAATCATTGCTTTCTTTTCTAGATGTTCATTAACCATCTATTTAATAAATATTATAGAATTCTGCCAGATATCAAAGTCTGTCTCAATGCACTATAGTTTTTACCCCTTAAGTTTTTTTAGGACAACAGTTAAAGTCCCCCATCACTATTCTATTATGTATTTATGAAAGATTTATATTTTCCTCCTTCTACTTCATCTTTTATCCCCAGTGGTCTGTAATATTCACCAATGACAATATCACTTAAGTTCCTGCTTCCATCAATTTTTCGATAATATGTCCCCCATCATGTTTCCCCTTCCTCCTGGTTCTCGAATTTCCTCAAAGTATTTTCTTTTTTTTTTTTTTCAGGCAATTGGGGTTAAGTGACTTGCCTAGGGTCACACAGCTAGTAAGGGAAAATATTTTCTTAATAGACAATATTGCCTCTCCTTGTTTTATATATCCTGTTCTTTTTTAAGGCTAATTTTTCCAGGTCCATATTCCAGTCATGGGTTTTAACTCACCAAATCTCAGTGATTTCTTTGAGATCAAATTTGTCCAGTGCTTTAGGATTTTTATTTCAACTTCCTTGTCATTCTCTTCCTTTGTCTAAGACTATACCATATGAAGGCAAGTTGGACATAATAGAGACCTAGGGTTTCGTGTACAATCTTATTTTTCTGTTGGACTATTTATATGAAGATTCTCATTCTATTTGTTGCATAGTTCAGAATAAATTTTTTTTTTAAATTAAAAAGACTGTGCAGTTCCTTTCTGGCTCTCTTCTCTTCCATCTTCCTCCCACTTTTCTGTCATTTTAAACCACACAAAGGACTCTATCTAACCCTCAACTATAACCTTAGTCCCTTTGCAGAGAAAATATTAAGCTCTTTGAATCCATAGCTGCTCTACTCACGAACATTTCTTTTGTTGCTGATCCTGTTCTAACCTGAAACCTGGTTTCATCATTAAGCTTTTATCTATTTACTCATGACTAAGGCACTGATTTGAACTAAAATTCCAATACTTAGTTCTCTGACTTGGTTCCTATGTCTTAGTTATAAATTAGTCCTCTTCTGCCCACTAGTCCAATTCCTTCAGGACTGTGGAAATCCTTTGCTCCCTCTTATTCCTTCTAGAAAATGGAGTCCTACTCCTGACCCCCCCAGATCCTATGACTAGGTCCACATTTAAGCTGCCAGATATCTCAGATGTTAAAGCATCTTCCTGGAATTCTGCCTATTGATCATTTGCTGCTAGACTCCACTGACACCATGCTCTCTGCCCAGTACCCAAAATATCCATCCAGCTGCCACCTTCTGTTGGGCTTCCTTATCTGTCTGTCTGGACTTCCTTCTATTGTTTGCTGCTGGTAATTGCCCTAATTGAGTAGATCACTGCCAGTCTGCCTATGTCTCTAGGTCCTGGCACTCCTAGTTTGTTGAAGGTGAAAGGAAGAAAAGGAAAGTGAAGAATAATAACAACAAATAGAATATGTGAGATAATTCTGGGTCACATGTTGCTGATTTATACCTTCCTACTTCACTGATGTTCTTTCTTCTTTTGGAGAAGAAGAATAATGATTTTTGTCATAAAAGTAATTTGAAGGTTTGGTTCATAGAAGAGCAAACTGAAAGACTCTTTGATTATTAGACTGAATTCTACAGGACCACAAATGGCTGACCTACAGGCTAAACACTTGATAGGAGGCAGAGTGTTATAGTAGAAAGAGTACTGGCTCTGGAGTCAGAATCAATCAGTAAACTTTTATTAAGTATCTACAATGTGCCAGGTACTTTGCTAAGTTCTAGGGATACAAAAAGGTGCAAAAGATAGACCCTGCCCTCAAGGAGCTTTAAATCTAATGGGAGAGACAACACACAAACAGTATAAATATATATATACACACACACACACACACACACACATATACATACACATAAAATATATACAGAAACATGTACACATACATATACACACGGACTATATAAATATGTGTGTATTTATGTATGTATATATATATGCATAAGGATACATACTATAACCAGGATAAATAGGAGATAATTAACAGAAGGAAGGCACTGGAATTAAAAGGGGTTAGGAAAGGTTTATTGTAGAAGGTGAGAATTAGTTGGGATTTAAAGGAAGCCAGAGAGATCACTAGTCAGAAAGGAAGAGGGAGAGTATTCTAGGCATAGGGGACAGCCAGAGAAAATGTCTAGAGATGAGAGATGGAATATCTTGTTTATGGAACAGCCAGTAGGCTAGTGTCACTAGATCAAACAGTATGTGTTGGGGAATAAGGTATAAAAAGGTAGGAGAAGGCTAGGTTATGATGGGATTTGAATGCTAAATAGCATTTTGTATTTGCTTCTGCAGGCAATAGGGAACCACTGGAGTTTATTGAGTAGGTGGTGGGAGGGGGGCATGATCAAGCCTAAGTTTTAGGAAAATCTCTTTAAAGGTTGAATGAAGCATGGGTTAGAGTAGAGAGAGACTTGAGGCAGGCAGACCCACCAGCAGGCTGTTGCAGTATTCAAGATGTGACATGATGAGGGCCTGTACTAGATTGGTGGCAGTGTCAGAGGAGAGAAGGGCACACAGTGGAGAGATGTTGCAAAAGCAGACATCAGTAGGTATACGGGCCGCACGCTGACCCTCTGCCAGTCGTGCGCCAGTACCCACTTCTCCTAAGAGAAGTACACCGCCAGAGTCTTACCCATTCCCGGGTCTTCGGTCCTCAGCCGGATCACCACACAGAGACAAGCCATGGGAAGGCACCAACACCAGAGTTTTATTCAGAGGCCAACACAGCAAACCATCATAGCAAGCCCAAGCAGCAAGGCCAGAGCAACAGAGCAGGAGCCAGGGGAGAGCGCACGTGTGTTCTGACCACGCTTGTTCCTAAGTACCTACTTAGCCCCTCCTCCCCAGCCCGCTACTAGCCAATGATTGTAGGGTCAGATACCGGAAGGGGCTGTCTGAGTTTAGCACACCAAGGGGGAGGGAGTGACGTAGGAGGCCAGGATTGGATACAGGAAGGAGGCATCTGGGATTGACGCATAGACAAGAGTACGTGACCTAGGAAGTCAGACTCAGGAGGGGACTGGGTCAGTGCTGCACAAGGTCAGGAAGGTCACAAGAGGCATCTGGGGATGACGTTGCATATAGGGAGGGGACTAAGCAGAGGGAACTCAGTCCTCTGCCATCCCACTCCCACGTGGCACCGCCCCTTGCCTCAGGAGCTCAGGCTCGGCTACTTCCTTGCACCCAGCTTATGTCACAGAGCACTGCCCAATTGCCTCATGGCTTCTCCGAATCCAGCCCATCCCAGTACACACGACTCTGCCTACCACAGTCCCTGCCTCGACTTCCAAAATACCCAGATCTTACCTTACCCATGCCACAGCACCCAACTGGCAGCTGCTAACATCAGACAGTCCCTCACAAGTAGGTCTTGGCAACACCTTCAATATGGGGGGGTGAGAGATGGTAAGGAATCCAGGATGACTCCTGGGTTATGAGCCCGAGGGACTGGGACAGAGGTAGAGAACCTGCAGCCTTGAGGCCACACGCGACATTCTGGGTCTCTGGGTGCAGCCTTTTGACTGAGTCCAAGTTTTACAGAACAAATCCTTTTATTAAGGGGATTTGTTCTGTGAAGTTTGGATTGAGTCAAAGGGCCGCACTTGAGAACCTAGAGGACCACATGTGGCCTTGAGGCCACAGGTTCCCCACCCCTGAAATGGAAGATGATGTTGCACTCTGCAATAATAGGGAAGTTAGGAGCCTGGGAGGATTTAGGGGGAAAGATAATATGTTCTGTTATAAACATTGAGTTCAAGATGTTTACTGGACATCCACTTCAAGATATCTGAAAGTCAGTTGGAAATATGAGTTCAAATCCTGTCTTTGATGATTATTACCCACGTGATACTGGGCAAGTCATTTGCCTTCTTTTGGCTTCAGTTTCCCATCTGTAAGTTGAGAAAGTTAGATTAAATGTTCTCTGAGGAACCTATTGGTTCTAGATCCACCATCCACCATTCAGTAAAGCAGCTTTTGGACAAAGTCAGCATCAGTGTGCTTGAGATTTTTGAATTCAATTCTCAGTAGATATAGAATGACAGATAAGAATAGGAACCAATATGAATGAAAGTTGTCTGACCAACGATAGTCAAGTACTTATGGGGTGGGTAAAGGGATCATATTTACGAGACTAGTACTTATTGGAGAGCCAAGATGGTAGTCACATGTTCGAATGTAAGACATAGCAACAAAGGTTAAAGAATTTGGAAGAGTGTGTTAAAGAATAACTTGCTAGCCTTATCTGTGGGCTTACGCAGATTGGTGGTATCAGGCTGATTGACATCTGCTCATGTGCTGCTGAATTACTTCACATTAGATAGGAAGATGAGAATCTTAGAATAGCTTACATTTCTATCATATTCTGTGGCCACAAAGTGCTTTCCTCACATCTATTTCCCAGGAGATAGCAATTTAATAGACTATACATTTCTCAAGGGCAGAAATTAATTCACAGATTAAGAGGAATGTCAGCAATCTTCCAGTCCAGATCTGTCAGACTGAAAAAGAAATGGATCCTTGTAGGCCGCATATTGACCTAGAAAAGCACAAACTAACATTACCTACATTGTAGTATATTTTTATTTAATTTGTTAAAACATTTCCTGATTACATTTTTTTAATCTGGTTCTGGCCTCAGGAGTTTTGTGGGGTCTTTTATGTTTGATGCCTCAGTTCTAGACCAATTCATATAAAAGATGATTCCTCTCATCTTGTACCTGACAAGCAGTTATCCAGCCTTTGCTTGAAGGCTTCTAAGGAGGTGTGTTTGTGGGGAGGGGTGCAGGACTATCCCTGTGTCCCCAGTGCATAGCACATTGCCTGGAATGTAGTACTTGTAAAATTGAATGAGATTGAATTCAAATCTTATTATTTTACAGAGGATGGAAACTGCACAGAGAGATTAAGTGATATAATTATACAGCTAGTAAGTGTCAGAGACATCTCTGCCAGGTTAAGGGTAACCAATGGATGTCAATCCAGTCTGTGAGCTGGGGGAGGTGGGGAGGTGTATTGTCTTTTCCAGGCATGTGAAGGCTTCTTCCAGTGGAATAGATGGATGAGAACAATTTATTTCAATGGCCATGGAGGCTGCTGAAGTGGGAGTTATGGAGAGCCTAGAGTTTGGTTAGACAAAGTTGCCAAGGTCATCTACTGCATCCTGGGCCATTGCCACCCATCTTGACTTTGGTCCTGCCACTGGACTTTGATGGCTTTGGAAGGGAGAGTGAAGCTGATGACTTTGTGCAACTCTGTCTCACTTAAATCAAGTTCATATTCAAGTCAATATTCCTTCTTCAAAAAAGAAGGAAGAACAGCAACATGTCAGAGCCACAATTTGTATCCTCCAATCCAATGACCCTTCCACTGTTTATTAAACATTGAAATAAATTATCGAGATAATGAATCACCTTTATTGGATATGAACCTAACTTTCATATATGTTATCAATAGCACTATATGAAAGTAGTGGGGTAGTATCAATCAATTAACACTTATTAGACACCTACTATGTTCCAGGTACAATTCTAGGCACTGGCTATAGAAAGACAAAAATCAAGGCAAGGCAATGTGCATTTATTAATCCCTGACTGCAGGTCAGGCACTGTGCTAAGCAGTGGAGATACAATACAGATACCATGAAAGTCCCTATCCATAAGGAATTTATATTCCAATGCTAGAAGACAACACACAAAAGGAACCTCAATAGTAGGGTGGAGAGGAAAGGTGCCTGCAAAAGGGGTGGGGTGATATGGAAATCTAGAAAGTCAAAAGTATAGCCAGGAGAGGAATAAAGGTTGGCCAGCTCGGGTCACTCTCCCAAATGGAGGCCCCCAAAGGAAATCATCTATGAGAGAAAGGGACCAAAATGGTAGAAGGCTATTCCAGAATGAAAAGGTCCCTGACTTAGTGGGCAGTTCCAGAGTAAGCCTGCAGTTAAAGCATGGTGTTGAAGTCCCAACAAAAACAAAACAAAACAAAACACAAAAACTCCCTGTTCTCTGTTGGAGGGAATCCTAAGTACATAAATAAGTATATGCAAAATATATATAAAATAAAATGCATTTTTTTAGGAAGGAACCTGGAAGCCAAAGGGGTCAAAAATCATTCCATGTGGAAGGTGAATCTTAAACAGAGTTTTGAAGAATAGAAGGGATTCTGAGAGGTGGAGGTGCATTCCAAGCACTCTGGAGCAGCCAGTGCAAATTCATGGAGATGGTAGATGGAGTGCCATGTGTGAGGAATGGCAAGAAGACCAGTGTGGCTGGACTACAGAGTATGGGAAAGAATTGTAACTGTGGACCATGCCAGGGCTACCATTTTTTTTTTGGTATTTTTTTCCTAATAGCTCAGGTACAATAATTATCCTATATCAGCAACCAAGTAGCACTCCCAGAAGCAACAAATTATAGATATTGAATGTTAAACATGATAGAAAAAGAGTATGTAAATAATATAAGGAGAAAATAGAAGCAGAAGTCAAATCTTTCCCAAATGCTTACCAGATAGAAGGAAATTGTTGAGGACAGTAAGAATGGTAAATATGCCCTGCACAGAGTCATTAACAAGGTCCTCTGAATCAGAGGACAAAATTCTTGAAAAGCTCAGAGGAAGCCACCCTGGTTTGTGAAATGCCAGCTGTGAGAGCCAGTGTTCTTAGGAAATGGTGATGAGAAAATCAAATGATCCTGGCAGAGGATATCCTTTCTCTTTAGGGGAACTTATAAATGGTATTTTGCTTTCTTGGCCAACAATTCTGGTCCCAGCTGAAAATTAACCATTCCAAGCCAGCAGCTATGAGAGCAGAGAACACCAGATTTGGAGGCACAGGATACAAGGCAACCCTAGAAGGAAACTTGGAATCAGGGTACTTGACTACATGACTTTGAGCAAATTACTCCTCTGTGTCTCAACTCTCTTTTCTCTATAATGAATGGGTTCAACTAGATGATGACTAAGGTCTCTATTCTTGCTTTTAATTTACATGACTCAATGTCCAAGTATTTGCAGGTTATGAATTTACACTAGGGATTTTTTATCTTGCTAATAGTTTCTTCCTACTCTTTACTTCCCTCTAGGTAATCTATGACACAATCACATTTGTATTTTTGCTTTTATCTTACATGACACTCCAACTCCATGCCTCTTCTCTGGCGATCCCCTACCTCAATAATGTTGTCCTCACCTCTGACTCTTGCCTTCCCTGGCTTCCTTCAAGACTCAGTTCAGATATTACATTCTGCCATTGACCTTTCCCAATCTCTGCCCCCCCCCCCAATTGCTATAAATATACAAACAGAATAAGTGAAAGGAAATCTCAGAGGGAAAGAATGTACATATAGGCTACATATATATGTATACAAAATCTATATGAATCTTATATGTACCTTTTTAAAAAATATGTCTTCACCATTAGAATGTGAGTTCCTTGAGGGCAGAGATCATGTTTTTACCCTTCTTTGTATCCCCCGGGGGACAGTATCTGGCATATAGTAAACAATTCCTGATGCTGTTTGATTAATATCATAGCAATGTTTTTCCTCCCCTATGTCTTAGAGAGATTCTACAGGAATGAATAGAAGAATCAGTACAGAAGCAGCCCCTTTGGCCAAGGTGCCTGAATAATTGTTCAATTATTAAATCAGAATTGGTTAGATTAGCACCCAAGCCAGAGCTAGAACTCATTCTTTCAATGAAACCTAAAACAAATCAATGTCCTTTGATTATAGGGTATGGATTAAATGGTTTTGGAGTAATGAGGAGAGAAAGGTCAGGGTCATGGGAGTGTTGAGAATATTGGGGCACAGCATTATGGTATTTTAAACTTAGAAATTGGAGGACAACAAAAGAGGAAGTGAGATCACTAAAAGTGGTGGTGAAGGGCCCGAGTTTAGATTCCATATGAGGATGGGTTCTATATGAATGGATTCCATATGATAGATTTCCATATGAAGAAAGTGAGGAGGCTTATCCAAAAGAAGAGAAACCTTAAGGAACCTTAAAGACCTCCTCAAGTATATGAAGGGCTGTCACCTGGGAGAGGGTTTAGAGAGAGAAGAACTAGAAGCTATGGGGTAGAAGCAGCAAAGAGACAAATTCAGGTCTGATGCAAGGGAAAAAATATTTAATAGTTAGAGCTAGCCCAAAGTCCAATACTTTTAGAAGGTAGTGGCTTTCTCTTCACTGGCAATCTTTAAAATGAAGCTGGTTGATTGCTTGTGGAATTTTAGAGAGAATTCCTTTTTTCAATCCTGAGTTCAAGGTGGCCATTATGGTCCCTTCCAATTCTGGAATTATGTAATTCTGTGGATTTGGTTCAAATCCTGGCTCTGCTACACAGTTAACTGATTGATATTATGAACATCACTTAGCCTCTCTAGGCTTTGATTTTCTCAATCTGTAGAATGAGGAGATTGCATTGGATCATTTCTCTTTTCCCTTCCATATCTGAATTTCTGAGAAAAAAAAAAAGGTCATACTTTTATGTAGTGACTCCTCCTACCGTTTGTTGAAGAAATAAAAATTATTTTTCTTAATAAGCCAATGACCTCAAGAACTGAAGAAATAGAGTCGAAATTCAAGTCCACTCAGATAGATGTCTTGAAATCAGCCAAACCTCAAGGTGGCAAGTTTGGTTTGGCATCGCCCATAGGTTGCTCCAATGTTTGTCTTGTGTTGTAAGTTGCATTCCTTTTTTTTTTTAAACCACATGGAAACATTAAATAATGTCACCAATACTTTCTGTTTCCCCAATACCTTTCAAAAATCTGGATGGTATCCAGAAGGGAGAAAATGTTATTCAAGATTTAACTGATTAGGAAAAAGTATAGTTTTCTTTCTCCTTTGAAGCATAGAATCAGGGAATCTTAGAGCTAGAAGGAACATGAGAAATCACCTAGTCCAACCTTCTCATTTTGTAGATAAAGAACCACAGTGGTGGACTGGTAAATGTTTAACAATCAACTCTCTTATATACACATACAGACATGTATCTACACACACACTTGCCACACTTTCAAGTTTAATCTGCATTAATATTTTCTCCATCACTTTAAGCCTAGACAGTCAGCACCAACAAAAATAAATCAAGCCCTGATTTGTAGCATTTGCCCATTTCAGGGGCATAAATGCTCATATTGAAATTTTAACAATTAGCTCTTACAAGCTGATTGGAGGTGGCTCCAGCCTTCTCCTAAGAAACAGTCTCAGAAATGTTAATAACCTGTCCAAGTGGTTAATTCTCATGGTGAATTAAGAGGAAAGACAAGACCCAAATTCAGGCCTTCTGACTCCCAGACTAGTGTCTTGTCTGCATCACACAAACACCCTTAAGACTAGTGGATTTTCCCAAAAAGTTTATAAAAGATGAATCCTTGGCAATATTCCTTTGACATTAAAATGTTAGGTAGTTTCTGGCAAGGCATAGAGAAAGACAATGTCAGTATAATCACTAGTGCTCCAGGTCTTTCCCGGTTTAGAAGAAAACTTCTACCTAGAAAAACTAACTTGGCTTGATCATGGTTTCCATGATGAATATTTCAACTGGCCTCAATTATTTGCATGTCTTAAGAAATAGAACATTGTAAAGAAGAAACTGTCTTCAGATTTCTGTCATTCTTGTAATACAAAACCATTTAGGTAGGATTAAGGTTCACTTTTGTCTTCTCCCTATCCTCTTGCCCTCAGAATGTGGAATGTTGGGATTCATATTGGAAGTGGCTCTGAGAACCAATTATTGTTAGATTCTGTTTGCTGGACTGCCAGACAATATTTTGGCTTAACTTCAGTCCATTTGGAACACAGCTGTTCAGTTGTTGACAAAAAACTAAGGAAATATGAACATGTTCCACTCTCTCAGAAATCCTCGTTTACTGGCAACCAACAGGGCGGATTTGAAATTTTCTTATTGGAGTTCAAGTCAGTGCAGTGCCTTGGCAAGTCTTTGACATAGAATGGTTTGTCCCTGTGCTCCAGCTCACAGAAGGATCTATTCAGTGGTTGACTGGGCTCTGGTGGGGAGGTGGGGAGGGTAGGGTGGAGCTCTCATGTCACCCTGGCACACACTCTGTCACACATACAAGTTTTTTGAGGTGATACTGTCCACATAGAAATATTTTGTCATTAAAAAATATCCAAGTCTGAGAATTAGTTTTTATATCAGTGCTCAAAGCACCTTCTCATCTGATAACAGATACGTACACTTGAGTTTTTCTTTCTTTTTTCCCACCTGTAAATAATTGTCTATCCAGTAATTATAAAGCCAAGGGAATGTTGACTTGGTTTTGTCCAGGATATAATGTAGTCATGTCATTTCCTCAGAGGCCTTTTTGCTATTGAATGAAAGAAAATAATATTTATGAGGCAACAACAACAAAAAAAAGCATACCAGCTGCAGATTATTTTTCTCATTTTTTTAAAATAAAAAATAAAAAACGTAGCCAGACAATTTCTCACCTACTCATCTTCAACTAAAACAAGATACCATCTGTTACATATCCACTTAATGGGCACCATGACAAATCGAAGTATACCAAGGGCCTAGGATGCCATGTACCACTCACCAGGAGCCACTGACTTGGCCTTAAGAAGGTCCTGACCTGGGAATCAGAGAACAGCTGGCAATTAAGTGGCAGCTGGATTCAATCAAGGACAATGAAGGAAAAAAGGCTACCCCTAATTAAGGAGGGTCAGGCTGCCTGGCCAAGACTGAGCTTGAAAAACCAATTAGTTACCTGAGGTCTGCAAGATTTTTGAACTTTTGTTTCCTCTTGCCTGAAGTTATTTGTTCCGGAATGAATTCTGATTTCTTTTTTCCTTTCCTTTTCTTTTCCCTCATGGTTAAATGGCAGGTGATGAAGGTGAGAGTCTTCAAAATTTTCCCAATATGTACTTGAGTTCAGTATAGTTGGCCCTGAAAAAATGGCAAATTGGAATGGCGTGTCTAAGTATTTATTGCCTGTTTTATTATCTCTCCTGTCTGACTTAACTAACCTCCAGACTCAACCTCTCCATCCTTCTCCTCTTGGAAACTCTTTTTCAGCTTCTGATGAGGTCCCTCTTCAATCTGCTCACTTGATAATTCCCATTGTGTTCAAGAGCAGAGCAAGTAAGTGTCTGCCTGAGATGAAGGACTTCAAAGTCTAGTTATTCTAGAGAAAAGAAAACAGGGAAAAAAGAGAGAGGAGAACAGGCTAAAGAGAGTAGGATGATTAGAAAGAACATCATGTCAACAAGCATTTTTTAAGTGCCAACTGTATATCAGGCATTGTGCTAAGCACTGGGCATGCAAGACAAGCAAAACAAAAGAAACACGCAAAAACAGACTCTGCTCCTCAAGGGCAATGAAAAGGTGGTGGTAAAACTAGGATTAGGAAAATATGGAGAGAGTCTGATTTTGAACTGAGAGAAATGGTTAAAGTGGAAATGCTCAAAGTGGATGTTTTTTGTTTGATTTTTGTTAGTTGTATTTTTTTAAATACAGAAGATTAGGGACAAATGAGTGTGTATAGGAATGATGGATGATGTGCTTAGAGTACTGGACTTGCAGACAGATGTGAGTTTACTGGGACACTTAATAGTTGTGTGATGCTGTGCAAGTCACTTAATCTCAGCACCTCAGTTTACTCATGTAAAATAGAAATAATAATAGCACCTACCTTCCAGGGTTATAGTGAAGATCAAATGAGATAACATGTGAAAAATAGTTTGCAAAATTTAAAGTACTACAAAAAACTATTATTCTAAAAATATTTATTTTTCTTCAATTACATGTAAAAACAATTTCCAACATTCATTGTCTTTTTTAAAAGTTTTGAGTTCCAAATTTTATCCCTTCCTCTGTCCCTTTTCCCCTCTCTGAGATGGTAAGCAATCTGATATAGATTAAACATATGCAATCATGTAAAATGTATCCATATTAATCATTTTGTGCAAGAATTGAAAAAGAAAGGAAGGAAGGAAGGAAGGAAGAATGTTTCAGTCTATATTCAGACAACATCAGGTATTTTTCTGGAGGTGGATAGCATTTTTCATCATGAGTCCTTTGGGATTGTCTTGGGTCACTGTAATGCTGAGAAGAACCAAGTCATTCATAGTCCTTTAGTGTACAATATTGCTGTTACTATGTACAATGCGCTTCTGCTTCTGCTCACTTTGTGTCAGTTCATATAAGTCTTTTCAGGTTTCTCTGAAATCATCCTGCTTGTCCTTTCTAATAGCACAATAATATTCCATTACAATCATGTACCACAATTGTTCAGCCATTTCCCAATTGATGGCCATCTTCTCAGTTTCCAATTCTTTGCCATCACAAAAAGAGCTTCTATAAATATTTTTGTACATATAGGTCCTTTTCCCTTTTCTTTGTTCTCTTTGGGATACAAACCTGGCAGTGGTACTGCTGGATGAAAGAATATGCACAATTTTATAGCCCTTTGGGCAAGTTCCAAATTGCTTTCTAGAATGACTGGATCAGTTCAGAACTCCACCAATAGTGCATTAGCGTCCTAGTTTTTCCATGTCCCCTCCAACATTTAACATTTTCCTTTATTTTCTGTCAAATTAGCCAATCTAATAGGTATGAGGTGGTACCTCAGAGTTGTTGTAATTTGCATTTCTCTAATCTGTAGGGATTTAGAGCATTTTTATATAGATAGCTTTGATTTCTTTGTCTGAAAACTGCCTGTTTATATCCTTTGACCAATTATCAATTGGGGAGTGACTTCTATCCTTGTAAGTTTTTGACTAAGTTTTTTATATTTTTTGAAAAGTGAGGCCTTTATTAGAGATACTTGCTGTATAATCCCCCCTTCACCTAGTTTTCTGCTTTCTTTCTATTTTTGTTGCATTGTTATTGTTTGTCCAAAAAAACTTTTGCATTTTATATAATCCATTTTACATCTTGTAGTTCTCTTTATCTCTTGTTTGGTCAAAAATTCTTCCCTTCTCCATAGGTTGGACAGGTAAACAATTCCTTGTTCTCCCAATTTGCTGATGGTATCATCCTTTATGTCTAAATCATGTACCCATTTTGACCTTATTTTGGTATATGGTGTGAGATGTTGGTCTGTGCTTAGTTTCTGCCATACTGTTTTCTATTTTACCAGAAGTTTTTGTCAAATAATGAGTTTTTATCCCCAAAACCTGGATGTTTGGGTTTATCAAACACTAAATTACTATGGTCATTTACTATGTATTGTGTACCTAACCTATTCCATTGATCCACCATTCTATTCCTTAGCCAGTACCAGATAGTTTTGATAATTACCACTGTATAATATAGTTTGAGGTCTGGTATAGCTCGGCCACGTTCATCCAATTTTTTTTTTATTAATTACTTTGATATTCTTGACATTTTGTTCTTCCAGATGAATTTTTTCTGATTTTTTCTTGCTCTATAAACACAATTTTTTGGCAGTTTGATTGGTTTTACACTGAATACCTAGAATTGTCATTTTTATTATATTGGCTCAGCCTACCCATAAGCAATTAATATTTTCCCAGTTGCTTAAATCTGACTTTATTTGTGTGAGAAGTATTTTCTAATTTGTTTCATACAGTTTTGGGTTTTGGCTTGGCAGATGGACTCCCAAGTATTTTATATTTTCTGTAGTTATTTTATATAGAATTTCTCTTTCTATTTTTTCTACAGTTATTTTATATGGACTTTCTCTTTCATTTCTTGCTGCTGGACTTTGTTGGTAATATATAGAAATACAGATGATTTATGTGACTTTATTTTGTATTCTGCAACTTTGCTGAAGTTGTTAATTATTTCAATTAATTTTTGGTTGATTCTCTAGGATTCTCTAAGTATAGCATCGTAATCATCTGCAAAGAGTAATGGTTTTGTTTCCCCATTGCCTATTCTAATTCCTTCAGTTTCTTTTTCTTCTCTTATTGCTACAGCTAGCATTTCTGGAATAATTTTTGAATAATAATGGTGATAATGGACATCCTTGCCTCACTCTAATTGTATTGGGAAGGCTTGTAACTTATCCCCATTATAGATAATGATTGATGATGGTTTTAGTAAATATTACTTAAAATTTTAAGGTAAGCTCCATTTATCGCTGTAATCTCTAGTGTTATTAACAGGGTTAGGTGTTGTATTTTGTCAAAGGTTTTTCTGCAGCTATTGAGATAATCATATGATTTCTGGGTTTTTTTTGTTATTGATATGGTTAATTATGCTGATTGTTTTCCTAATATCGAACCAGACCTGCATTCCTGATATAAACCTCACCTGATCATAGTGCTAATCTCGTTGCTAATATTTTATTTAAATTTTTGCATCAAAATTCATTAGGGAAATTGTTCTACACTTTTCTTTGTCTAACTTTGCTCTTCTTGCTTTAGGTATCAGCACCATATTTGTATTGTAAAAGGAATTTAGTAGGATTCTTTCTTTGCATATTTCCCCAAATAATTTATATAGTATTGGGATTGTTTTATAAATGTTTGCTAGAATTCAGTTATGAATCCATCTATTCCTAAGAATTTTTCTTGAGGGAGATCATTGATGGCTTGTTCAATTTCTTTTTATAAGATTGGTTAGTTAAATATTCTATTTCCTCTTCTGTTAATCTGGGCATTTTATATTTTTTGGAGCTATTCATCCATTTCATTATTGAATTATTGGCATGTAATAGGCAATTGTTTGCCTACTACAATCCTACTAATTGTTTTATTTTTTATTCATTGGTGGTGAATTCATCTCTTTAATTTTTGATACTGGGAATTTGATTTTCTTCTTTCCTTTTTAAAATCAAATTAATTAATAGTATATTTATTTTATTTCCCATAAAACCAGCTTTTAGTTTTCTTCTATTAGTTTAATAATTTTTTTTAACTTTCAAGTTTATTAATTTCTCCTTTAATTGTTAGGATTTTTAGTTTGGTATTTAATTGTGTTTTTTTTTAATCTCTTCTTTTACTAGTTTTTTTAATTACATGCAGAATTCCTTGAACTGCTTTTTCTCTTTATTGATGTAAATGTTTAGAGATATAAATTTTTCCCTAAGTGTACTGCTTCGGCTTTATCCCATAAATTTTGGTATGTTGTCTCTATATTGTCATTCTCTTTAATGAGATTAATCTATCTTTCCACTGCCCTTTATTGAATATAATTTTTATTGTGTTATTATCTGAAAAAGATGCATATTATACTTCTTTTCTACATTTAGTTGTGAGGTTTTATGCCCTAATACATGGTCAGTTTTTGTATTGGTGCTATGTACTGCTGATAAAAAGGTATATTCCTTTCTATTCCCATTCAGGGTTTTCCAGAGATAAATAACATCTAACCTTTTCAGAATTCTATTCACCACCTTAACTTCTTTGTTGTTTATTTTTTTGGTTAGATTTATCTAGTTCTGAGAGGAGGAAGTTGAGGTCTCCCACTAGGATCATTTTATTGTCTATTCTTCCTGAAACTCATTTAACTTCTCCTTTAAAAAATTGGATGCTATACCATTTGGTGCATAAGTGTTTAGTACTGATATTACTTCATTGTCTCTGGTACTTTTTGGCAAGATATAGTTCCCTTCCTTATATTTGAATTAGATCTATTTTTGCTTTTGCTTTATCTGAGATCACGATTGCTACCCCCCCTTTTTTTTACTTCAACTAATAGATTCTGCTCAAGTCCCTTACCTTTACTTTGTCTGTGTCTCTGTGCTTCAAATGTTTTTCTTAAAAATAGAATAATATGAGATTCTGTTATCTGCTTTGGTTTTATGAGTGAGTTCTTCCTATTCACATATACAGTTATAACTTACTGTGTATTTCCCTCACTTCTATCTTATGCTTCCTTTGTTTTCCTTTGTTTCCTCTCTTACCTTTCACCCTGTCCTTTCTCACAAATATTTTATTTCTGATCACCACCTCCCCCAATCCTCCCTTTCTTCTATTAGTTCCTCACTTCTCTTATCCCCATCCCTTTTTACTTCCCTACAGGTTAAGCTAGATTTCTACATCCAGATCGGTGTGTATGTTATTTCCTCTTTGACCCAATTTTGGAGAGAGTAAGGTTCAAGTGTTGCCTACCACCCACCTATCTTCCCCTCCACTGTAGTAGCTCATTTATGCCTCTTTTATGTGAGATAATTTACACCATTGTGTCTCCCTCCCTCTTCTCCTAGTGCACTTTTCTTTCTTACCCCTATTTTATTTTTTTGTGGGGAGGATATCATCCTGTCATAGTCATCTAACACACACAACTTCTGTCTATGTATATTCCTTCTAATTGTCCTTATGGTGATTAAGTTCTTAAGAGTTACAAATTCATACCTATCAGATTGATTAATATGACAAAAAAAGGAAAATGATAAATGTTGGAGAGGCTGTGGAAAAATTGGGATACATGCACTGTTGGTGGAGTTGTGAACTGATCCAACCATTCTGGAGAGCAATTTGGAACTATGCCCAAAGGGCAACCAAACTGTGCATACCCTTTGATCCAGCAGTACCATTACTAGGTCTGTATCACAAAGAGATCATAAAAAAGGGAAAAGGACCCACATGTGCAAAAATATTTATAGCAGCCCTTTTTGTGATGGCAAAATATTGGGCATTGAGGAGATACCCATCAATTGGGGAATGGCTGAACAAGCTGTGGTATATGAATGTGCTTTGGTTGTAGTTGTTGTATTGTCCTTTGTTCTCAAAGAGTACCATGACATCATGGAGGTGATGCCATGATGTGAAAGTGAATTTGACTGAAGTGAAGGAAGGCTTTGCAAAGTTAGTAGCCTCAGTTTCTCCTCAGGAGCCAGTGGCAAGATATAGATCAGGTTGACTGGAGATTGCCCTCTATTGTGCAATAAGAAATGATGAATATGCAGATTTCAGAAAAACCAGGAAAGAACCAGGAAAACATTGTGCACAGTATCAACAACATTGTGTGATGATCAATTATGAATGACTCAACTCAAGACAAAGGACTCACAAAGGAAAATGCTATCCATATCCAGATAAAGCATTGATGGACTCAGATGAATACAGGTCAAAGCATATCTTTTTCACTTACTTTATTCTTTCTTATTATTTTGATCTGTTTCTTCTTCCTCAACTGTGACTAATAGGGAAATATATTTTACAAGATAGCACATGTATAAATTACATCAAACTACCAACCATTTTCAGATGAGGGAGAAGGAGAGAGGGAGAAAAATTTGGAACTCAAAATCTTATAAAAATAAATGCTAAAATTTTTCTTGATAAGTAATTGGGGGGAAAATAAAATACTACTGAATAGGAGTTACAAATATCATTTTGCCATGTAGCATTATAAACAGGTTAAACTTATTGAATGTTTTCTCCTGTTTCTTTTTTTTACCTTTTTATGTTTCTCTTGAGTCTTGTATTTGTAGATCATTTTTTATTCAGCTCTAATCTTTTAATTAGGAATACTTAAAAGTCCTCTGTTTCATTAAATTTCCATTTTTCCCCCTGAAGGATTATACTCAGTTTTGATGGGTAGGTGATTCTTGGTTGTAATCCTAATTCCTTTGCATTCTAGAATATCAAGTTTCAAGCCCTCTAGTCCTTGTAGGTAAAATCTGCTAAATCCTTTTTAATCCTGACTGTGGCTCCATGATATTGAATTGTTTCTTTCTAGTTGCTTGCAGTATTTTCTTTTTGACCTAGGTGCTCTGGAAGTTGGCTATGATATTCCTGAGAGTTTTCATTTTGTGATGTGTTTCAGGTGGTGATTGGTGGATTCTTTCATTTTTTATAAAAATGGTTCTAGCACATCAAGGTAATATTACTTGATATTTCTTGAAACTTGATCATGGCTTTTAGGTGGTCTAATAATTCTTAAATTATCTCACCTGGATCTATTTTCCAGGTCAATTGCTTTTCCAATAGGAAATTTCACGTTTTCCATTTTTTATTCTCTAATTTTGTTCTATCATTTATTGATATCTGATGGAGTCATTAATAACTTCTACTTGCCCAATTACTTTTTAAGAAATTCTTTTCTTCAGTGAACTTTTGCACTTCTTTTTCCATTTGGCCAATTTTGTTTTTAAGGAGTTGTTTTCTTTAATGAATTTTTGTACCTCCTTTCCCATTTTTTATGTTTCTTTTTACCAAACTTTTGACTCTTTTTTCATGATTCTCTTGCATTACTATCATTTGATTTCTGCTTCTCTTATTTGCTTTTTAAAATACCTTTTTAAGCTCTTTCAGGAGTTCTTTTTGGGCCTGAGACCAATTTACATTTTTCTTTGAATCTTCACATGCAGCCATTTTGACACTGTTGTTCTCTTCTAAGTTTGTGCCTTGATCCTCCCTGTCACCATAATAATTTTCTATAGTCAAGTTCTTTTTATTTTTTGTTCATTTTTGTGACTTTATACTTTCATATAATAGTTGGGCTATGCTCCTGCACTGTTCCAAGCTTCTTGTGCTAGGGCTAAGGGCCTTGCTGCTGGCTTTCACTGGGTCTCAGGGGCCTCGCTGCTGGCTTGTACTGGAGGAGGGCCTCCATACTGGGGGCAGGCACTCTCTGCTGGTTTGCTCTGGGTATAACATCTTGTGGCTGGCCTGGCCCAGAGGTAGCACCTTACTGCAGGTTTACTATGGAGGCTCAACCTTGCTCTAGCTATTCATTTCTTTGTTTTTGTAGATGTAGAGAATTAAGAAAAAAATATAATAAATATAGGTTCTGAAAGAAGTTTGAAACACCATAAAATCTAATGTCTTTATTTACTTAACTGTTCCATACCTACATGTGTGTATTTGGGTTTTAAAGAAATGAATGGAAATTTTTTACACACTTCTATTAGTATCTAACAATAGGAAGAAAGAAGACTTGCTTAATTATGAAGTGAGAGACTATATGTAGTATTCTACTACCGTAAAAAGGGAAGAAGTAATATGAATGTATAGAAATGGCACATTTAGTTGGGCAGGGGAAAAAGGTAGGGCAATAAATATATCAAACAGGTGAAAAGTTTTGTTCATGGATTTCCTGGGGTCAGTGAACTTGGACGGTGAAAAAAAATACATATCTGTTTTTAACTACCATTTATTTCTTTTGTAACTATACATATTTTATTTTAAGCATTAAAAAACACTATTCTGAGGAGTTCTTAGGCTTTATCATGATAGTTAAAGGGTTTTATGACCCCCTCCAAAGGTTTAAGTACATCTGTTATAGACAAAAGAAGCAACAAGGTATAGTGGAAAAGCAATGAACTGAAAGTCAGGAGACCTGGCTTCTGTTAAGTACTTCTGACTATCCTTAATGAGTTGGAATGCCTGGGGCAAATAACTTATTCTCTGTTGGCCTTAGTCCTCTATTAAAAAACAAACAAACAAACAGGAGACTGGACTAGGTGATCTTTAAGGTATCTTTCATAATTCTGTAATCATAAAGATTTTTGTGATTAGGGAGAAATAGAAATATGAAAAAAGACAAATTGAAAATAAGAGAAAGAAAAGGAATTATAGACAAACTAAAAATCAAGACAGAAAATAACAGATTGGAAGTGGCAAAAGGGGAGGAAAGGTAAGAATAAAAAAGACATTAAAAAAACTTTGACAGTAATAAAAGTTATTCATTCAAGTGTAATTTATTTTGCAGGGAGGGAGGGATGTACATCCCAGAAAGAACTGAAGTATAACAATGAAAAAAGTAATTGAAAATTGTGGCATTGAGAAAAACAAGCATGTTAATTTTGTTCCCGCATATTTATAGAGATTCATAGGATTTAGAGGAGAGGAATTTGGAGATCATAGTTAGAGGTGAAGAAACAGCTTCAAAGAGGAGAAGTGATTTAACTAAGGTCACATTAGCATATCCATTAAATTATTGCAGATTCCCATTTTATAAAATTTATGGACGGATGATAGTATATGCTATAAGGTACTGTATCATATTACATTGTGATGTAATAATATGACCTGAAGGAATTTTACCTCATTGTCTCTACCTTTTAAAGTATCCCATGAACACAGGAAATCTTGTGGAAGAGGAGCAAGTCAAAAAAATAGGGAACCTTCTGGGCAGTAAAGGACTCCTTGGACATGTTCAGTGACAATTCCCTATGCAATTAAGTGTATAATAAAGGGAAGATAGATATAATTCATTGCTGTCATTTTGGACTTGAAGGCAGGATTTAGATAATATGAACACAGGATCATGAAAGATCAACACCCCATCAAGATAGAGTATACTATGTCATGGATAATTGTTGTTCAGAAGCTACTGCAGAAAGTGAGCAATGGTGAATTCTGCTTATTGACTGGATTGGGGGAGTTAGTGTGTCTTTGTTTCTCTACTTGCCCCATGTTTTGAAGCATGGAAATCTATGAACAATTTCATACTGCAGAAGAATGGATGGGGGAAAAAGGAGGAAAGAGATAGCATTATTTATCTCAGCTGGGAGTAGGAGAATATGGTGATGTTAACCTTTGATTTCAAATACCTTATAACCGTAGGGATCTGTATATCATTTATCTGAATTATTTGGGTATAGAGATAAGATGATGACAAAATGAATTTTCCCTAATGGTGGAGGCAGAGCCGTGATAATTAAAGCAAATGATATTTTTAATATTCTAATCTCTAGATTAGAATTTGAGAAGCAGAACCATGTATAAAAAGAAAATACAATTTCTTAGTAGATAAGTGAAAGAGAAGAATAATTGGCAGCCATGAAAGGAAACAGCTCAGACTTTGAGCTCTTGTAGCCAGAGGGAATGGCAACCAGCTGAAAGACTGAATATTCTGTTTAGCTCCCTCCCTGATGGAATGGCTCATATTGATTGCTATATAGTGGCAGATGCAAGTATTGCACCCCGAGTTACAGCAAACTGACTGGAATTTAAACTCTGTGACTCCCTACAGCAAAGCCTCCTCTTCTCACTTAGCATTATTTGGGTTTAATAACCATTCCTGTGGGGGGGGTGGTGGAATGAAGGCAGTGTGTGTTTTAGCAAGTTGAATAGAAACCTTTTGGGAGAATAGAGAGTTCTGAAACCCACAGCTCCTGTGTTTAGTCCTATTTGAGCTAAGAAAACACAGAAAAATATGACATAGTGGAAAGAATATGGAATTTAAAGTAATGAAATCTTCATTCAAATCTGGGCTCTGAAACTTATTATTTGGCCATAAGCCACTCTGTTCATCAAGTTCCTTATCAGTAAAATAGGGATAACGATGTTTGAATTTCTTTCTTTACCCTTGTGAGAAAAGTGCATTTAATCTGTGGGTGTATGTATATATGTATGTAAAGTACACATACATATATACATCTGTATATTGCATACATATATATGCACATGTATATTTGTATATACAGTTATTATCATTACATTTAAGCTGTCACTTGCTCTTAAATGTCACTTTTCATTGTAATTGATAGCTACTTTTTTAAAGCAATATTTATCACTAGGGAACAGTAATGATAAGTAGGTACCTAAATCAGGGATAACTAGGTAGAAAAATGGATAGAGTGTCAGGGTCGGACTCAGAAAGATTCTATCTTCCTGAGTTCACATCTGGTCTTAGATACTTACTAGCTATCTAAGTGACCCTGGGTGAGTCACTTAATCCTGTTTGCCTCACCATCTGTAAAATGAACTGGAGAAGATAATGGCAAGCTACTCCAGTGTCTTTGCTAAGAAAACCCCAAATAGTGTCAGGAAGAATAAGATGTGATTAAAAAATGACTGAACAGCCACAAATCAGTATAAGAATGCTGGCTTGAATTTTTGGATCATGGTTTCCTGCTGGAACAACTTAATCAACAACTTATATTTCTTCTGCCTGCTTTATGAAAAAGTTTTAAATTCTATAAAGGCTACACATTGTTTTGATTATTTCGCATACGGTTAATACAACAACTTTCAGAAGATGCCTGTGTGATAGAAGTAGGTAAGGTCAGGCTTAAGTGTGAGACATATAAATGCCATCTAGATGGTATGTATTAAGAGGTTATAGATGGAAAGGACCTTAAAAATCATATAATTCAATTCATCCCCTCTCATGATTTTAAAGATATTTATTGTTGTTCAGTCCTTTCAGTCATGTCCAACTCTTTGTGACTGCATTTGGGTATTTCTTGGCAGAGATATTAGAGTGGTTTGCCATTTCCTTCTCCAATTTATTTTACAGATGAGGAAACTGAGACAAACAGGGTTAAGTGACTTGCCCAGTAAGTGTCTGAGGCCTCATTTGAACTCTAATCTTCCCAATTCCAGGCTCAATGCTCAATCTACTGTGCCACCTAGCTTCCTCAAAGATGTTTATTATTTTACCATTATTGTTCATTTCCTTCAGATTTTAAATGATCTTCCCTGTACCTCCCCACTCTCTAGCCCCCTTAAATATCTCTTAGGGTCTATTAAAGTTTGTCAGTTATTGTCTTACCAAGGGTTAGTTGACATCTAGTTGCGAGCAAGACATACATGCATACATATATATACACACATATATAAACACACACACACATATATATATACACATATATCTACACACACACACACACACACACACATATATATATATGTATTTATATGTATAGGTCATCATCAGAGTGTGCTGGTAGGGATGAGGAAGGTTCCCAAAAAAACGCCCCCAAATTTTGCCTGTGTTTCTCAAGGCAGCTCTTGTCTGGAAGGGCACAGACCTGGAAATTCTGGACGTTATCAGATCCTAACACACTCTAAGCTGAGTCTTCTGGGTTGGTTCTTCCCTTAATTCCCCTGCAACCTGCAATCTACTACCACCCTGCTCAAACAATGGATTGCATTATAATACCTGCCCCTAGTCTGTACTTTGGGGGTGGGAGGAGAAGAGGTGAATGGGGAGGCAGAGAGTCATTTGGTTTTCAAATATTTCAGATATACAGGCCACTGTATATCTCAGATCATAGCAACAGGGTGTCAGTTTCCATGTTGTCTTAAAACTAAAGGACTAAATTTACCCTGAAAATGCAATCTACAGATGCCCAATACAGTTTTATGTTGTAGTTTCTGACAATAATGGCTCCCTGAGGAAGAAGACAAGTGATACTGGCTTACACCTCACAGTTCCGCATAGATGGTCTTTCCTTTCTTCATTTTGGCAGACTTTTACTACATACACTGGCACTCAATTATGCAGAATGACTCTCTCGTGGTTCTCTCTCGGCCATTCCTGAATAAACCACAGATTTTTGAGCTGCCAGTGGAGCATTTAATTTTTATCAGTGACCGGGTTTTCCCATTTTGCAGGTCAGGAAAGGAAAACACACGAGGATAATTTCCCTCTCTTCTCCCCCGCCCTGCTGCATCTGGCCAGGAATGATTTGCTTTATTTTGAAGCTCCTCAGATTGACTTCTCTTTTCTTAAAGAGGTTCAGTAAATCAATGTAAACTCAGGGTTGTAAGAAAAGTAACATTAAGTTAAGTCTCTCATTAATGAAGAAAACTGCATCAAAAATGGGCTTAGTTTTCAGAAGCTTATTTGTAAGAGGTAGAAATGATATGGGTGTTGTCCAGGGTAGAGATTCCCTTTGCGCTATGTTGTGGGGTAAGGAAGGCGGGAATCCCTTTGGAGGGTGCTAGCATTGCTCTGTTGATTGTCCCTGGACAAATAACATACTCCATAAGGGTCTTTCTCTCCTTTCCTTCCCTTCCTTCTCTTGTTTTTTTCCCTTCCCTCCTTCCTTCCCCTCCCTCCTTCTTTCCCCTCCCTCCTTCTTTCCCCTCCCTCC
>NW_020954594.1:10766886-10899489 GCF_900497805.2 Vombatus ursinus
TCCCTCCTTCTTTCCCCTCCTTCCTTCTTTCCCCTCCCTCCTTCCTCTCCCTTCCTTCCTGCTTCTCTCTCCTTCTCTTCCTCTGTCCTTTCCTTTCCTTCCTTCCTCTCTCCCTCCCCTCCCCTCCCCTCTCTCACTATTCCTCTCCCCCTCCCCCTCCTCCTTCATCTCCACCTCACCCTAGCTAGAAGTCACAGGCCTGATTGTGTTGGGTGATCAGCAGGGAAGTTTTGACCTACTCTGTCTCTGGGCCAGTTTGCCCCTCCTTAGATTACCGGGTGGCCTTCTGCTCTTCAGGTCTCAGTGAATTGGTGTCAGACTTTTTGCAGATGCCCTATTTACTTTAGTCCTACTTTAGCTCAGAACTCTTGAACTTTCTCAGGGAGAAACTCTCTCCTATCGTTCTCATTTGCTGGGATCCTGCTGGGGCCAACAATTCAGGTTCTATACTGAGAGACTTTCCAGCTTCCTTCTCAGTCAGTATGACCTGGGTTTCAGTAATGAAAATCTTGACATCATAGACTTCAACTGAAAGGGACCTCGTGAGGATTTAGTCTAGAATGCTCTTTTTGCACGTGAGGATACTGAAGATCAAAGGGAGGGTAAATGACTTACTCAAAGTCGCATAAAAATTTGGAGTAGTAGAATTTGAACCTAGGACCTGTGACTGCAGAACTAGTGCTCTTTTCACTTTATCACATGACCTTCAAACTATTCTCCTTTGATAAGTTTTGTCCCGAGGAGATTTAAGAATCAAGATAGCACCTATTGAATATTGATAAGAAGCAATTCCCTTATGAAGCTGTAGTTTTTTGGGTGGATCTCTTTAATAGTGAACCAATTAATACATGTCATCTTGAATTTATCTGGTGCTGCTCAGATCCCATCTAAATTATTTTCACAACATCTTTGTGAGGAAGGTAATGACTGATGTTATCCTATCATATGATTTAAAAGAGCAAATGGGCTTTAGGATTAGGAAATTAGGTTAGAAATAAGGGATGTTATCTCCAAGATTAAGAAGTTGGGGCACATAGAAGAGAAGCAACTTTTCCAATGTGACACAGTTTACTATATAATTCAATGTTTCCTAAACATTGGAGCACTAGTACCTCTTTTTAATGTAAAAAACAATCTCCCTTTTGATAGTAGTTATACTATTGACTGATTGAGAAAACATAAGGTTAAAGGATAATTCTTTGTGTATATATGGCTTGATAGGACACTTTACAGCTACTGTATCCCTAATAACCCTTTTCCCTCCCCAAGGTTACCTTAAATATTCAAAACTAGAAAAGAGTGCTGGGCTTTTGCCCACAGCTCAGAAATTTAGAGGAAAGCATACTATTTCCACTCTTTTTACAGTATAGAAAGAGATAAGCCTTGTGCCTAGTGAACAAGAAAAATTATTCAAAATAAGAAACTCATAACCCAGGTGAACTACACTTCCCTTCCCTTTCCCCCTCACAGCAGATTTGCCTGGTTGCCAAAGCTGCTAGTGAGGAATCCCACAGGTTGGAAACCACTGGCTATTAGCCACAGTTTTCTGAACTCTGGTATTTTATTACTTTGACAGCAATGTGTCCTGTATATGCACATATGATGTTAATGGTACTCTTTTGAGTTGTTTTTCTGCTATTAGCAGTGGGCTTGGGCTGAATACATCTACATTTGCAAGTTGGATGAAAACCTGTGGGACCAGACAGACATTAACTGTCCCATACTCCCAATAACCCTGCATCTTTGGTATTATAGAAACTGTATTTTAACAGTTAAGTAAGTTAACAGTAGCAGGGCCAACTCTCTACCTAGATGAGTATCCCAAACACTCTGCAGGAAAAGTCTCTCTTTCTTTTGGAGCTACTGCTTCTTGACCTTATTTCAATATACCTTCATTTATTTTTTTTAACTTGTAATGAAAAATAAATTTGTCTACTACTAAAGAAGACTTTGAACTCATCTTTTATGATATAAGAACTTTCTGTAGGCCAGAATCTAGAAGCCTAAATGCACTCTGAGTGCAGTAATTTTCAAAAAAAGAATTTTAGATGGAATTGTTTGCCCCTGATTTATCCCTCAAAATAATTCTCTACAGTAAAAGGTAAATCTTGAGAATTACCGGAATAACAAAAGAAATCTCCCTATAGTTAATTGTCAGGGGAGAGAAATATAATGGCCTAAATAGTACTTTAAAGAGATATTTGTCTTCTCTGTACCTAAAGGCTCAAAATCACGTCTTCTGAGTTTTGAAGCACAAATCTTGCGTTGTTTAAATTCAAGGACCCTGTCACTAGAAAGCTGCAAATTGCCGAGATATTAATACCTGCATTTTTTTATGACACATTCTAAAGTCAATAGGAAAGAGGTTTCTGAATAAAAGCCTTAAAATTACCTTATGCATTATTAACTACAGGGCATATTACCTTTGAATTATAAAAACCCAGAAAAATGGGAAGGAGAATTGAAAAACATCAATCTCAGGTTCTTTAAAAATGTAATACCAATCATTTGAGCAGTGTACAAATCTTTTATTAAAGATAAAAAGGTTATGCTTTTTTATTAACTGGAGGATATGTTCAATCCACATGATTAAAAATCTCATTACTAACTCACGTCAGGAAGATGATTTATTACTGAAACAGAATGGGAGGCATTCGGCTGTCCATAGTTGCATTTATCAGGAGCAGAGCGATCAGTTTGTGTCTATTTTAACGTGTTTAATGTTTTTAAAGGTGGCCTAGCCATCTGTTTGGAGAGTTGAAGATTTTTTTTTCTGAAATTGGCAAACTACCTTAAAGTGAAAATGCTGTTTGAAAATGTGTTTAAATCTTAGATTCAAGAAGTCTAGGATTTTATCTGTTCCATAATGAAGGTAAATGTTTCTTTATGTGATTAGATGAAAGGAAAATTAAGGTTCCAATATTCAGATTGTTGGTTGGTTATATACAATTTCAGGTATATATTTAATTTACATATATATATCATTATATATAGTAAATATGAATGCAATTCTACATGCACACACACATATATACTCCATAAAACAGTGTGTTTTCTCCATCCATTTTTTTTTCCAGGAAAGATAGCCATTCTTCAGTGAAAGTACCTGCAGTAATGTCAGATGTTTTTAGTGTTCTGTATTACATTGGTTCTTCTGACTTTCATCATACCAAACCATATACTGGTGACCATAATAGAAAAACAAGAATATACTTTCCCCTAAATAATTATAATTTCCTTCAGTCCCTAAATCAGCATCTAAGATAAGATTATGTTCAGAATATATCATCTGAATTCTAATCTAATTTGCTAGTCCTGAAGCCCATTTGCTCTTTTTCCATCCTAGAACAGAAGCTCTGCCCATAGGAATCAATGGTACCAATATCATCACAGAGGGAGATAAGACAAAGGATGTGGCAAGATAGGTAAGTGGATAAGAATACTAAGGCATGGATGCAGTCACATGTATGTCAAACAGAGTACCAGAGTCACTGATGCTCAGAATTCCTCTTTGTCTTGCTAGTCATAAAGACACTTAGTCCATAAAATGAACTAAAAAAAATTAGAAAAAAAAGTTCTCTGATAGAGCAGTGAACTGGCACTGACTATTAATAAGGATCTGGGTCTAGAATGAAGCAGTAAGAGGAGATTTTTACCAGATCAATCAGTTAATTGTGAGGCATTTATTAAGTGCTTACTGTAAGCCAGGTGCTATGCTAGATATTAGGGATGCTAAGGCAAAAATGAAAAAGTCCCTGACCTCAGAAAACTTATATTCCAGTTTAGGAAATGGCATATATATGTAAGTATATTCAGAAAATATATGAAATAAATACAAGGTAATTTTGAGAGAGAGGTCACTCACATTTGACTCATATAGGTCCCATTTAAGAAATTTTGTAGTGTTTTCACTTACTTTTGCTTGTTGCATGAAAGTACTGGCATATATGCACATTGTGGAATGCAGTTATTTCAGAAGAATTAAAGGTACAAATAGCCCAAGAGGCAATAGATAAATGTTTGGATGTAATTGGGTACAACACGTTATCAGCAGTGACTTACATGGTGCAAAGAAATAGTGTAAAAACATTATCAAGTCCTGGAAATGCAATAGACCTTCATGTAGTAAGAATGAGAGATGGCAGGTGAGAGTACCAGTTGTATGCTGATATCAAGACTTCAGCATGACAGGTAAATCCCCAGGAAGGAGTTATAGAGAATTATGGATAAGAATTAAACAAACTAGAAAATCACAGAGGGGTTGTGACCTGCTACCATCCTTATTCAAGCCCTCATCACCTATCACCTGGACTGTTATTGCACAAACCTCCTAATTGTTCTCCCTACCTCAAGTCTCTACGTATTCTAATTTATCTTCTATGCCAACGTAAGTTTCCTCAAGCACAGATCCTTATTTGAAATGATGTAATTTGTAATGGACTCACTTATCACGGTTTCATGATTTTTCTCAGGTTTCACTTATCAGCACATGAGTAGGAGCAAAAGTAGTGAATAGTGAGAATAATTCAAGGCTGAGGCTTGGTAGGGCAAGAGTGGTGATAGATCAAGTGCAAAGGACCCAAGAGTAGGGTAATGTAGAATTCAGCTGGTTCACCAAGGCATCAAGATGGGGAAAGAAGGTGAATGTAGCCAGTGAAGGAGTGGTGTTCTTGGAAAGAACTGAGGAATAGAGAGATTGGAGGTCACATGGAGGATGAAGAGTGAGGATATGGGTTGCAAGCCAGAGGGAGACATGGAATAACAACAGAGTGTGATCACCTAAAGGAACTTCCTAGTTCATGAGTATGGAAATGGAATATGATGACAAAACCAATGCTAGGACTATGTCTGTATGTAGCTGAGGTAAGATAGAGAAGTAGGTCATAAGAAATGAGTAAGTGGAGGAATTGGGAGCTTGGGATGTCTGAGGGAATATCAATATATATGTTGAAGTTTCCTAGTATTAGGGCAGGAATAAGGATGAGGGAAAATCTGTTAGCCAGGCATTGAACTCATTGAGGAAAGGAGAGTGTCTTGGGGGTTCAGCAGAATCTTGAATAGGTAACACATATGGATTGGATGAACCTCAATGCAGGAAAGGTGACTGAGTGACGGAGGTAGAGGGAAATGCTGGAAGTGACAACAGGGAACAAGAAATATTCCATCTCTCCCACTATGAGCCAGTAAGTCAAGGGAATGAGTGAGTGTGGTCATTGCTGTGAAGGGAGGCCAGGGAAGCTATGTCATTAGGATGGAGCAGGTCTCAGTGAGTATAAGAGGGTGGGAAGAAAGAGAAAAGAAAAAAATATTAAGATGCAACTATGTTATCTATTTAGTAGATATTCCAGAGATAATGGTAGATGGAGTGAGTAGCTTTAGGGTGGGATGTTTGGGTGAGATGAGGCTGTATTGGGGGGAACTGGGAATACGGGAGTGGTTAATAGGAGAAGGAAAACTGAGAAAGGTGTTTGAATAATGACAATTGGAGGTTTAGAATCACTAGGATGTGTAGGGGGTCAAAGGTGGGAATATGATAATTATTGAGGATCAAATTCATCATCATCCCTATAATTTCACCCTTGGGGCAGAGTTCTTCCAGAGCACCAGGCAGCCAAGTATGTAGCTTTGGAAGTGGGATGTTACTGTCAGGCTGAGGGAGAAAAGAGACGAGGAATAATGGAGTGGCTGGCTCAGAGAAACTAGTAGTCTATTTTTTTTTTCATTTTACCCCACTCTGGACAGGAACAGCAGCTACATTGAACTCCTATCCTTGTGTGTTCTCCTTCCAGCCCACAAAATTGAAGCCCCTGGTCATGGAAGCTATTCCTTCAAGCCCCTGGGGCTTTTCATGATCACTCCTTTAGTGGCTTGCACTCTCTTTGGCAGTATAGCCTTGGTCTTCCCTTCTCATTTAAGTAAAAGAGGGGCTTAACTTCCAATCACAAATTTTCTGCTCTCCAAAGATTAAGTTTTTAAGCATTTCTGCATGCCTGTTTACATATAGAATAAATATGAAGAGAATTAATTTTTTAAAATGCCAGTTGGTTAGGTGGGGAGGGTATTAGCAGTTGGGGAAATCAAAAATTACTTCATGTGGAAAATGGGTCTTGAATTGTATCTGAAAGGAAGAAGGAGGAATTGTAAGAGGCAGGTGTTCAGGCATGAAAGATGGCTGGTACAAAAAGTACAGAGACAAGAGACGAAGTGGTTTGTGTGAGGAATGGAGTAAGAAGGCCAGTTGGCTGAATCATAAAATGCAGGCAAGGGATAGGATAAAGTCAAATTGGGAAGGGCTTTAAAAGCTAAACAGATGAATTTGTATTATATCCTAGGGACAATAGGGAGCCATAGAATTTTATTGAGCAGAGTAGGAGATATTCAGACAGATCTGTGTTCAAAGAAATCACCTTGGTAGCTGTGTGCAGGGTGGAAAATAATGGGAAGAGCCTTGAGGCAGGGAAACCAACGGGGAAGGAGGCTACTGCAGTAATTCAGGCAAAAAGATATGAGGGAGTGAATTAAGAGATGAGAGAAGGGGGTGGATGCTAGGAGTGTTATGGAGGTTGGAGAGGCAAGATTTGGCAACTGATTGGATATGTAGAGTACAGTGTCTTAATGGTCCAGATAGACAAATTTTTTTTTAAACTGAAGAATGGTTGCTATAGATATGTTCACAGCATCAAGCTCTCTGGTGAGTGTGTGTGTGTGTGTGTGTGTGTGTGGTGTGTGTGTGTGTGTGTGTGTGTGTGTGTGTCTGCTCTGAGTCACAGAGATCTATTTCACGTAAAGCTGTATCTGTAGATTTATGTGTGCACTTTTTAAAAATTGTGTTTCAAATGCAAGATGATTATTACTGAAGAATCACATTTCTCCAAATAGTTTTTAACCCTGTGAATGTTTGAGTATAGACAAATGCCCTTTCCCTGCTCCCTTATTTTAAGCTAGCACATTCCTGTTCAATGAAAACAAGGGAGTAAAGGATTATTCTAACCATTGAAATAGAAATGGTGCGTGCATTTGACAGCTGGAGCTTGGGTGTGAGATGTTGCAATTTTTGCTGCAAAGGAAGGAGATAAGATGAGGGATTGGGTTTCACAGCATAAGGGGCCACCTAAATAACAGATGTTAGCTATATGATCCATGCTGTAGATTAGGAAAAAGAGAAGGAGAGTAGGCCTTCATAAACTAAAAGACATCAGGAGGAGAGTCCAACATGACTATAAATACAGTCGATTTTGAATTTTAGGAAAAGATTTTTTTTCCTCTGTCTTCAGATGGCTATTAATTTCTGAATGGATATAGCCTTACCCATTCATAAATCCATTCTATTTGTCAGCACAATAAATTTCTACAGATTTTTGGTTTGTGTTTTTAAGGTATCCAAATGATATTTGTATAGCAAATAGGAAAATATATGAGAAGGCCCCTGATTTGAATTTGTTTTGATGGTCAATTATATTTTAGTGTCCTAACTTTTGTATTTGAATAGGTAAATTTGCTCATAGAGGAAACACTGGCTCCCTCCCCCAATTCCAGATGTAATTTTTCCCCCTTCCAGCTGATGATGATGATTATTATTGCCATGACTCCATTCTCTGACCCAATTGTTTGAGAACTGGCCTAGAGAAAGCTTTCCCTTAGGAGCAGTGGGCTATTCTGTGACTTGGGAGTTTTCTGGGAAAGAGGAAGCCACAGTCTCTAACAGCTCTCTTGTAGCCTATTTCTCTCTTCTCAGGTGGGAAATAGAATTTGGAACAGAGTAGAGATAGTGACAGAAGGAAAGGATTAAAGAAAAATTATTTTACTCCACCCCAACCAGGAATGTATTTTTTAATTCCACACAGAGGAGGAGAGGGTTCATGATGTTGGAATGCATTGGGTCAGATTCCTACAGTATGTCATTTGCTCACTGAAAGCCACTTACTTACTTTTAGAAGTTGTATTGTGCCTTTCTTGAACATGGCAGATGCTTAATAAATGCCATTTGAATTGAATTCATTGAATTTGGGTCACTTAGGAATTAGAGAATGAACTAAAGAGAGCATTTCACAAAATTCCCTTCTTATGCATGTATCACCTTGAAGTCCCAGGCTTAGGAATAGGGAATGAATGAATACCTTTTTCAATTTGGGAGAATTTGCCTTGGCCAAGATTTCTCAAAGGGTGCATATCGTCATAGCACAAACCTCAGCAAAATGGCCGAATCAGCAATGATTTTAGTGTGTGTATGTGAGTGTGTGTATGTGAGTGAGTGTGTGTGTGTGTGTGTGTGTGTGTGTGTGTGTGTGTGTCAGTGATGTAACTGCTCCAGTATCTTAGATAAACAATTTTACTTTTCAGGCTATCAGTTTCCTCACTGATACAATTAGGGTATTACATTAGATTGCCGCTTCTTCTTCTTTTTTTTTTTTTTGACCCATTCTCTAATTCCATCAGTAAAAGCATATCTTGTCAATGCAACTCTGTTAAGCTTCTTGAGGTCAGGAATCATATCCCCCACTTCTCTTATGTGACTCACAATGCCTAGTGTAGTAAAGGCACTAAATCAATGCCTATTTTTTTTGCTTGATTATTTGGCGTAACCTTTATTGTACACATACCAGGATTCTTAATTCACTGGAATTTGCTGAATTTTGTGGTTGTAGTCATCCCCTTTCTTCTCTCTTCTAAGTGCTCAATGCATAAGCTTATTTTTAAAAAAATTTCAAGTGACTTAAAATTCTATTTTAGGAAGTTCATACCACACCTTAACATCAAGGGAGATGCCTCAGGGTGAGAGAAATTCAAGATTTGTAATTATTGCTTTAGAGTAGAAGCCTGCTTATGTTACAGAGTCACAGACAATGGCTTTTGCTGCTTTCTTGCCCTGCCTGTTTATGTAGGACAATTGAGCAGCTGGTGGCCCTGAACATTTATCATTGCTACTATTCTCTCCTTACTCTTCTATGCACTTCTAGAGTGTTGAGATATAAACACTTTCTACCTGAAGTTGTTGTTTGAATAATCAAACTGGATATATTTCTAAATAATCTAGCTTATCCAACTCTAGCTATCTTTGAATACATGTTCTTTGATGTTTACTCCGTTTCCATTTTCAGATATCCTTTTTTGGTATGTTATTTATTTATCTCTGTACATATTGTATCCCCTTAACAAAGGTGGGGAACCTGTGGCCTTGAGGCCACGTGTGGCCCTCTAGGATGCCTCCAACTTTGACTCTAACCCTAAACTCCTTGGGATCATAGTGCCTTGCATATAGCAGATACTTAATGATTATTTATTGATAAATTGAAATAAATAAGTCTAAACCACCTGCTGTGCCACAGGACAGATATATTCACACTTTCTTTCACCATCAAATCTCAGGGCTTGGCTTCTTGGCTGTTGGTTTTGTTTGTTTTTATTTTTGCTTTTGTTTTGCTTTGTTTTACTAACAGTACCATAAGTAGGTATTTATTAAGCACCTATTTTGTTCTGGGCACAGTGCCAGGCCTTTGGAATAGAAATATGAAGAATAAAACAATCTTTAGTCTCAAGAAGTTTATATCCTAATGGGAGAGACTATAGGACACACACAAGCATATGCACATGCATACATATATACATATATTTTTATTCTTTTTATACATACATGTATATATAAATATATATTTAATTTATACACACACATATACACTCATACACACATATACATGCAAACATCTAAACACATGTATGTATATGTATAAAAACAATAAATGCAAAGTTATTAAATATGAGGTAGTTTGAGAAGGAGGGCACTTACCAGGTGAGCAGATTAGTAAACGCTTCCAATGCTTTAGCTGAATCTTAAAAGAAGCGATGGTTTCAGGGAGGTGAAGGTGAGGAAGGAATACATTTCAAGCTTGGAGAAATAACCATTGTAAAGGCACAGACAAGTGGGATGGAGTGTTTTGTGTGAGGAACAGAGAAAACGCCAGTTTGGCAAAATCCCAGAGAGCAGGAGATGGAGTATTTACTCTAGTATTTTGAGGCTAAGAGAATTTTGGTGGGCAAGGTCTGGAAGGGCTTTAAAAGCTAAAGCAACTACTTGATGATCTTATGGTATAGAATTAAGTACTTGTGATCACGTTAGCATGAAAGTTAAAGCTAGAAGGAACACTAGAAGTTATCTAATTGACCCTCATGTTTTATAATCAAAGAAACGAAGGTCCAGATAAATTTAAATGATGTGCCCAAGGTCACACATCGCAAAGATAGGATTGGCACCTGAGTCTTTTAAACCCAAATCCAAAACTCTGCCCACTGAACTATAGTGCCTTGCAAAAAATGGACTGCGTTGGAAGAAAACTGAATCCAAACCTTTGAGATGCAGATGAGAATTCTATCACTGACTTACCAGTGTTTCACAACAGGTGATGCAGTTCCTGAATTTCTAGATGGGCACACAAAACAAGGGATGGAGACTCCTTTGTTTACTTTTTTGTAATTGATGAAATGGAAGGGGTCATTTTAAAATTTCTTTTTATGGTATGTGTGCATGTGTGTGTGTGTGGGGGGGTCAGCATTTAAATGTAATACCACTGCCATCTAGCTATAAAAAGAAAATATTGTCAATGATTGACATTGTTAAATACTTTGGTTTTATAAAGTCGTGGTCCAGCCCTTGTGCCTTCACTGAAATCTTGTCCACATGACAGCTAACTCATCCTAGCAAGAGCTGAGTTGAATTAAGGTTGGATAAATGACAGGCCAATTCAAAAATGTTAATCCCAAATGAGTTTTGCCAAACACCCCATCCTTTTATTATGATCAGAGCTTATTTTGAATGTGTTTCTCGGCTGCATTTAATTAATTTCTCAGATATTATTCTTTTGTAACTTATTTGATGGACACCCTTAATGTTCATTTTAGCCATGTTGGCATGTAGCACAAAAATCTTGAAACTTTACAGATTTCAGGAGTTTGAGTCTCTTCTAAATTAGAGCTAACAAATGTTTATTTTTCTTGGAATAGTCCTGGCTCAGGTCATCTGCTTTTTGGTTTGTTATACCCTACACATATTTTCGATTTTCAAAAAACCTATCCTGGAATAGCAAGTGGCCAATTCTGGAAGACCAATTTCTTCTAGCTTTTTTTTTTAACCCCTTGAATATTGGATTAGAATACAATTGCAGTAAATGTGTAGATTAGTTTATTTTACACATGCAGAAATGGGGCTTCTGGATTGTTGAATGCAAATTTATGCAAACCAGAAAACCATATTTATGTAAAACAACATGTGAATATGTATCTCTGGATTTCCAAAGGAAAAATCTGGTAGCCTTCTCCTAAGTTAGAGAAAATGCAAATACATGCTCCAAACCCAGCTTGGAGGGGATTTCTTGCTAGCATGGTTTGTCTGGCACATGGGGAAAAAACCTTGCGTGCCAGGGCCACTGGTTTCTGTGGATTCTGTGCACTTTCTTTGTGGGAATTATAATTTTCAGTGTGAATTTAGGAAGAAACTGACAGTTATATTTCTTCCTCTGCCCTCCCTATTCCTGGCCTTTTTTTTTTGTGATGAAAAACCTCAATTTCCACTATGTGATTCATAACATTTTGTGGGCTGTTGCTTAATTGGGTAAATAAGCATACATTGGTAGAGGTCACCACAGTTCCTTTTATAATACATCATAAATTAAAACTATATGGCCTCAGCATTCGGAGGCTATTCCTTTGCTAAGCAAAGTAATAATCATGCATGAAAGAAAACAGATTGCTTCATGCTCTAATGCCAGTCCTACATACTTCATTCTTACTTTGGCAAGCTCATTGGAATATTCCATTGCAGGTGATTCTGAAGCACCAAATAAAACATTGATAATTCTTGTTTTTGTGTTATAGTCATTGGTCACCTTATCTCCAGATTACATGCTCCCTCTGGTGATGGGGAAAACAATTATGCAAAGACATGTGATGTAGAGATTATATCTGACGATAACATGTGTTATATTATATCCTATTAGTCCTGTATCGCTTTGCCATAAAAGAGGTGATACATTTTATTATGTCCTTTCTGGGACCTTTACTAGGTTTTCCATTAATTATAGTCCAACTTCCTTTTAATGATCTTTTAATTTATATTGTTATAGCCATTACATGTATCATTTTCTTGATTCTTTTTATTTTGTTCTGTATCAGTTCATACAAGTCTTCCCAGATTTTTCTGAAACAATCTCTTTAGCACCAATCTTTTTGGTTTGCCTTACTCTTGAATGACATTTTAAAATTAAATGTTGCACAGGTTTCTCAGCTGGGGACTTCATTATGCACCAGAGGTTTTGCTATTCATTCACTATTTAATCATAAAATATGGGCAGTGTACCAGGTTTATCGGGGATATAAAATGAGTAGGATATAAACCCTGACACAAAAAGCCTACAGTATAGAAGGGGAAGTAAGTACACAAAGCATAACATATGACAAAATATTAAGGGCCATAAGAGAGAAACAGTGTTCTAGGGAATCTGGAGTATTGAAGTGTTCAGGAAAACTTCTCAAAGGAGGTTATGTTTGAGTTAAGTCATATAGTTTAGTAAAAAAAAATATACTTTTTATTTTATTTTACTCAAAACATTTCATCTCCTGAGATGGAATTTTCAATGGCTTCCCCCCATATCTGGCTCTCCCTCCTTTTCTCTACCTTTAGGCTTCCATGCCTTTGTACAAGTCTCACCTAAATTTCTACCTCTACGAGAAGCCTTTCCTAGTCCCCTGTAATGATAATACCTTGCATCCGTGGTTATCTCCAATTTATCTTGTATGCAGATTGTTCATATGTAGTTGTTTGCATGTTGTCTCCCTCATTAGATTGTGAGTTTCTTGAGAGAAAGGTACTTTAAAAAACAAAACCAAACCAAACCCTAACATTTAGCACAGTGCCTAGCATATAAATGTTAGTTGATTTGCCATCAAACTTGCTTTTGGGAAAAAAGAAGACCCTCCCCCTGCCCCAGACTGAACCCTTATTTTTTAACAAAGAAAAGTAATTGAATAAAAATACCTGCTGTATTGCATCGGACATTCTACTGTAGTGATTCTCTACCTCTCTGCTATGGAGGGATGAAAGTTTTATTATATGTGATCTGGGACCTACTTTTTTCTTTTTCTTCAGTTACTCAATGTTGAGTTTCCCCTCAGTGATATTTGAATTTACATTGCTAAAGTCATTGTAAATATTATTCTTCTGCTTCTGCTTATTTCATCTAGGATTATACAATTTTCATATCCCTCTAGAGTCATCCTATTTATATTTTGTTTCCTGCACAATGCTATTCCAGTGAATTCATAAAGGGATAGTGACTGCCTGTGATTTCATTTTTATAAGGAACACCTCTTTTAGGAAACCTGCTTTACCAATGCAAGTCATCAAAGGTGGGACTTAAACCTAGGTCTTCTTGACTCTGAGACTAGTTCTCTATTGACAATAATATGCTGCCTATATATTCACATACCACTGCTATGCCCCAATCAATCAGTACCCATATTGTTTCCAATTACTTACCAGTGTGAAAACTAATGCCATGCATGGTCTTATCTCCCTTTAAAAAAAATTATTTTAAGGGGCAGCTAGGTGGCGCAGTGGATAGAGTACTGGCCCTGAACTCAGGAGGACCTGAGTTCAAATTTGACCTTAGACCAAACACTTGACACTTATTAGCTGTGTGACCCTGGGTAAGTCACTTAACCCCAATTGCTTAAAAAAAAATTTTTATTCTGAACTTAAGAAACAAAACAAGCATTTTTAACATATTAGAATAGAAAAAAGATTGCAATTAAAATTGCCATTCTATTGCGTACAACTTGCTATTCCTTTTAAATATATAATATATATCACATGTATGATATATATGATATACATATAATATATAATAAAGTTATCATGTACCTTTGTTTTCCTTTTTGTTTCTTCCCTCCTCCCCTCTGCCCTACAGTTGGCTACTATTAGATACAAATATGTATATACGTGTAAAATCATTCTTTCTCTCTATATTTCTATTTATTCTTTCTCTGGATGCAGAAAGTGTCATCCTTCATAGGTCCTTTGTAGTTAATTTCAGTATTTGTAATAGTCAAAATGACTTAGTTGCTCAAAGTTGTTCTTAAAATGGTATTGCTGTTACCATAAACAATGTTCTTTGGGTTCTGCTGAATTTGTTCTTCATTATCTTGTGCAAGTCTGTCTATGTTTTACTAAAATTATCAAGCTCATCATTCCTTATAGCACAGTAGTATTCCATCATGATTATATACCACAATTTGAATATTTTGGAGTACACCTGCCAAAACAAACCCAGTAACTGTATGAACAAAATTATTAAAAAAAAGCAGATTTAAATAATTGGAGAAATATTAATTGTTCATGGGTAGGCAGGGCTAATATAATAAAAATGACAATTTTACCTAAACTAATTTATATATTCAATGCCAGACCAATTAAATTACCAAGAAAAATTACTGAGTTAGAAAAAAATAATAACAAAATTCATTTGGAAGAACAAAAGATCAAGAATATCAAAAGAAATAATGACAAAAAATGTAATGGAGGGAGGTTTAGTTGTACCATATCATAAACTATAGACATCCACTTTCTAGGGGTCTGTACCCAGTAGTAGGATTATTGCATCAACAGGAACTCACAGTTTAGTCACTTTTTTTTTTTTTTGCACAATCCAAAATTGATATCTAGGACAACTGGATCACGTCACAGCTTCACCGAGAACGTACTAATAGGCTTACACTTCCAGAGTACTTCCAATATTTCCTTTTTGCATTGTCTTCTTGGCTAATTTTCAGTCCTTGAGGTTGAACTTCAGACTTGTTTAAATATGTATTTAACTATAAATGATTTAGAGCATATTTGCAGATGGTTATATGATCATTGATTCATAGAAATAATTTTTCAGATAAGAAAATTTTGGTTCAGAATTACTTGTAACTTTTCATTCTTCTTTTAAAAACTGTTCATATTCTTTGACCCTATGTCTACTAGAAAAAACTTTTAGTGTTATATACTTGTCAGTTCAGTAAATTCTTGTATATTATATTTTATCAGTGATGTTCCATACTTTTTTGCCATTCTATAATTTCTCTTATATCTTTATTGATTATATTCATATATGAATGGGATCATAGGTCTTGTGAACAATTGATTGGGTTGACTGTGACATCAATTAAATTCAATTGTTGTTCACTCTTTATTTTGTAGATAGATATCATCTCTGTTTCTCAGTCCTCTTTGAATTTTTCAGCCTTTATTTCCCTCCTTCAGAAGTTCTGTAGGCAGCTTAACTTTTTCCAAGTCTTTGCCTTTGTACCATCTTTTTTTTTCTTTAATCTTAAGAAGCTCTTTTCTTGAAAGCAAGAAGTAAAAATTTAATTGATAATACCATGCAGTAGGGAGTAGACAAAACTTTGGTGGCATAAAGAAGGGTACTTAACAATAAAAAATGTTTAACATTATTTAATATTTATTTTTGCCTCTAAGAGACAAATTAAGGATTAAAAAATAAACTTTTTACATTTTACTCATTGACAAATAGTATGTTTAAACTTTCCCATTTTGGGAAAGATGAATGGTTGATATGGATATGTTGATATGTATGTGTGATCAAGGAATGAGAGAAAAATCTTATGAGGAGTTTGAGAGAGATTTGAGGGAGAAAAACAGTTTGAAAGAGTTTTGTTATTGGTGTTACTTTATTTTGGGAAATACAATGATTCTAAGTTTTAATGCCTTTTATAGAATAATCCTAAATGATCTATGGAAATGAAAATTGCTCATAGAGAGATTTATGGGATAGGGACTGGGTTATGCCTGTGATTACATTAGTATAGAGAATTCCTAGATGAAGATATTTTCTCTACCACTGAAGGTCAATAAATCTTTGGCAATTTATAATCTTAATGAGTTTCTAGAACTGTGAAAGGGTAAGGGATTTGCCCAGAGTCACTCAACAAATATGTGTCAGAGGTGAGATTTGAACTCAAGTCTTTCTTGCTTCAAGACCCAAATAGTTCTCTATCCAATATGTGATGCTGCCTCTACAGAGCTACAAAAATAGCATACTCAGATGTAATGCCATAAGTATAATATAGCATAATGGAATAAGTTTGAGCTCTAGTCTTAACTCTGCCTTTATGATCTCAGACAAGTCCCAGCCTGTTAAAACCTTAGTTTCTTCCTTTATCAAATGGGGAGAGTATATTGCTTGTTCTGCCTATCTCACTGTTGAGAGGATCAACAGAGATAAAGGGTGTGAAAGTACTTTGAAAAGATATAAAGTTCTATACAGTGTTATGGTGTTATTCTGAAGGACAAAGCAGGCTTGTTCAGCTTAGCTTCAGTGGGCAGAGCTAAGAACCGTCAATGGAAGTTGCCAAGAAGCAGCTTTTGATTTGATGTCCAGAAAAAATCTTAACAATGTTAGTAGAACACAAGGATAATGGGATGCCTTGGGAGACAGTGGGATTCCCTAATTGGAAGTCTCTAAGGGAGGTGTGTTCATCCCTGGTATACTGTTATAAACGAGATTACTGTTGAGGTATGGGTGGGACTAGGTGCACTCTGAGGTCTCTTACAATTGTGAGATTCTATGAAATGTTTTTGAACAAGGAATGAATAGAAAATCAATGCAGTTTCATTTCTACATTCTGGCAAGTGCTATTTTCAAACCTTAATCTTCTAAAACATGTTTCAAAGAAAAAAAGGGGAGGGGGGCAGAGTCACGGAGGGAAAGCAGTGACTGTCTTGAGCTCTCTCCCAGAGCCCTCCAAATACCTAAAAAAATGGCTCTAAACAAATCCTAAAGCAGCAGAACCCACAAAAAGACAGAGTGAAACAAATTTCCAGCCAAAGACAGCCTGTATGGTTGATCGGAAAGGTATATCGCACCGGGTTGGGAGAGGAGCGCAGTGAGGCATGGGCGCGCAGGCCGCAGTGACCCTGGAGCAGGCCTCAGAGGACTGAATCGGGGCAGCTGTGGTGATTTCCAGACTTCTCAACCCATGAATGCCAGAGAGTGTGGAAGGTCAGTGGGAAAAGTCTCAGTCGCAAGTCTCTAGGGCAGGTCCCGAGCATGCCCTCGGGGCAGCAACTGTTTCCTGAGCTTCTAGCCCACAGACTGAAGGGGAATCCAGTGGCTGATCAGAGGGGGATTACAAGGATCTCTTTGCCAGTGCTGAGGCAGGAATCTCTTGCTTGGATCTGGGTCACAGTTCTGAGGGGCGGTCCTGGGGCGAGGAGGAATGCTGGTGCCGTGGAGCTTGTTGTGGCTGTGGAGAGGAAACACCTCGCCCCTTATCATACCACCTTGGAAGAACTGAAAATTTACAGGTCCCTAGATGTACCTCTGAAAACAGCTGCACAAACCCCTGAAGCTTGAGACAGTACACTCTTTACATTGAAAGCAGACTTTTACCTTAACAAAGAGTTTAAAACTCAAGTAATTGGCTGGGATCATGATCAAGCAGTGCAAAAAGAGTCAGACTATATTATCTTACTTTGGTGACAAAGAAGATCAAAACATACAACCAGAAGAAGACAACAAAGCCAAAGCTCCTACATCCAAAGCCTCCAAGAAAAATATGAATCGGTCCCAGGCCTTGGAAGAGCTCAAAAGGGATTTTGAGAAGCAAGTGAGAGAAGTAGAGGAAAAACTGAGAGTGATACAAGAAAATCATGAAAAATAAGTCAACAGCTTGCTAAAGGAGACCCAAAAAAATACTGAAGAAAATAACACCTTAAAAAATAGCCTAACCCAAATGGCAAAAGAGGTTCAAAAAGCCAATGAGGAGAAGAATGCCCTAAAAAGCAAAATTGGTCAAATGGGAAAGGAGGTCCAAAAGATTACTGAAGAAAATACTTCCTTAAAAATTAGAATACAGCAATTGGAAGCTAGTGACTTTATGGGAAATCAAGACACTGTAAAACAAATCCAAAAGAATGAAAAATTAGAAAACAATGTGAAATATTTCATTGGAATAACAACCGACCTGGAAAACAGATCCAGGAGAGAGAATTTAAAAATTATTGGACTATCTGAAAGCCATGATCAAAAAAAGAGCCTAGACAGCATCTTTCAAGAAATGATCAAGGAAAACTGTCCTGATATTTTAGAACCAGAGGGCAAAATAGAAATTTAAAGAATCCACCTATCTCCTCCTGAAAGAGATCACCAAAGGAAGACTTCTAGGAATATTGTAGGAAAATTCCAGAGTTCCCAGGTCAAGGAGAAAATATTACAAGCAGCCAGAAAGAAACAATTCAAGTACTGTGGAAAAACAATCAGGATAACACAAGATTTAGCTGCTTCTACATTAGGGGACCACAGGGCATGGAATATAATATTTTGGAGAGCAAAGGAGATAGGATTGCAACCAAGAATCACCTACCCAGCAAAACTGAGTATAATCCCACAGGGGAAAAAATGGTCATTCAGTGAAATAGAGGACTTTCAAGCATTCTTGATAAAAAGACCAGAGTTGAATAGAAAATTTGATTTTCAAATACAAGATTCAAGTGGAACATGAAGAGGTAAACAGGAAAGAGAAAATCATAAGACACTTATTAAGGTTGAACTGTTTACATTCCTGCATGGAAAGATGATATTTGTAACTCATGAGACCTTTGTCAGTATTAGGGTAGTTGGAGGGGAAAAATTATATGTACATATATATAGATATAGATAGATAGATAGAGGCCACAGGGTGAGTTGAAAATGAAGGGGTCATATCTGGAGAATAAATTAAGGGGTGAGAGAGGAATATACCAGGAGAAGGAGAAAGGGAGAGGTGGAATGGGGTAAATTATCCTACAAAAAAAAACACAGAAAAGAAAAGGCTCTTACAGTGGAGGGGAAAAGTGGGAAGGTGAGAGGGAATGAGTGATTCTTATTCTCATAGGATCTGACTTAAGGAGGGAATAACATACACACTCAATTGGATGTGGAAATCTGTCTTACCCTACAGGAAAATGGGGGGGGGAGGGGACAAAAGAGTAGGGTAATGATAGAGAGGAGGGCAGATTGGGAAAGGGAGTAATCAGAAGCAAATACTTCTGAGGAGGAACAGGGTCAAAAGAAAGAATAGAATAAATGGGTCAGCGGGATAGGATTAAGGGAAATAGAGTTAGTTTTTCACAGCATGTCTACTATGGAAGTGTTCTGCATAACTGCACATATATAACCTATATTTAGTTGCCTGCCTTATCAATGAGGGTGGGTGGGGAGGGAGGAAGGGAGAAAATTTGGAACCCAAAGTTTTAAAAAGGAAGATCAAGAATCTAGAATCTAGAGCAACAAGTGTCCAATTCAAGTGAAAATGAATCTGTATGGGCTGCATATTGACTTAGAATACCACAAATTAACATTAAAAAAAAAAGAACTTAGGAATCAATTGTGAGACATGGGAGACACTGGCAGACTGCCCAACATGGCCTGCCCACATTAAAGAACATGCTGTGCTCTATGAGCAAAGCAGAATTTCAGTAGCTTGAAGGAAAAGTGAAATGTGCAAATTTGGAGACATCTCTATTCCAAATATTCATATGGACTATTTGTGCCCAACCTGTGGTAGAGTCTTCTGAACTCCTATCAGTCTGATCAGCCACAGTCAGGAATACTGTACATTGACCCCAACATAATGATGTTATTTTGGACCCATTTCTATTGCAAAGAACAATCCACCAGTGTGAATGAATCTCCTGTCCTGTCATGAAGTGGTAGTATACATTCAAGTTCACACTGTTTGAAGTTATGATTATGTAAAATATGTTCATTGGTTCTACACCAATGGGAATTTGCAGTGGAGATTTGAATAATGTGGGTACTTCACGTGATTCATTATTTCACTAATCAGAGCCTAGACTTGTACACACTAATAATTATTTTTAGATTCTTGAATGAATGGACAAAAACTCTACACACACAAACATATATACACACATACACATACATATGTGAGAGGGGTGCATTTTGTATTGCTGAAAGGAGTGCTCAGACCAAGAAAATCAGGTTTCTTTGAAGTATTGAATAATTTAATTTACTTATACTCTTATTGACATGCATAGAATACTTTGCTATATATAAATGTGAACTTAAAAATCAAAAAAAAAAAAAGAAAAGAAGGGAAAACCAAATAATTCCAGATCAAGCAGCCTGATATCATGTTACTGGAAAGAATAATTCCAGTGAAATCAATAGTTTCATCTATGTCACGTCAAAACAATGAACGGAATTTTTAAAACCTAGTGACAAAGTTATGCATTCTATCTGCATGGAATCTGAATCAGAAAGACTACTGGTTTTGAAATCCCAGGACCTGGATTCAAATCCCAACTCTACTGTTCACCAACTTTGTAACCTTGGGCAAGTCATTTAACTTCTCTGGGCCTCAATTTCCTTCTCTCTAAAGTGAGGGTACTGGATAGAGCAATGGTCTCCAAACATTTTTTTTTTATCACAGACCCGTCAATGGTAAACAAAAGAAAAAAAATTAAACACGTATCTATAATATGCTACTTAATGAATACTTTCCATTCATTATATACTACTATACTAATAATTGTGTATATTATAAAATTATACCAAAGATGATGTTTAAAAGAATGAGACAAAGATGAAATAATATTTCATTATAGAGATAATAGGGAGTGATTTTAGTTTAGTGAGCAGGGGAGTGTCATGGTCAGAACTGAGCTTTAGGAAAATCACTTTGATATCTGTGTGGAGGATGAATTGGAGTACAGTGAGATAAGCCAGAGAGACCAATTGTGAGGTGATTGTAAGTACAGGCAAGAGGGCTTGAGGAATGGGGTAGAATTAAAGAGGTGGTATGGTTAGAGGGAAGGAGACAAATGAAATCAATGTTGAAGCATCTATATGGTGTAGTAGATAGAGCACTGGGCCTGGAATCAAGAAGACATGAACACAAATCCAGCTTCAGACCTGTGGTAAGTCATTTACTTCTGTTTGCCTCAGTTTTCTCAACTGTAAGATGAGAATAATAACACTTCTTAGAGTTCTTGTCTCAAGTAAGACATTTGTTTTTTTTAAAAAAAGCACTTAGCACAGTGCCTGTCATATAGTAGATGTTAAATAAGAGCTATCATCATCATCATCATCATTATCATCATAAAGCTAGAAACAAGATTTGGCAACTGGTTAGACATGTGAAGTAATAGAAAGTAAAAAGTCAAGAATATTTCCAAGATTGAAAACCTGGGTGACTAGAAGAATGGTGATGCCTTCAACATAAATAGAAAAGTTTGGAAGAGGAATTGGTTTTAGGATAAAGGTAATGAATCCTGTTTCAGACCTGTTAAATTTGAGATGCCTATGGAATGTCAATTAACCAACTTGCATTTTTTTAAAAGCTCTATTTGCTGGACACTGTTACATGCTTGAAATGCAAAGAAAAAACAAAAATGGTCCCAGCCATCAAGATAATTACATTCTACTGAGGAAGACACCATATGCATAAATCAGTAGATATAAGATAAATGCAAGTAGAAGGGAAGACAGCTAGGAGAACTGGGAAGTGCCTCTTGGAGGAAATGGGACTTGTATATAATTTACAGTGGGTGATGTGGAACTGGAGTTCAGGAGACAATAGTGCTTGACGTGTAGATCTGTGAATCATCTGCATAGAGATGATAATTAAATGAGAACTGATGAATTCACTATCTGAGACAGTGAGAAGAGGAACCAGGGCAGTGTCTTGGGGAATACTCACAGGCCACAGAACATGGCTGATGCTTTAATAAAAGAGACTGAAAAGAGGTGGTCATGTAGGTAGTAGAATAAATAAGCAGAACCACCTAGGGAGATGAGACTAAGTATCCAGAAAGAAAGGCTTGTCAATATTGACAAATGCTGCAGAATGATCAAGAAAAATGAAAATTGAGAAGAGGCCATTAGATTTATCCATTAAGAGATCATTAGTAACTTTGAAGTAAACAATTGTTTTTAATTTTGCTTTATATTTCCTTGCATATATTTTATATTTCTTTATTTATACACAGACCATTCTCTTTTTTCAATTTTGATCTGTTCACTTAACAAAATCTATTTTTTTCTCCATCTCACTTCACCTCTCCCATTAGAAAAAAGGAAAACCAAACTCTTGTAACAAATATATATAGCCAAGTAGAACAAATTCCCACATTGGCCATGTCCAAAAATGTTTGTCTCAGTTGGCACCCTTACTGAGTCCATCACTTCTTTGTCAGGAATTGTTTCATCACTGGTCTTCTGGAATCATGGTTGGTCACTGTGCTGATCAAAGTTATGTCTTTCAAAATTGTTTGATTTTTATTTTTTTTATTGTATAAATCATTCTCTGGGTTCTCCTAACTTTACACTGCATTAATTCATTCAAGTATACCTCATTCTGAGGGGCCTATGCCACAAGGTAGCCACTCAGGAGATCCTTGCTTGGAGAGAATTGAGCACAATGATTAATGAAGAGGTTGTATTTATATTGGAGTCTGGGGGGAGTAGCTGGGTGGGATGTGATTTGTCTTCCTGTCCTCTGATTAGTTGAGTACACACACACATACCTTGGGGTCAAGCCATCATTCCTTTGCAGTCATTCCATGACTCCTACTTGGAGACAACTATTCTAGTGATTTCCAAAGGTCTTTTCTAGTTCTAAATCTGTGAATTTACAATCCTATATAGGATATATTTTGTTTTATTACTTCTCGATCTGTATACATGATGTCAGTACTAGTCAGTATTTTCCAGATTATCTAATCCAACATGATCATTTAAACATGAGGAAACTGGGAGGAGTACATCAGAAAATTCCAAGCTCTCAAGATTTTCCTCTACAAAAAGAGATAAAACAGCACCTCAGGGTGAACATACGGTAGTGAAAATAAATGGATAGGGGCAGAATAGTGGTCCTCCTAGGACAATCAGAGAAGATCTGAAGGAAAAAAATCCCAGAATGGTGTTTCCTCCATGTGAAGAGTAAACACCTCCAGGCTAGGGACCTCTTAAACAACAAGCAGCAAGCCCTGGAGTTAATTGGGTTGGGAGGCTGTTTTAGCCCCAGCTATAGAAACTTTTATCCCCCAGACTATCAAGGGAATTGGGCATCTGAGCCAGGTAAGATTCCCTCTGCCAACAAGGAATGCCAGACCCAGCTGTGCTGCAGAGATGCAGTGGGGCAAGAAGGAATCAGCACATGCTCAGTGAGTGCGGAAACAGTGGGGTAGGGACACTACTGGCTGTGGACACTTACAGGAGGCTGGAGGTCTTGGTTTGGGTTCAAGGTCAGAAGGGAGAACTGAAGGAGGATCTGAGGCCAGAGGCACCATCCCTCATACTCCAGGACTAGAGGTGATTACAAAAACTAAATTTTTGCCAAAAAAAAAAATGCCCAGGCAAAGGAGAAAGAATCCAACCATAGAGAGTTACTATGGGAATAGAGAGGACTGGGGTTTGTCTTCAGAGGAGGATACTAAAAGAAATCCTCTTCCACCCCAAAGAGTAATGTCAAATGGTCATCTGCCCAAAAAGAATTGATTGAAGAACTTAAAAAAGTCTTTTAAAAATAAAATGAGAGAGATTAAGGAAAAACTAAAAAAAGTAAGGAGAGTCCAAGAAAATTATGAAAAGAAAGTCAACCAATTAGAAAAGGAAATTCAGAGTCTTAAGGAAGAAAATGACTCTTTGAAAATCAGAATTGGGCAAGGGGAAGCCAGTAAAGTTATAAGAGATCAAGAAATAATAAAACAAAATATAAAGAATGAAAAAATAGAAGAAAATGCGAAATATCTCATAAGAAAAAAATAAGAATAATCAGACTACCTGAAAGCTATGATCAAAAAATGAATTTTGATACAATAATATAAGAAATAATTAAAATTGTCCTGAAGCATTAGAATAAGAGGGGAAAGTAGAAATAGAAAAAAATACACTGATTATGACCTGAAAGAGATCTTGTGAGGAAAACCCACTGGAATATTATAGTTAAATTTTGAAACCCCCAGCTCAAGGATAATATATTATGAGCACCAAGAAGAAAAAGATTTACATAGGGCTATGCCGCAATTAGAATCACACAAGACCTAGCAGTGGTGACAGTAAAAGACCAAAGATCTTGGAATACTATATATTGAAGAGTAAAAGAATTGGGCTTCTGGCCAAAAATATCATACCCAGCAAAGCTAAGCATAATTCTGAATGAAAAAAAAATGGATGTTTAATGAATTGTCAGATTTTCAGGACTATAAAAAAAATTCCTGAACTTAATAGAAGTTTTGACATACACGAGCCAAGAGAAACATAAGGTACATACCAAAGACCAATTGCAAGGGACTCAATAAGGACAGACTGTTTACCTTTTGTGTATGTAAAATCTAAACCCATATGTCTAAGATTGTTATTCATAATTGGGTAGTTCATAAAAGAGATCAGGGTAGATCTGAGCATGATATTATTTCAAAGAGTAAAATCTTTCAGGAACAGCTAAAAAGAGTAATTATCTTATATAAATGAGGTGCAAGAGGAAGAACAAATACAGAGAAATTCGATGGGGGAGGAGGGCTGTTAGTTCTGGAAGTCAACTTTCATTGGGAATAGGTTCAAAAGGGAACAACACATATACATCTAGAAGAGTATAAAAGTCTTCTAAATTTAGAAAGAAATAAAACACTAAGGGGATAGGGAGGGGGGAGAGGATAAGGGAGGGATCTTTAGAGGGGAGGGTGAGGGAATAGGTTAAAGGGGTATATAAAAGGGTGTTTAGATTTATGGGGATGGGAGGACAAGGAAGGGATCATTAGAGGCGGGGTAGATTAAGTAATAAGAGGTCAAGGTAGAGTGTAGAAGTGTAGTAGAGAAGTCAGGAGGGATAGGAAGTAAGAGATTTGCACAAACATAAAAATAAAGATTAGGAGTAGGATCTGTTAGGGAAAGTATATGTTTATATATGTATGCATGTATATAGATATGTGTATATATGTGTATATATATGTATGTAGATGTCTATACCACTTAATTGTAACCTGGGGGGGAAAGGGGGGAAAAAGAGCAAAGTAAAAAGTGTATAGGAAAGAACCAAAAAAAAACCCTACAAGGAAGCAAAGAAAAGATGGACACCTCTCAACACAGTGGGTAGTATTTATTATATAGGCTTTCTTGAAATGGAAATTTGTTGCTATATATTTTGAATCCTCTCACATTCTGCTGTGCACATGACATATTTTTCTTCTTTTCTTATTTTATATTTAAGTTTTAATATTTAAGTTTATAATATGTTTCTTTTTATTTTTGCATTATGTATTTAAGTTTTAGTATTTAAGTCTAAAAAAAAAAGAGTTGAAATGACTTGCTGCCCAAGGTCACACACCTAGATGGTATTAGGACACACACTAAAGTCCTAGTGTTTCAACTTTGACCAAGAACTCTTTCCAACTCCATTATATAAGCCATGATACCAGGCAACAATAAAATATACTGCTTATTGACTAAAATTTTCATGTATAACATACATAAAACCAGTACTGGGTTTAAAGACTTATAACTTCAAAGTTTTTTAGTGTTACAATATTCTGAAAGTGAAAAAGTAAGTGATGCTGGATGGAAGGTAACTGATACAGTGATACTCAGCAAACCCAAAGGACAGAGTCTGTTCTCAAGCTAACCATCACTCAATATCCCAGATGTTTCAGATTTCATTATATAAGATTTCATCAGCTAACTTTGATACTTTGATGCATCTGTGGCTTCATCAGTGTGGCTACTCCCTTCCAAGATAACAATCAAAACTTTTCTGTGCCTTCTCATCCTGCATGATTCTTATCCATGTCTCTGCACAAGTCCTTCATGATGTAGACCATTGTCTAGTTATTTTACGGAGTTCCAATACAGCTTTCAGGCTGTCCTGATGGTTCTCATTCTCTCTGCATAACTCATCCAGCCCCTTTTCTGGCAACACATATACTTGAATATGTCTCTTTTTTTTTTTTTTAACATTTTTCATGAGTAAGCCACCATAGTTAACATGTTATAATCTATCTACATGAATCATGTATTTTTCCACTGTCCTCTATAACTTATTGTTCTGCTCCATGTTATTATGGCACGGAGGTGACCCTAGGTTCTTGAAGGCTCTGTCAGTGGCACATAGGCTCTACAAAGGTATAAAGACTTTTAATCTATGGCTCTAGTCACAAACTGTATGCCTTTCATATAAAGTTCAACCTAATTAAGTGCAGGGAAGCTCAGAATAAGGTTGGGCACTACATGATGAAGTATGCTTGGTCATGACAATCCTTGCAGTAGAGATTTCATACACATTTGGCCTGGATCTAGAAAGTCATAGAACGTTATTTGGTACTGGTGGAGGTAGGTTCATGTGCATGTGCATTTTAATTCAATTGTTGCTAATTTTAATAACAGGTCAGCTATGTGAATAAATACATTTATTAAACATTTACCATGTGCCAGCTACTGTACTAAGCAGTAGAGATATAGACAGAATCGTTCTCATTGTTTGTGATAGAGTGATGAATACAAAAGAAGAAGGCAGAATCAGAGTGTGAAAAACTATTTTCTAAGGAATCAACATAAGGAAAATGAAGATGAGGCCAAAGATGAAGGTTGTCCTGGAACTCAACAGAATAAACATGATCTTGTCAACAGAGATGACAATTTAAGGTATAGCAAGATGCATCAAGATACATTGAGAGAAGCGTAACTACTTATACTATAAATGTAGAATAAGATAGCCATACATAGGTTAAGTACACTTAAGAAGGGAATTGTCATTTGGTTCAAAGGAAACTGACATCCAAGGAGCTAAGATTGACAAATGAATACTTAAATGAGGCCAAGCATGTCATCGAGAACTGAAGCAAGATAACAAAAAGTTTGCCCCAAAATGTGTGTGTTTAGAGAATATAGGAGAGATGTGGAACAGAGAGTAAACAGACATTTTGATAATGAAGCAGAAAAACTTGAATATGAGGTATCTCAGAAGAAGAAACTGGAAAGTGAAATGGAATAAAGGCATGCATTTCCTACAATTTGGCTAGTCTGAAATAAACTGTCACCTTGATGCGAAAGAACTATTAAATGATGCTCAAAAGGAAGCTGCTCCACTAAAACAATAGCTCAGGGACATGGAAAGATGACTTGCTATACAATCAAAGAGAGCTCTTGAGAGAAACATTGTTTTTAGTGAAACAAATTGAATCTAGAAACTTGATAACTTTGCCTAGGAATGAGGAGGACCCCAGTTCAGACAAAGGGAGAGACTAAAACCCAGAGGTAATAACATTTTCACATAGAACCAAAATTTTAAAGTATGCTAAGATAAGGAGAAAATAGTTTAGTAGTACTTGTAGTGATCCTATATAATCAGTCAACTTAGGTACTGATGTAAAGATCAGCATTTAAAAAATAACCAGAGTCATTAAATTTATAACCCTATAAGTGAAATTACAATATTGTAGATGAAGTTATCCATGCATCTAGATGTAGTTCATTGTATGTGTGCATACACACACAATAAACTATACACACACTATATGTATTTATGTGCATATGTAGACATATTTACATACTATATGTATAGGTATCTATATACAAACATCTGTGTTTTATGTTTTGATTTGTATATAAATGTTATGAATGAATAATTATTATATTTATTTAGTATTATATTATATTATATATTATATTATTATTTATATTTATTATTATTACTACTATTAATAGTGTTCTATTTTTTATCCTTTAAACATACTTTCAAGTGGTACTTTCAATTGTGATATGTATATTCTATATACTCCAAACCATTTTTTTTGAAGGACTCAAAATTTTTTCCCATTGGGGAGAATTGTAATACCACTTTCAATAAAAAACAAAGAGAAAAGACTAAGAATTCCTTTCTTAAGACCTTAAATTTAATTCTTATCTTGTGAATAATAATAATTAAGAGAATTCCTGAGAGATTTTGCTGCTCTGAGACATAGCTGATCTCAGTGTGATGGTTAGTGGTAACCTTGAATATGACCCCTCATAACCAAAACATTGTAGATAATTATCTTTTAATATTTTTGAATTTCAATTATTTATTTATTTATTTATCTTTTACTCATTATGCATAGTACCATGAACTTTTATTTTATTTTTTGTTTAATAGTATTTTTTTCAATTACATGTGAAGATAGTTTTTAACATTCATTTTTTATAAGATTCTGAGTTTCAAAAATTTTTTCCCTCTTTCCTGCCCTCACATCCCTTCCTCCCCAAGATGGCAAGCAATCTGATATAGGGTGCACATGTGCAATCATGTAGACATATTTCAACATTAGTCATGTTGTAAAAGAAGAATCTGTTTTAATATTTTATAGTGTTATTAAATTGTACAGTCAATAATCTTGATATATGTTATGTCTAAGAGAATAGATGGTTTGACAGAGAGAAAAAATGGAGAAGTTTATGGGAAAATAGACTTTTCTTGTTTAATAAATTGAGGCAAAGACCTTGGAACTAATTGATTAGTAAAATAACAAATCTCATTATAATTTGTGAAGAAGCATTAGAACATATACTTTAATTGCCTTGGAACCTGGAATGAGAGAATTAATAAGTTAATCAGTCAAGTAGCAGGTAGGGAGTGAGTTTTGGCATGGCTGCTGACTATCCATCTCACTCAGTACTTACGCGATCTATATGTGAAGTTTGTTTTCCTTAAACTTGCTACATATGAGGTTGTCAGCATTGAATCAACATGTAGCACTTGAGTCATGTCCCTATTCCCATCTTTATGTACTAGATTTCAGGTAATTTCCTCTGGGGTGAGATATAGGACTCTGTCTTTGTGGAGCTAAGTTATCCCATTACCAATGAGAGGGCTTTTCAATTTCTATTGTATTGTATATATTCTTATATGTATACTTTCTCTGATTCTGTTTTGCTCTCAACTTAGGTAAAGTGGTTTCTGTGCTATTTGCTGTATATGTTCATTCTTCAACTGGCATCTGGTGGGAAGGGGGCCAAGCCTTGGATATATAGCTTGGTTATATACCCTTCCTTATTAAAGTGTAGCAATCAGTAGCTTAAACCTAAAAAATATGCCCCCTAGATTAACAATATTTAAGAGATCAGATAAAAAAAATTCCTCTTTCTGAGGAGAGCAGAGCGGCCAGCCTTTGGTCTCCACCTCTTGCTTTCTTTACTGGCACCAAAATCTTCCTTAAAGAAAGGTAGGGGAATGGGGAAGAGACACTAGAGATGTCTGTTCTTGCCTCCTTGAAAGCTACCTCTAGATAGACCCATGTAGATATACATAACCAACATGGTCAAAACAAAACATTCCCACATTAAACACCCCTTAGAAATATAAAAATGACTCAGTACTACCCTTTAAGAGTTTATATTCTAATGAGGGGAGACTATATATTCAAATGATTGTGGTGTCCAGGGAAGGGAATGTCTGTGGAGTCACAGGGATGGTGAGTTGATCCTCGTAGCAGTCAGTAAGTTCTTCCTACCTTTCCAGGAAGAGAGGCAGCACGGAGCTATACCCCACGTGGAAGTAGATTTTGTGTGTGTGTGTGTATGTGTGTATAAAATGGGTAGGACAGATGACAGGGTTGTATAGTTCTGATTAGATAAAAAAACATGATCTGGTGAAGTATAAACTATGCCAATTGTGATAATTAACTACGATGTGGTTATCATGGTATCATTCTTAGAAGATACGCAAGATAAATCCTTCCCCTATGAATCCACTTGAATATGTTTATTTAGTCATATGTTCTCTCTTCCATTAGAATGTAAGCTCTTTGAGGACAGCGATTGTTCTCACATTTTTCTTTGTTTCCCCAATGCTTACTACAGTTTCTAGAACATAGCAAGTGATGAGGTCTAGAGGTTTGGGGTGCTTGAACCCCAAGATCATGACGCAGGCCCTGTCTGAATGAATTAAATTCAAATCTTCTTCTAGCCAGAGAAAAAGTTTATTAGAAATAAAACATACAGGCCAGACTCTTAAGGAATCTGAACATTAGTAATGCCCGTAGGGACGAGCGGGCATGAGAGAGTCTCAGCCTTTTGGGCATGAGAAAGTCTCAGCGTTTGAATGGGGGCCAGGGTGGATCTTGTATACACTAAAGTAACTTTGGGTGGCCAGGGGCTGGGAAAAGAGTCTAGATGAGAATTCTGATTGGAAGGTCTGAGAGATTGAATAGACAATGGGAATAGATAGAGGTACTGGTAGGAAGAAGTTTGAAAGGCATCTACATAAGATCAAAAAGTGGGGCTAGGGCTTTCAAAGGGAGATAAAGGGAGTCCATAAGGTATCTAAAAGTTTAAGGGTTTTCTGGGACCCGTAGACAAATGGGAGCCAGATTCTTTTTAGGGCTAGGGGTGAAGGTGCATCTGAATAAGATCAAAAGGTGGGGCTAAGGCTTTCAAAGGGAGATAAGGAGTTGGGGCCTGTAGAGCCAGATTCTCTTTGGGCCCACACCCCATCAGTAAGTGCTTAATAAATATTTACTGATTGGTTGATATCTCTGGCCATTCTCATGTCAGAAGAGTGGCAAAAAAATAATTCTTTTTTTTTTTCTGGATTCAACAAAGTAATCATTACCCTTTGCAATTCTGAAATCACATGTAAAAATATATAAAATCTCTGCTTTTTCTGCCAATGAGGTAAGTTTAAATTCTGGGACCTAAAGTAAAATTATAAACGAGCACTCATTTGCCCTTCATTAATTTCAGAAAAGTTTATTGGGAAAAAGTAGCCCTCTTCCTTCTGTGGACCACTATCTAATACGGAAGTGTTTTAGATGGTATTGATTACACTTATGTTCAGTGTACATTTGCCCTTTCATTCATTGTTAACTACTAGTTGTAAAAAGTGACTTTAGCATTATATGTTATAAATAATGATTGCCTCCCTTCAAGATGAGCTCATATACTATGAACCGATATAGAATACAATACCATGACTTCATTACAGAGCAGGGAAGAAAACTGCTTATGTTAAGATGGCAAGGTAATATTTGTTGATTGAGTATCATTTGCAGAAGATGTAGTCTTGACTAAAATGTCTATAGATTGTCTATAACAGATACCTAATTGTCAGATCAAAGAATAACCTAAAGAGAAAATTAGAAACTTAAAATTTAAGCTAAAACAGAACACATACAAAATAATGCTGAGCACCCTTATAGTGTTTTGAACTTCAAAGTAATATCTTAAACTTATTTAAAATTCTAAGAGAAAAAAACTGAGAATGTATTTCTAAACTTGAGTGGGATCTTATTTTTAATTATTATGCTGTAAACATTCTGTTCTAGTCTCACCCACTTATTTCAGTTGCTGAGTACCTGGTCATTCGGAGGTACAGTGCTGCCTACCTACTGCTTTCCTGGCAGTTCTGATGACAACTTAAGAATAGTATCTGCTTACCTCATTTTGAGGGTATTGTTTCTTATGCAAAGGTACAACTTCTTTCTGCATTGTTTGTAAAACCAACTTGCAATCTATTTTTTATGTAACAATACAGTGTACTGTATGAAACAATCATCACATTGTTTTACTCCCTAGCAAGAACATGATGTGTAGCAGTTACTAGGCACAAAGGGGCAGTTTTCACTGCCTCCCCATCTTATTAGTGTAATGTCATTTATTGTTTTAATATGCCAGCTTGTTTTAAATGATCTTCAATCCTGATTTGTTAAAGATTTCTTTGGAGCATTCATTATCTTCTCCCACTCATGGGAAGATGGGCATTTTAGTTCTTGAGATAGAATAATACCCAAATCAGTAGCTGTGAGGGAGGAGAAAGGTCATTATGAATGGAGAGAAGTTTTGACTGGTCTGCAAAAATGCACTGTGAGTCAAACACTGAAAAAAAAGACAGAAAGGCGAGAGAGAGAGAGAGAGAATATATGAGAATGTATGAGTGAAAATGAATATATAAAACCCACCTAGAAACATTCTCTCTGAAAGCGAATAAGATCCAAATTCACTTCCAATGATGTTCTGGTCATTTCCTTTAAGAGATAATAGGTCAGATTGATTAGTGTGTATTCTAGACACTGGGCATTGTTGGAGGTACAGCTTTTCTTTCAGTTATGATCCCAGTAGCCAGAAGGTTGTTGAAGACTTTTCCCTTACCTCTTCCTTGGAATCATTAGGACCTTGAAGGCCTTCCATGATTTTTCTCCAGTTTATCTGGAAACTTCCTAAATTTTTACTCCCATAGTAGTTACCATCTCAAATTCCACATTCCAGATAAATTAGACTACTGGCCATTTTCAAGTATTTTCCTACCAACTCCTACTTACATATACCGAGACAGGTAAAAGCACTACATTGTACCTGGAATAGACCTCCTTTATTTATCTGCTGTTGAAATCCTTCTCTTTCTTCAAAGCCCAGCTTGAATTTCACTCTTCCATGATAAGTTTCTTAAAACCTTTTATCAAGAAAAGTGATTGGGGCAGGTAGGTGGTACAGTGGATAGAGTACCAGCCCTGAATTCAGGAGGACCCGAGTTCAAATCTGACCTCAGACACTTAACACTTACTGGCAGTGTGACCCTGGGCAAGTCACTTAACCCCATTGCCTAGCCACAAAAAAAGTGATTCTTTCCTTATTCTTTCATTCCCATCACTCTAACCCCTCCAATTCACTTATGGTTTGCATTATAGTTTCCTCCTAGATTGTAATTTGTGTGTGTGTGTGTGTGTGTGTGTGTGAGAGAGAGAGAGAGAGAGAGAGAGAGGCAGTTGGGGTTAAGTGACTTGCTTAGAGTCACACAGCTAGTGAGTGTTATATGTCTGAGGCCGGATTTGAACTCAGGTCCTTCTGACTCTGGGGCTGGTGCTCTGTCCACTGCACCACTTAGCTAACCCCTGTAAATTTTTTTAAGGGAAAGGACTATATGCTCAAGGAATGTACTTTTAAAACCTTAAAGTGCCACATCAATATGCAGGATTATTGTTGTTGCTGTTATTTTATTGTTATTGTTATTAGTTTTTTAACTTGCCAACATCAGCATCTAAGCACTTATGCTGGATTTGAACTCAGGAAGATGAACATTCCTGACTCCGGGCCCCTGTGCTCTTATCTGCTGCACCCCCTAGCTGCCCATAAATATTTACTATTCTCAAGGCATTAATTCCTGGAGGTTCAAAAATGGAAAAAAAAATGGCAAAATATATAGTCTCTTGGAGCTTTTAAATTCTCTCTGTGTGTAGCAAGTATACAAATAAATATAATACTTTGTGTAACATAATAGAGACGAAGCAAGGATACAAACAAAATCTGTTAGGAAATTATAAGGAAGGAGAGAAGACATTTAGATGGGAGTATCACAGAAAGTGTCAGGCAGGCAGTGGCAGGTGGGCTAAATCAAGCCTTAGAGAATGAGAAGGAATTCAACAACCATAGCTGAGGAGGAAGCATATTTTAGGACAGCCTGCACAAATACAGGGATGTGTCATTGTCACACCTACACATTAAGAAGATAAGTTTTGGCCAATGAATTACAGAGTGGGCTTCTTAGGAGAGAATAGAAGCCAGGAAAATTATGATTCCAGAATACTAATGATGAAGAATGTACCTCTTGAAAAAAGAGGTAATCAACTCAATCTACAAAGTGAGATATTCATTTTTAGATATAGTAAATATGGGAATTTGTTTCACTTGAGAATATATATGTTATGAGAGTTTTTCTTTTTTTTATCTTTTTTTTGGGGGGGGAGGGAGGCGGAACAGAAAGAAAATAGAAGTTTATTAATTGGAAAAAATACATTCCAATTTGATTGGGGAAAAAAGTCTATCGAAATACTTTGGGTAAGAAACTATGAGGGCCTGAGCCAGGATATTAGAACTTCTAGTGAAGATGGGACAGATGTGAGAAATATTTAGGAGAGAGAAACAGTAGGACTTTGCAACAGCTTGAATGTCAGGGATGAGGGAGAGAGAAGAATAAAAGAGAGCCCCCAACCAGATTTAAAGCCATGGTGATAGGGAAAATGGTGGTTTCATCAACATAAATGGGGAGTTGGGGGGAGGGGCAGATTTTGTGAGGAAGATAATGGCTTCAGTTTTGGAAATGTCAAAACCATGTATAGTGAAGTGCCTACACATACAATGCCATATGGTTATTTTGCCCATTTGGTACTCATTCAGCAGTTGTACTTCCTGCATGATTTACTGTAGTTTTCTTCTCAATAGTATAGAAAAGATTTCATTATTTGAATGTGCTTTCTAAGAAGTATTCATGTGAATTATGGGAGGGCTAGAATATTGTTCCCCCTTCCCCCCACTCCTTTGGGGGCAGCATCCCCTACAGAATCAAGATTGTTTGACTTGTAGTTGACTTATTAACAATTGCTTTGACTTTAGGTCTAAGTATTTGGGGAGACCAAGATTTTTTTTAGGTATCTGTAGCCGACATTCAGTCTAGTTTGGGGATAAGTTTTGAAGCATGGTGAATAATATGGTGAAGATTTGGGGCCTGATCTTGCAAAACAACAATAGGAAGTGGACAGATAAGTACAACATGAGCAGCTCTCTGAAAGATGCGTGAGAGGAAAATGTCTGGAGATGTGGAATTTGGCAGTTAGGATGGAAAGGGGCGGGGGAAGGGGGGGAAAGATGCCTAAGGGGATGACTAAAGAATTGCCCAATCATCTGCAGTCTCTTTCCCTTTTAGGGGCCTGTGTAATCTTAAAAGCATTATAGCTGACAGGGAGAATAAAAACAAGATCGTCTTTTCCAAATGATTTCACAATCATCCCTGTAACTAGGCCTCTCCACAAAGAAAAATAGCTAATGTTGGCAAATTGAATCAAAGCATCACACATTTGGAAACAAATTGTTCACCTTAGAGAAAGTACCATGAGGAAAAAGGTTAAGAAATCCAGGAATCCTTGATCTTTTTACTGCTAGATTCTGTATGTCTCAGTTCTCTCAAAATGAAATAAAAAAATCTCTGATTTTTCAAAGATATGTAGTTGGGACCAAACTTATGGTTTAGGCCATGTGGGTCAAATAATTTACTAGGCTATCCATGACTTCTCATTGTTGGAATTGAAGTATAAAAAGACCAAGTTTCATGCTGCAGCTAAATTCCTTGTGCTATTCTGTCCTGGCTACCTAAAAGAATCAGATCCTGAAGTCCTCATAGTAAGTCAGAAAGTAGAACTATACCATCTCAGTCAGAAACTTATGCCCAAAGAGTAGATATGGATGGCACAGTTCATCAGCTTGGGAGAGCTCTGTTATTCCCTGATTATATATGGAATAAAATTACTCTTGTTTAGTTGTTTCAGTTGTGTCTGACTTTTCATGACCCCGTTTGGGGTTTTCTTGGCAAAGTGGAGTGCTTTGCCGTTTCCTTCTCCAGCTCATTTTTACAGATGAGAAACTGGTCAAAATAGGGTTAAATGATTTGCCCAGGGTCACACAACTAGTAAGTATTTGAACTTGTGAAGATGGTTAGTCTTCCTGATTCCAAGCCACGTGTTCTCTCCATTGTGCCACCTAGCTGCCCCAGATTGTGAGGGAATAGAGTGGTAGGCCTGGCGTCAGGAAGACTCATCTTCCTGAATTCAAATCTGGCCACAGACACTTAGTAGCTATGTGACCCTGGGCAAGTCCCTTAACCCTGCTTGCCTCAGTTTCCTCATCTGTAAAAGGAAATGGCAAACCACTCCAGCATCTTTGCCAAGAAAATTCCCAATGGTTTGATGAAGTGTCAGACATGACTGAAAAATGACTCAAAAAGACTCAATGGAATAAAATATGCTGATGAATTTTGAGTGTGCTTGCATTGATTTATTTACAAGTCGTATACCAGGTTATGGCATAGGTAATAATATAGATGGCTTCCTGCATGATGTGATATGAAAATCTCTGAAGGGACTAGCCTAGACTCAAAACATTGAACCTTTTCATCTGCTATAGCCATTAGGATTGGTTATTCCTTAAAAGTTTTCTTAAAGGGAAGTGAATTTTATTTGTCAAAAAGCATCTTGTTAAAGGGGAGGATTAAAACATTAGTACAGTTTCCTTGATTTGGTGAGCAGAATAGCCTTTGGTTAGCAAAGAATAGGCCTTTAGAGGAAGGGGATTTGGATCAGGTAAATTTGATAGATGATGTGATGGGTAGGTCTGTTTTATGGGCCAGGAGGCCATTACAGAAATCTTAATCAGTACAGCATAAGAAAATTTGCCCCCTGGAGAGGAGGCAAGGGGAAGCTGAGCATAAACTGCTTTTTAAAACTGTTTTGAAAGGAAAAACTCTTAAACAGAGGTTTAAGAATTTTTTAAAAGATATGCAAGCTAGTCACAATTTAGAGCTGTTCTTGAAGCAGTAGAGGGAGGATTTTCTCTTCCCCTCTTCCCTTCTCCACCACTCCAGATGGTATTTTGCTGGCCTCTTATGGGGTAGGAAAGATAGAACACTCTGTGTGAGTGTGTGTGTGTGTGTGTGTGTGTGTGTGTTACTGATTTCTATCATGGACTCAACTTCTAAATTGCACAAACCATAGGCTATAATACTACCATTTGAGCTAGAAAACTTTCCCTCTGACCAAGACAATTGCAAATATGCTAAACTTGCTTAAATGAAAAGTCATTCTTTACATAGCTTACATCGACATAAGATGACAAGTCACTCACCAGATAAGGCACTCTTTGTCTGAATCAAACAATAAGCCAGCTCTTCCAAGAAAATCCTTGTTCTCATCTGAGCAGAGTACATATTCAGCTAGTACTGCATTCAGGATCTGTGATGAGAAAGAGGCCCATCCACTAAGAAGGGGCAAAAATCTATTGTGTCGTCTGTCAGTCTACTTTTATTGAAATGGTCACTAGCAAGCTGTTTGAAATTTAAAGGTATATAGCAAGGTTTATGGTAACTTCCATGACTGACATGATAAATAGACTATTAGGAATACAATTTTCCCTTAGCTTATTCTAAAACGGTGTGCTCAGGGTATTCTGGTAGGTACAGTACCATGGTTATTTATCACAGGGTAAAAGTCTGTACTTCATTAGTGCAAAGGGACTGAGTATTTGCTCCCAAAATTTAAAATGGATCTCTTACACTAGGAAGATGGGAGCCTTGTTGGAGTGTCACCTTGTGGGATGATTTGATGGAGGTAATACTGGGTGACAGGGATACTCACAAATTGAAAGTGGCTGAGAGGCCCTAATTGGTGAACTATGACATCAGCCTTTGAAAATCTGGTTCTGCATCTTCTACTTGTAGCGAAAATTTACAGAGGCTTAAGCCAGAACGTCAAGTGAAAATGCGATGATAAATTAGGTCAATTACTGCATGGAAGATGTGCGAGTCACGCTAATGCCTAGTAAATATAGCACAATTTTAATTATGGTTACAGACATTCACATCCATTTTCCTCAGTCATTTAAAACATTACAGCACAGTTAATAAAGTTATCCACTCACTGGATAAGTGCAGTTTAATTTTATTCATAAAATATTTCTTGAACATCTTATTGGAAAATCATCAAAAGTCCTACTTTTGCCTAATATTTTCTTGTCCTTTTCTTAACCTTGTCTTTCCACAGATTATAGCAAAGAGATAGAATTGTTCTGTCTAGTAATGTTAATAAGGCTAATTTCAGTTAATATTAGTTAACTCATTATTATGGTCTAAGTCAAAGACTGCTTTTTACTTGTGAATTAAGGATGTCAAACACATCCACACTAATCTAGATGATTCATTCGTAAGTGAATTGTACATATCTGTCTTTTTTCATCTGCAAATTAGAGCACTTCTGTAACTTAACAAACATTTTCTTTCTTCTTTGAATAGTTGTAGATCTGATCACTGCTCTTCTTGTTTGCCCTTCAGATACTCATGTACTTCTCTTTGGGGTCAATTGCAATTCCTTTAACATTTCCTCATTGATTTTCAATTCTTTTTGGTTTCTCTCCTGCCAGTCAGCAGTATTTATTGTCCCCTCAGTGTATAAAGAGCACTATATTAGGAACCATGGGAGAAATCCAAAGACTTAGAAAGGAAATGACTCTGTTCTCCATGAACATTCCATCTGAATGGGAATCTAGAGTACTGCCAAAGACTCTAATCTGTGAAACTAAATTTTCTGGATAGGAATGCCTTCTTTTGTAAATAATAGACTAGAATTCCAGGCTCAGCTTTGATAGAATTGGACCTAGCAAAACATTAAAATAATCTTTCTTCTCTTGCCTCCCCCAGCCACATTCCCTGAGATATCTCATTATTTTAGGTTCTGAACATATAAGTTGGTCTTATCTTGCTAACTGTAGATGCTTTACCATGGAAAACTCCTCATTAACGGTATTGGGATTCAGGGACCATATTAAAACACAGGCTGAAGATTAATAGGGAAGATGGTGGATTTAAATCTAGATTATGGCATAAAGGATTGGTTATAACTGGTCTTCCTGCCTCAAGTCTCTTCTCCCTCCAATCCATGCTATACTCAGGGCTGCCAAGGCAATACAGGAAAAAGATAGGGAGACACATCTGTATTTTTCAGGATAAAGATGAAGAGGCAATGTTGTATGTTGGAAAGAGCATTGAAAAAGAAGTCAAGTGAAATCTGGGTTGGCATCCTACCTACCATACTTACTACCTATCCCCAGGGTTACATCACAAACTCCCTTTGTCTCAGATTCTTTATCGATAAAATATACGTTAGTACCTATGTGTTGGTAAATACCTTAACGGCTGTCAAGAGGATTGAATGAGATAATACAGGAAAAATGCTTTGTAAAATGCTCAATTTTGTCAGTGCTGACTATGATGAAGTAACAAATTAAGCTCTAAAAGTGTATTCTATACTTTTGCTATCTTTAATTGAAGTCTTCACAAATCACGCAAAAATTGATGGAATATATACTTTTTGAGGATAGGGACTGTTTGTTTCATGCCTGTATCCTTAGCACCTAGTATATTCCCCAATATATGTTGGGTGCATAATAAATGCTTTTTGGATGAATTGAAATTAGTTGAAATTTTGTGGGTTGCTGGCACATAATTAGGGCATAAGAGGACAATGAGATCAATATGAGTTCTTTTTTAATATGGTCATTTGCTAAACGTGTATGAAAAATTCTGATGGATTTAGTCAATCAACCTTATAGAGATGTCACATGTTCACCATTGCTCCCTACATTTTCCTATGTTGCTAACATATCCCAACCCTGCCCACCTCTCCCTGAAGTTTTCCTTGTGGTAAGGGATACAAGAAGGATGCCAGTGCCAAGGTGGGTAGAACAATACACAAATTTTCATCAGTCAGTAAACATGTTAAGCACCTCACATTTGTCAAGAACTGTGGAAAGACAGTAGGGAATGATATAATCCCGACTCTCAAGAATCTGACATTCTAACAAGGGAGACGTGAAGTACATAAACAGTATATATGGAATAAATCTAAAGATAATAAATACAAATAAATATAAGGTAGTTAAATATGAGGGAGTTAGTAGTGGGAAGAGAATTCACTGTTGGTAAGGTCAAGAAAGGCTTCATTTGGAGGTGATGTTTGTGTTGTCTCTTGAAGGAAGAGAGGGCCTCAATGAAGTGGGGTGAGGAGAGAGTGCATTCTCATGAAAAGGCACAGAGATGGGAGATGGAAAGTAATGTGTGAGAAACGGGGAGAAGGCCAGTTTGGATGAATCACAGCTTATGGGAGGAGGAGTGAAGTGTACAAAGGTACAAAGATAGGTTGGGGTAAGATTATAAAAGGCTTTAAAATAATAATAATGATGATGATGATGATAATGATAACAATATTTTTGTAATGCCTACTATGTGCCAAGCACTGCACTAAGTACTTTACAAATATTATTTCATTTAATCCTTACAATGACCCTGAGAGGTAGGTGCAATTATTATCCCTGTTATACAGATGAAGAAACTGAGGCAGACTGAAGTTAAATTACATGCCCAGGGTCACACAGCTAGTAATTGTCTGAGACTAGATTTGAACGTAGGTCTTCTTGACTCTAGGCCCAGCCCTCTATCACCTACCTATCTCCCAAAATAGGAATTTATATTTGATCCTGGAGTTAGAAGGTAGCCACATCCACAATCACTAGTTCTGTGAAGAGCTAATGAGGCCCTAGCAAGAAGAGCCGTGACTTTACAAATTTGCTTTAGCTTTAACCTAAATCTTCAGGCTCACACACATAGTTTATTTGATAAATGGATTGAAAAACTCCTTGGATTAAAAAAAAAGTATGAAGTAATATTCCACTGACTTCTAATTCTCAATAAAGCCAATTATCTACAGAATGTTTTCTGCATGCAAACATTTATTCAATTGGGAAAGCAACACTATGTTGGTAGATGATAAATGGAGTTAAGAAATGATTTGTGGCAGGCTAGCCACATCTGTAAAGGGCCTAACAACTTACTCTGAGTCAATGTATTTACCTGATAAAGAACAGTGAAAAAATAACAGGTATTTGGATTCACATTTGGAGTATCTTAGCAGCAGTGCAAAACTGTCCCCAGGGTTTTAGATAAAATTCCTTAGGATTTACAGTTGTTTCCAAAGCAGCTTTTTTTTTTTATCAAGTAAGACAGAATAGCCCACTGATAGGAACTATACACCCACATCTTCTAGGTAAGCAACTCTTCTGTGAAGGTAAAAAGAAGGACAATTTCACTGCAATTGTCATCACATGATGTCATCCTTGACATGAGAAAGGAGTAAAGTATCACCTCAACTTGTAGAGTTGGGGCCCCTTCAATCATTCTCAGGTAAAACTGCTAAATAAAGGGGGGGCAGAGAGAAAATGGTGGGGGTGGAGGTAACAACCCAGCCAAAATCTCACAATGTTGTCCTCCAAATTTCTTTAAAATAACACATAAAATTGAATTCTGGAGCGGCATAGTCAACAAAAAGTTGATGTGAGACATTTTCCCAGCATAAGACAACTCAGGAGGTCAGAAGGAAAGGTCTGTGATACTGCGGGGCAGGGGGAGGGTTGCTGGCCTAGAACACATGTGGTGGCAATACTCGCAGGGGGCTTTGGAGGCAGCTGTTATATAGAGCTCTCATCCCAGAGATGGTAAGGAATAATTGGTCAGAAAGAGAATACAGGGGACCCTGAGATGACACTGGGCATAGGACCATATTCTGTGTGGCAAATCCCTTGCTCATATACAGTTCAGGATCACAGTTAGAGTGGAGAGGAATTCTTATGATTGGTCACAAGGGAGCACAGCAAGGTTGCAGCTGCAGGGTGGAGAGGAACATTTGTGCTTGCTGCTGCAGTGGAGCAGGAACCCTCCTGGGTAATGAACAGGGCACAGACCAGGAGACCAGTGACAACACTTGCCCCAGGATAACACCATCTTGGAAGTGCTGACAACTTGCAGAGACCCAGAACTAGCTATGAAAACAGAAGCACAAAAATGTTTGAAGCTTGGGACAATGGCTCCCTTCCTCCAGGTGAGCAGAGACCAACTTTAACATAGAGTTCAAAGTCAAGAAACAGACTACAAAAATGAGTAAAAGACAACAAAAGTACCTAACTGTAGAAATCTATTATAGTGACATGGAAGATCAAAGACACAAACTCAAAAGAAAAACACAACATGAAAACAGCTACAATGCCTCAAAGAAAAATTGAACTCTTTTTGCAAAAAAAAAAAATGCCAAAAATGTCCAAAAATATTGCAAATAAACTTCCTTCCAGAGATTCCTACAGGAGATAAGATTTATAGAGGGGAAATTAGAAACAAAAGATTGAGATTAATGTAAGAAAATTATGAAAACAAAATTAGTAGCTCGATAAAAGAAGCACACAAATTAGTGAAGAAAATAACACCTTAAATGTCAGAATTGGCTAAATTTTGAGGGGAAGGCACAAAAGTTCACTGAAAAAAATAATTCCTTAAAAATTAGAATCAGACAAATGTGAGCTAATGACTCTATGAGACATCAAGAAACAATAAAGTAAAGACAAAATAATGATTAAAAAAATAGAAGAAAATGTGAAATATCCCATCAGAAAAGCAACTGACCCAAAAATAGATTGGGAAGACATAGTTTAAGATTTATTGGATTACCTGAAAGCCATGATCAATAAAGAGCCTAAGATCATATAGATTATAAAGTGAAACTGACCCAATATCTTAGATCCAGAAAATAAAATAGAAATTGAAAGAATCTACTGATCACTTCCTTGAAAGAGATCCCAAAATGAAAACTCCCAGTAATATGATAGCTAAATTCTAGAGCCCTAGGTCGGGTAGAAAATATTTCAAGCAAAAACTACTCAAATATTATGGAGCTACAATAAGGATTATATGAGATTTAACAGCTTCCAGGTTAAAAGAGAAAGGGCATGGAATATGATTTTCAGGAAGACAAAGTAGTTAGGATTATAACCAAGAAAAACTGGGCATATTCTTTTAGGGGAAAATGGATATTTTAATGAAATAGAGGACTTTCAAGCATCCTTGATGAAAAGACTGTAACTGAATATAAAATACAACATTCAAGCACAAGAATCAAGAGAAGAATAAAAAGGTAAATATAAAAGAGGAATCATAAGAGACTTAATAAGATTAAACTGTATACAAACTTATTGGGGAAGATGATACATGTAATTCTTAAGGATATTATGAGGGTAGATAGAAAAAGTCTATATAGACAGAGGGCGTGGATGTGAATCAGTTATGTTGAGATGAGCTAAAAAAATGAAGGGATGAGAAAGAGGGATTCACTGGGAAATGGGGGAATGGAAAGGAAGAAGGGGAATTTATCTCACATTAAAGAAGTACACAAGTAAGAGCCTCAATAAGAGGAGGAATTGCGGAGCCTTGCGGGCAATGCTTAAATCTCACTTTCATCAGAATAGGTTCAAAGAGGGAAGAATACACATGTACACACACACACACACATACACACATATACTCACATGCATGTTTAGTTGGGAATAAAAATCTATCTTACACAACATGGAAGTAGGAGGCAAAGGGGATAAGACAGAAAGGGTGAGGTGATAAAAGGGAAGGTAGTGGTCAGAAGCAAAACAGACTTTTGAAAAGGGATGGGGAAAAGAGAGAAGGATAAACAGAAGAAAATAGGATAGAAGAAAATACAGAGTTGGTAATTGTGAATGTGAATGAGATGAACTCACCCATAAAATACAAGTGGATAGCAGAATGCATTAGAAACAAGAATACAACAATACATTGTTTACCAGAGACACACTTGAAACAGAAAGACACACACAGAGTTAAAATAAGGTGACGAAATAGAATCTATTACGCTGCAGCTGAGACTAAAAAAAAAAAAAGCAGGCTCTCAGACAAAGCAAAAGCAAAAATAGATTTAATTGAAAGAGATAATGAGGGAAACTATTTTGCTAAATGGTACCATGGGTAATTAAATAACATCAAAAATTTTTTTAGCAAGTTTCTTTGATAAAGGCCTTATTTATCAGATATATAGAGAACTGAGTCAAATTTATAAAAATAAGAACCATTCCCTGATTTGATAAATGGTCAAATGATATGAAAAGTTTTCAGAAGAAGAAATCAAAGCTGTCTATATTTATATGAAAAAAAATGCTTTAACGTACTATTGATTTGCTGTTGTTCAATCTCTTCAGTCATGTCTAACTCTTCATGATTCCTTTTTAGGTTTTCTTGGCAAAGATACTGAAGTGGTTTGCCATTTCCTTCTCCAGCTCACTTTACAGATGAGGAACTGAGGCAAACAGAGTTAAGTTACTTGCCCAGGTAGTAAGTGTCTGAGGCTAGATTTCAACTCAGGAAGATGAGTCTTCCTGACTTCAGGCCTGGCACTCTATCCACTGTGCTACTTACCAGCTTACCACTATTGATTAGAGAAATGCAGATTAAAACAAGGTACTACCTCCCACCTATCAGACTGATCAAAATAACAGAAAAGAAAAGTGAAAAATGTGGATGTGGAAAAATAAAGACACTAATGCACTGTTGGTAGAGTTGTGAACTGATCCAACCATTCTGGAGAACTGGGGCTAGGCTCAAAAGCCTATAAAACTGTGCATACCCCTTAACCCAGTAATGCCACTAACAGGTTTATTCCCCAAAAGAGATAAAAAATTCTCTCTCCTCAGATTATTGTAACTTGGTTTATTAGACTCCTGAGGCACCTTGGTGGCATGGGACAGAACACTGGATCTGGAGGAAGACCTGTGTTTGAATACAGCTTTAAATACTTACTAGCTATGTTACTTTGGACAAGTCACTTAACTTTTGTCTGCCTCAATTTCCTCATCTGTAATATGAGGATAATAATAGCATCTATCTGCCAGGGTTTTTATTAAGACAGAATGAAATAAAATTTATAAAGTGTTTTACAAATCTTAAAGTGCTATATAAATTGTGTCATTTTTATTCTTATGTTAGATATGGTAAATGGGAAGAAATGTCATAGGTGTTTTGACTTTTGACCTTTCTCACTTGCTGAATTCTTATTTCATAGAAAGAGTATTTCCAGTGGAATTGAATGTCACTATAAGAATCATCCAATAGGGCTGGACATAAACAAGATACTATTTTATTTTATCAACTACAAAAGTTGAAATACTAGAGAAAGCACTTGGCATTTTGTATCTAGTTATGTCATTTCTACTGACATCCATTCTTTTATTTTTCATCTGCATACTGCTAAATTATTAATACATTTAAAATAAAATATCAATAAATTAATTTATTTGTATGCCTGAGTTCCTTTGGGTATTGCTGAGTGGCAAAGTAGGGTAAATAAAAAGAAGGCAGAGGATAGTGAGGTTTCTCTTCATACTGGCAATTCCATAGTTTGTTACACAACCATAAGAATGTCAACATATTAGTTTTCCCATAGCCTGCCCAGTTTAATATGTTCTAGCATTTAGCTTTGTCCTGGTTGGCCATTAGGTTGATCTACTTTATCGTAGCGCTTCCTTCTCAGCAGCTGATAATGGAAAGGCAGACAGTCATGAGAGACAACATCATGGTGTGGCAAAGAGGGCTGGATTCAGGATTGTTTCTTGGCTCTGTTATTTCTCACCTTTGTGACCCTGGGCAAGTCATTAAATCTCCATGGACCTCAGTTTCTTCATCTGCAAAAATGAGAGGGTTGGAGTAGCTAGTATTTGAAGACTATTCTAACTGTAAATCTATGATCCTAAGATTATCTGTGATTTTAAAAAGATTCCTAAAGATGGGGGAAGTCATGGACTACAACTAAATAGAAATGGTGGTTGATACACATCAGTACCATATTGTAATGCTTCTGCAGATAATGGGTAGTGATAGTCTAGTATTCAAGTAAAACCATTGCAAAGATAGCATCCTTCAGCCCACCTCCCATAAATAACAACAGTGATAACAATTTTATTTTGTATGTCACTTCACATTCCAAATGTATTCCTTCTCTGTCCCTTACCCTGAGAGCTATCCTTTGTAACCAAGGATAAAAAAAGACAAAGAAAAAAAAAAACCTAACCAGTACCACAGCTGAGTCTGCAATATGTGCCGTGCTTCAGTCTATCAACCCCACTTTTGCCATTCTCCCATGCTCTAGTAGGCACTTAGGGTGTGGATGGTGAGGAGTGAAGATTGAAGTTATTTCAGATGTTAGAGGAACGACTTAGGTTGATTCATTGTGTGACCTTGGGCAAGTCACGTTGGGCAACTGTACAGGCCTTAATTTCTTCAGATTTAAGATGACGGTATTGGATTTGGTTTCTAAGATCCCTTCTCCTCCTGAGAGTCTATGAGTGGGTGGCAGCCACACCTATGGTTAGGAACATTCAGTTTCCAAGGCTATCAATCTACTGCCTTCCGTGAGCAATGCATTTGTACTTAATATTTCATTATTGGCAAATGAGGCCAAAGTGCTCTGAGAATAATGTGATAGCAAAAAGATAAAGAGAAATTATATCAGTTAACTAATGAAGTAACCAACTGACCTGTGGGCCCCTGTCATTGTCTAGAGATGAAAGATTGAGTCCTATGTGACTCTTCATATAGTAATATATGTTAGGACTTTAAAAATAAATCAAAGAAGAGGTTAGGATTCTGCAACTGCTTTAACTTCCTCCACTTCATGTGTTCCACTTCTGACAACTGGCTTTATATTATGCCTCAAGATTTAAAAGAAATCCACAAAGGGTTTCACTTCAGTTTACTGTCCTTGTGTAGATAATTAAGAGGATTTGGAACTGGAAGGGACCTGGAGTTCAAATAGTCCAACTCTCCTTTTCACATCTATATGGAAATTGACCTACATAATTCTGATTATGAATATGAAAATCCTTATAGATTTGGCTTAGAGATAAGTGGTTCCTGGGGAAGGGGGCTGCTCTTCCTCCCAGGAATTGAAGGGGGAGGAATTGAGGGAATTTACCTTGGGCCAGATCATTGGGTGCTCAAGTGTGTGGTTCCCTTACCAGGGAATTTGAAACTTGCTTGACCTCTGTTTGCCTTAATCTCTTTGTAGACAAATGTAGACATTTCTTTTTTTGATAAATTACATGTGTTAAAGCCAATAGTGGTCAACACATAGGGACTACAGTGTTCAAAACTTGCCCAGAGTACACAAATGTCTTGATATAGGCCCTTCAGCCTTTTGTTTCTCCGTTCTTCCCAATAAAATTGATCCTGTGTCCCATTCTATCTAATTGACTTAAATTTTACTTAACTATTGTCCTACCAGATAACATGTATATCATAACGTGTGCCTGCAGTTAGTGTCTCAGAAAAATGGTAGTAAACCATGGTGATTTCAGACTCTAACGGGGACAAAAAGAGGCAGCATGCCAAAAGGTAGAGCTGATTTCAGAATCCTGCAACTGCTTTAACTTCCTAGGTCAAGTCTTGCCTTTGACACAGATTGGCTGTGAGATACCAGGCAAATCACTTAACCTCTCTGTCCCCCAGGCAACTCTAAGACTCTGAGTTCAGAGAAGATGCCAATCTTCATCAGTAGAGGAGATTTTATTATGACAGTTCTTTATGCCAAAGAAATCACAGGTCAGAGCCATCCTGTTGCACACCAGGCACACAGAGTAAGGTTTGCTTTATTAAGTAGCCTCTCCTAATATTCTTCAAATGTCACTAGACAGGTAGCATCCTATTCCATTCACTCTAAGTGGTCCTATTGGGAAAAAAATATTTAAAAAAAGAAAAAACAAACCCCAGCAAAATACTTTGTTTCAAATGGATAAAACATTTATCATAATACTTCAATGGATCTGCGATCTCTTCAAAGTGGTTATTCTCTCCAATAGATGGTGCTGAATGTAATCCATTTAGATGATATCTGTTAGATGCCTCTAATCCTATGTAACTCTTTCCCATGTATTCTGAAATATCTCTCACTCAATGCCCACCCAACTTATTGGGGTTTTTCCTCCAGGTCTCTTAACATTGTCTAAGTAGCAATAAAACTAGGTGGCACAGTGGGTACTGTTGGGTTTGGAATGAGGAAGACCTGAGTTCAAATTCAGTCTCAGATGATTGTTAGCTATTTGACCCTGGGCAACTTACTTAATATCTCTGACCCTCAATATCCTCACCTGAAAAATGGGGATAATAATAGCACTTTCCTCCCAGAGTTGTGAAGATAAAAATTAGACAATATTTGTATAGTGCTTTGCAAACCCTTAAAACACTACAAAATGCTATCTGTCATCATCATCATCATCATCATCATCATCATCATCACTACTATGATAGTATGTTAGCTCACTCTATGAGTAGTTTACTCCACCCACCCCCTTTTTTGCCACTTTTATTTGATGTACTAGAATTTGGATGGGAAAACAATCATATCTTTAGTTTCCCAAGTCCCTAACAGAAATTTATCCCATATTAAATATATAATTAAATACACAATCAAATATATTAAATAAAATATTTATACACATATTTAGTTATACATAATTATACAGATTATATAAGATATATAATTATATAAGATTTATGAAATATAAATTTATAAATACATTGATGCATTTATAAACAAATCTATATGTTAGCTATATATCTATAGTTATTTTTAATACATCTATATTTTAAATGCTGTATAATTATGTATAATATGTATACAAACAAGTATATGATTATGCATGTAATTATTTTAATATTAATTAGTAATAACTTGTTAGCATGCTGCTTCTTTTTGTCCCTCTTTAGACACTATAAGTGTTTGAAATCCCTCGTTTACCATTCTTTTCCGGAGGCATAAATATATAATTACGATGTAACAATACAATATGTAATTAAATATATGTACATATAATATATAATAGACACATATGTGAATACATACATGTATACATACATTTATTCTGAGAAGGGATCGATAGATTTCAGCATATTGCTATAGGGATCTGTGACATAAAAACAGTTCAGAACCCCATCCTACAGGAACCTTTCTGTGACTCCCTAGAAATTAGTGCTCTTTACCCTCTTCAAATGATTTCACTTATTCCATGTTCCATTATAAGTATTTACTTATCCCTTGGCATAAGCTTCCTCTCCACTCTGATTGCATGGCTAGAGGGTAGAGCACTAAATTCCTCCCTAAAGTTTCCTTCCTAGAGGACTGGACTTGCATTCTCCAGCTAACTCTCCACCTTCCACCTGTAGCTTTGCTTGATTTAGACTCCATGGAAATGCTCCCCCCTGCCAGTGCCCCCAACCCCTTTCCAGCTTCCTTTTGTGTGTTATCTTCACCCAGGATATTGTAAGGCAGGGAATGTCTATTGTTTGTATCCTCAGCACTTAGCACAATGCCTGGCACATAATAGTCACTTAAAAAAGTTTGTTAAATTGAATGTAAGTTCCTTGAGGGCTGATTGTTTCTTAACATAGTCTTCCTATCCCACACAGGCCTGATCCTTCTCTTTTTCCTAAACTTGTTGCGATGCTTTCTTATGGGTCCTTATGGTTCTCGTCTCTCCCTTCTCCAATCCATCCTTTGCAATGCTCTCCTCTCATCTACCAACCCTCCAATTCCATCCTACATATTTTATATTTACTTAACTTATGTACATCTTCTCTCCTCTGGTAGAATGTAAGCTGTCTGGGGCTATAGCCTGTTTCAGTTTCTCTTTGTATACTTAGCATTTAATGTAGTTTCAAGTAGTTGTGGTAGCAGCACCATCCTAAGGCCCTATACCATGCTAGTTTTTCTAGTTATGTCTGTAAGATGTGAACATCAGAACTCAATAAGTTGTACATCTTTAAGTCTTACTGTTGAGGTTTAGGAGTGCTTGTGACCCAGAAATTCAAGGGCAAGCAATGCAGGTCCTGCCTTGAATGAATTTGACCCAAGCTTCCTTTCAGCCAAAGACAAGGTTTATTAGAACACCGACTGAGATGAGCAAGACTCCTAGTGAGTCTGCATAATTGGCCAGATTTTAAGAATCTGAGCTTTTGTAATGAGAATACAGCTGGGCTAGATTCTTAAGGAATCTGAGAGATTTAATGGGGGCAAGATGGACACATATACAGAGACTTTGGGAAGATCTGGGTGTGATCAAGGAGGGACCAACAGCTTGGTGACTGGGAGATAACAGAGACGGACCTGGAAGGGGTCTAGGGTGGAGTCAGGTGCTGACAATGATGGCTGGGCTGGGTTAGAGGTAATGGAGAATTGGAGGTTTGGGAGTGGGCCACAATGGAAGGTTATTGAAAGGATCATAGCCTCAGGAGAATGCCAGACTGGCCCTGTGGGTGACACAGGAATTGTCACGGGTCTGCGCCCTGCCTATCGGAGTCCTGGCTTCCAAGCAGGAAGTTGAGGGTCACAGTCTGTTGTGTGAAAGCAAGGAAGTCTGACCTCTCCTCTGTGGACACGCAGCAACCATGGCTGGTTCGGCTCTCCTCTGAATGGCTAAGTGTTCCCATGCACATCCTGTTCATGACCCTGACACAGGGCTTGCATGCTATGAGGGGATCTACTGACTGGCTGTAGGGCTCTGATCATGCAATCCCAAGGTGCCTTGAGGGCTTTAAAGGTCACACCCAGCTTACAATAAACAGGAGCTTCTGCCATCTTGCTGTCTCCCGCCTCATCCATGAGTCTTCGGGTTACTGAGCACTGAGCTGGTCTCATGCTCTCCACTGCAGCGGCCGTGACATGTGGGAAAGCCCAAGGAAAGCTGGGGAGGGGTGGGGTCTCCCAGGGTCTGCACTCCATTATTACCATGAGAAGGGATTGTTTAGTTTTTTGTATTTGTAACTTCAGTACCCAGCGCATAGCAGATGACTAATAGTAGATCTGTTGTTTGATTCATTGATTGATGGGTTGTCTCTTTTCATGTGGCCACTGTCCTAATTCAGAGTACTGCATAGGATAGGTATTAATAATAACAGTAACAGCAATCACAACGCCAACCCATCTAATCCAACACAGTAAAGTTATTAAGCACCAACTGAGTGCTAGACACTGTGCCAAGGGCTGGAAATACGATTAATACAATGAAAGACAGTCCTTACCCTTTAGAAGCTTACAATCTAAAGGGGAAAACAATTGTTCTGTCTTGTCTGACTCTTTGCCACCCCATTTGGGGTTTTCTTGGCAGAGATATTAGAGTGGTTTGTCATTTCCTTCTCCAGCTCATTTTACATATGAGGAAACTAAGGTAAACAGAGTTAAGTGACTTGCCTAGGGTCCCACAGCTAGTAAATATCTGAGGCTGGAATTGAATTCAGATCTTCCTGACTCCAGGCCCAATGTTCTATCCATTGCACCACCTATCTGCCCCAAAAGTGGGAAACAGTAACAATGACAAATCTGTATTGAACTGAATTAAACATTTGCACATTTTAAAAGACACATCTATTACTCCAGCACAGTATTTCAGAAACTGGTGTTCTACATGATACGAATAGATCCATGTGAAAAATACAGAGTCTAGTGATACTTTCCCTCTAAAATACAAAATAATACATAAAAAAGACACAACATTTGGACATATTTTTAGTATGAAGATGGGCTTATTTTCCTATATTTTGCTCTAAAAAATTCTTCCTCCTTTTTCCCAGGTGTATCTCATATTTTAGGCCCCTTAGGCAAGTGTTGTATTGGTTTTGTCAATATATTTCATGCCCACATATGTTCTGGGGCCAAAATGATCTGGGAAAATGCTTCCGTAGGAGTTCATGTCAAACAAAATAATAAAGCTCTAGACTCAGTAGGAGCTGGAAAGCTGTTCTGATTGCCTGGCCTGCTCAGTTTCTCTTCCCTGCGCCCCAACCCATACTGGTGTCAGTTCATTGTTATAGGGTTCAAAGGGAAGAGAGCAAATCGCGTCAGTCTTCAGGGAGTCCCCAGCTGCTTCTAACCATATTGAGGCTGCTTTAAGTACTATATTTAAATAGGGAAAGCACTGAAGACAGTTAGCAAGCATGTATTGAGCACCCGTCATGTCCCAGGCACTGTGTGAAGTGCTGGGGATTCAAAGGCAAAGCTAAAAACAGTCTCTGCCCTCAAGAAACTAATAGACAGGGGAGACAAGTTATACATATATACAAACAGATACAAGGTGACATTGGGAAGAAGGCTCTGAAAGCTGGAGAGTTCAGGAAAGGCCTCATACAGAAGGGGGCATATTCTTTAAATCAGAGATTCTTAACTTTTTTTTGTGGCTTAGGCACTTTTTGGCAGTCTGGTAAACCTATGTACCCTTTATTAGAATAATATTTTTAAATGCATAAAATAAAATCCGCAGGATTACAAAGGAAACCAATTATAATGAAATGTAGTTTTCAGTATATTAAAAATCCCAAGTTCACATATGCTTTAAAACACTTATCAATAGGGCTCCCACACATGGAGGGAAGAAGATGATCCATTCAATAGAATATTAATTCTTTTTCTGGCAATGATTGTTACCATTTTTACCTTTGCATTCATAGTGCTTAGTATAGGACTCAGCATATTGAAAGTACTCATTGAATGCTTGTTGCATAAGAGAATCTGTCTCTGTGGGAGAATGTGTTGTGTATGTAACCACAGACATTATTAACACTTTCCAACTGGGCTTCCAATCATGGAGGGAAGAAAAATGTAGAGGGGATAAGAATGTAGAAGGAGGATGTAATTAACTGATTTGGATTGTGGCCAAAACACTTTTGGAGTACTGCTAGGCTTTTAACCCAAGTGCATTAGTGAAGTGGTCATGGCCTTCATGCGACTGAGAATGCTAATCTATCCACAGATTCCTAAGGGGGTCTATGGACCACAGGTTAAAAAACACAGCACTAGTGACATGAAGAAATATAATTTAGGGGAAGGGTAACCTGAGCATAGGTTGAATAATGATGAATTATGTGAGCAGAGCTTAATTAATAATAATAATAATAAAGAAGAGGAGGAGGAGGAAGAAGAAGAAGAAGTAGCAGTATCAGTAGTACTAGCAGTAGTAGAAGTAGCAGTAATAGTAGTCATCTCAGAGCTAAGAGGTGTGACTCTGACTGTGCTAGGCTAAATTCATCACCCTGTCTATGGAAGATAGGCATGTCCCAGTTCAAGTACTGGCGTATAAGGATGAGGAAAAGATACTATTATTGTCTCCATCAATGTAAAGCTCAAGTTCAGCAGAGCTGCCTGTCTTGTCAGCCTCAGTCCTAACTCCCACCTTTTCTAGAGGCCAAGGAGATAATCAGTTGCTTAAGTTAAATAGGAGAAAACCTCATCCATAGTTTCCATCTAGCTTCTGTTGGGCTATAAAGTTTATGAGGGTAATGATAACATCATCAATAGATCTGTTTTTTTCCCTTCTGACATCTATTCAATTCAATTTGACAACTCCTTATATCACCTCCAGGATCAAATCTAAATAAAGAAAGAAAGAAAGAAAGTTTGACATTCAAAGCTCTTCATAACCTAGTTTCCTCCTACCTTTCCAGTCTTCATGCACCACCTCCTCTGTGATTCAGTGACACCAGCCTCCTTGATGCTCCTTACGCAGGACACTCCATTTCTGCACTCCAGGCATTTTTACTGGCTGTCTCCTATGCCTAGAACGCTCTGTCTCCTCATCTCCATCTCCTGGTCTCCCTGTTTTACTTCAAGTCCCAGCTAAAATACCATGTCTTACAAGAAGCCTTTACACACACACACACACACACACACACTTTTCTTGCTTTAAGTAAATTTGCAACAAATTTAATTTCACTGTGCCATCCCACTGGGGCTTCTAGCAGGCAGTGGGAGAGTGGTGTAGCCCCTGCACCAGGGGTCCTCCACTCTAGGCACTGAAGCCCCTCCCTCTTTGTGGGTGGGGGGCCACCACTGAAGTCAGATCTGGCCTTGGCTACAGAGCTATGGAGGGGGTAGGGTCAGGCAGAGGAGGTCTGCTGATCTATCTTCTTAAATTAAGCCCTGGACTGGCTGTGTGTGCGTGTGTGTGTGTGTGTGTACACACACACACACATATACATATACAAAATACACATACTATTTTATATATACACATACATATATAGATACTATTTATACATAGAAATATATTCCATATATACATTATATATTATATAAAATAGTTTTTTGTACTCTTAGTACTTAGCACATAGTTGATGCTTAATGAATGTTTGTAAACTAACTGATAGCTCTCACACCTCCTCTTGCACATTATCATAAAAGATAGGCTACAGTCTGCTTTACCTACCATGTATCTCTCTGTTGCACTATGCATCACTGGCAATTTTGATTGCTCAATTAGTGTAGTGTAAATTAAACCACAATTAGGATCAAAATGATTTCCTTTGTATTACTTTTTAATCCACTGATATGTCCCTGATATGGTATCTAAGACACTGAGTCAAGAATTCTAATGCTAGAAGAACCTAAGGGATATTTATTTTTAATCTGTATCTGAAGAGCCAGAAACATTATTTTTTCACATTTATTCATTTATTTTTAGTTTATGGGATAAAATAAGCATTTCCATAACATAGTATGATAAAAATGTGATTGTACATGAAATTGCAAATCTATTATGTACAATTTGCTATTCCTTTTAAATATATAATTATTTTAAAACATCAACAGAACACTTATTTAAGTGCTTAAATACCTCCCTAACCTGTGGAGTTTTTACAGATGTCAGAGCATAAGATTAATATCAAGAAAGAACTTTAGAAGTCATCTAATATAAATGCAACATTTTATAAACAAGAAAATGGAGGTCCAGAGAAGTTAAATCATTAACTGAGGTGACATAGATAATAAAGTAGGGATTCAAGTCCAGGTCTTCAGATTCCACATTCTTTGTTTACATGATACCTTCTTTCCTAAGAATTCAAAGCACTTTTACACACACACACACACACACACACACACACACACACACAAGTTCTTACTGTTTATCCTTAAAACATCCCAACAAAATCTAGAGAGGTTGATTCTGTATGTGGTCCCTCCAGTGATGCAGATGATACTCCTTCCATGTTCTTTGATTCAATGCAATTTTTCTCCATGTTCCCCAATAACTCTTTTGTAGTGGGTCCATTTAATGTGCTGGAGACCTCTTTGTAGTTCCTATAAATTGCATAGGTAACAGTAAAACACAGAGATTGTCCATATGTTATCCCTATTCTTACTACATAACTGGCCCATTTCCATTTCCAGCGATATCATTTATACCACTTTTTGCATAGAAGTTACCATTGGCAACCTATTATAGCCTACTTTCACTCACCATATATTTTTCTGTTGCCTTTGATTCTCTGGCAATTTTGGTTCTTCAGGGATTTTGCTATTCCCTGATTTGTAACCATGTAACATTACCAGAAGAATCTTGGTGTTAAAAATGTTTTTTTAGTTTGTTTTAGAGAAAAGCTTAAGATGAGTCAGAAAAATGTACCATTCCCCAAAAGCAATCTAACCTTCTCTCTTCTTCCTATTCTATTCCAGGCCTACCTCATTATCTATCCAGAATATGTCTATTTCAAACTGTACCTGAAGAGCTACAAATATTACTACACTTTATTATTCCTTACTTTCCTTCTTGGTTGTGTGTGTGTTAAAATATCTTAAAAATAGCTGGGCATTTTAAAATTGGTGCATGCCTGCAATACTAGCTATGGTGTGGGAGTAGGAGATGGGGGCCTAAGGCTGATGGAGCTTGAGTTCTGAGCTGCAGTGGGCTATGCCACTTGTGTATCTCTACTATTTTTAGCATCAATATGCTGAGCCATGTCATCAGGTTGCCAAAGTAGGGGCAAACTGGTCCAGGGTAGGAATGGAGCAGGTCAAAACTCCCAAGCCAATTAGTAATGGGACTAGACTTGTGAGTGACTGCTGTGCTTGCAGCCTGGGAAGATGGGGAAGCCTAATCTTATAAAAAACTTAAAATATATGTCTCTTTACATAATGTATAATAAATATATATTTATATATGTCTGTATGTATATATGTATATGCACATGCATATATGTATATGTGTGTATAATATACATATGTGTGTATATATTATACACATACGCACGTTCATATGTTACATTGAACCAACTCAAATTGAAGCTCAAGATGAAGGGGTTAAGAAACTTCCCTAATTTGACATGGCAGTCAGTAGCATGATCAGTTTAGAACCCAGGGCTATAGGTCCTAACATAAGTTTTTTACTTTTATTTTCTTGATATTGTTTTGTTTTCATGCTAGCTTTTGCTTTTATGATCCATTCAATAGAATACGAATTCTTTTTCTGGCAATGATTGTTACCATTTTTACCTTTGCATTCATAGTGCTCAGCACAGAACTTGGCACATTGAAAGTACTCACTGAATGCTTGTTGCATAAGAGTACGTGTATCTGTGGGAGGATGTGTTGTGTATGTAACCACAGACATTAACACTTTCCAACAGGGCTTCCAGACGTGGAGAGAAAAAAATACAGAGGGGATAAGAATGTAGAGGGAGGATGTAATTGCCTGACTTGGATTGTGGCCAAAACACTTTTGGAGTACTGCTAGGCTCTTAACCCAAGTGCAGTAGTGAAGTGGTCACGGCCTTCATTCGATTGAGAATGTTAAACCCTGATGTCTCTCTAGGAATGCAGGAGCACAGGAGTAAGGAGGAGCTGCATACACATTTAACTTTAACTTCTTGTCAAATATACCTGCGTAGTTTCAGTAATGGGAAGAATTTAAAAGAGATGGGGTGATTGGGAGGGGATTGGGGCTTGACATCTAGCAAAGGTTTTGCCCAGTCAGCAAAACATTCCTTTCTCCATGTCTAAATAATTATAAATAAAACAAAAAGTCAGAATAGCTGCTAGTTAATATTTAATGCCCAGTGCTCTGGCAGGAATGCACATTCCAAAGATTTCCCAGCCGACTATGCTTATAGTATTATAAACCCAGCAGGTCCTGCTTTTCTTTGCTGTTAGAGCATACCTCAAGGGCTATTAGTTTGGCAACTTGAGAACTTTGCAAATGGTCAAAAAGGTCATGGCCCAAAATGCGTTGTTCTTGTGAGCTCCAACAAAAACATGTTATCATAAATCAACAACAACCTGTGATGTCACTGTCACTTCGAAGGTGAATGGATCTTATCACACCTTTTCATAGCATTGCAAATTTGGTTGCTGTACATTTTTAGAGATTTCTTCCTGATAAAATAGGAGGGCAGCCATCAGGCAAGGGGAAATGATTAGAAATGTGGAAAAATGACTCAATCAGGCATAACAGGATTGATTTGGAATTGTCATTCTCTGACTGATCCTTTCTGTGGTTGCAACAATGAGTCCTTAAAATACTGTTAAGACTTTAAGTCAATAATAGGAATTTGGGTCCAAATTCACAGAATATGAGAATAACAAAAAATGCGCTCAATGATTCTAGACATGGGTGTTTATAATCTGCAATGGTACTACCGAATGTCTTTGCAGGAAATTACTGTGGAATAGCATTATTGTCACAGCTGAGTTTGTCTAAGGGCTATAATTACTAAGTAGATGTTATATATTTGCTAAATCATAGGATCTTGTTTTGAGAAGGGCCCTCTGAATCCATCTATTTAAACTCCTACCTGCCTCAAACTTTTGCTCTATAACCTACCATCTAACCTAATGTCTTGTGAGGTGCGCACCATTAAATGCATTCTATTCCAGTGTCATGCCATGGTGAGGAGGTGACTCTAGGTCAGGAGTTCTTAAACTTTTTTGTAATATGTACCCGTTTGGCAATCTGGTAAAGCTTGTAAACCTCTTTTTAGAATAATGTTTGTTGTCTATGTTAATAATCGAAGGAAATGTTAAATTTCAGTTAGAAGTTTAATAAACACAAAAATATTTATTTTTCTTATCCAAATTAATGAATCCTCTGAAATGTATCCACGGACCCCTTGGGGAGGCAGTTCAGAACCCCTGCCCTGTCAGCAGAGCACAAGCTCTGTTATAGGCTAACAAAATTAGAGAGGTTCAAGGTATGAGCCATAGGTTTATAGCTTATAGGGATTGTGGAATCCAGCCTTCTCATTTTTCAGATATGGACACAAAAGCCAGAAAAATGAAATGACTGACTCAGTCACTTAGCTAGTAAGTAACAGAATCAAGATTTGAATTCAGGTCCTTTGAAGTCAAATCAAGCACTCTTTCTACTATACCTTGTTCTGTTGGGATTTAAGATTCAGGCTCTATGTTTAGAAATGCGGCTCTAAAAATTCATGTCAAAATAAAAGATTCTGAGACTAAGAAGGAGCTGGAAATCTGTCCTAGCCCACAGCCTAGCTCTTCCCTGTATCCTGATGTCAGTTTGGAGAAGCAAGATGCAGGAGCAGGTGGAATTGAGGACCAGAGAGGCACCAAAATCTGCTCTCACTAGGACTACAACATGGAGAATATTTAGGTAGAGAAGCCGCTACGAACGGGCTTACAGAGAGGCTTGTTTGGATGATATTTCAGGAAGAAATGAGAGATGAGGTTCATGGGAACTTTGTAATAGTACGGTAATGTTGGTCTGAGGTCACCACAGGATTTTTCACGAGGGGATAAATTTTTTTTGGTCACAGCAACTCAGGAAGATGGTCTACTGAAGTGTAGAGAGATAGTGCTCAGCATCAGTGAAGGATATACTCAAAGCATGGGAATCACAGGTCCTTCAAGTATTAAATGTTATTTATTAAACAAGTATAAAGCAACTTTTGTGACCACAAATAGATATATGCCTATGGTTCAGATACAGCTTCTTACCTATTAGAAATTAACTGTTAATTGCCAATTGGAAGCATCATTACTACTCCTAGCAATGTAGAACAGAGAATTCATAAAGGCATACACTCGGAAGAAACCTAAGAGTCTGTCTCCATCACCACCCCCTTCTCCCCTATACACTCACACACCATTTTATAGATGAGGAAACTGAAGCCTAGGAAGAATAAGCAACTCCAAAGTCACATAGGGAGTGTCAGAGGTAAGATTTGACCCGAAGTCTTCTAATTCCACCACATAAAAAAATTAGCAGCTTGGTCTCTCTTTCTGGCTCTACTACTGGTTCATTGTGTGACCTCTGTCAAGTCACCTAACTTATCTATGTCTGTTTCCTTATCCAAAAAACAATAAAACAAAACAAAACCAAACAACCTAGGGACCATGATACCTGCCTTAGCTCGTTGAGCATGATGAGGCTCAAATACATCACTCTGTGTAATGGCACTTTGGGAAGAGAATAAAGGAGATCTAAAAATGCCAGGTTGTATTATATTACACAAACACATCAGTAGCTAGAAGCAGAGACCTTAAAATGGAAAAGAAATGAAATGATGAGGTACCCTAATGAGTTGATCTCTGAAATAAGCTGCTTGAATAAGCTGCTCAGTAAATGTACACACATCAATGTCTCCTCAACATTCATGAGCAAGTGGACACCACCAACTGCCAATGAACCAAATCATTTAGAGAAACACTGACATGTTTCTACTAACAACAAGGAGCTGCAATAATTGTTTGCACAAACACTCATTGTCTCAGATATGATTTTGCTGCTGCTGAGACTGTCTTGTCATAACTAACCAAATGACAGACACAAGCTCTATGCACCCCCTCCCCCTTTTTGGTGGTAATCTCCATATTTGACGCATGAAAGAAGACTTAATTCCTGTTTGAATAAACAACATAATAAGGTTATTGAGATTAGAGACCATTACTATATAAAATTATGTCTAAGTGGCAGATATAATTAACATTGGATTGTAATTACACTAATTACAAGTCACATTAAGACACTCCAGTAATGACAAAGTGAGAACCCTATAATTGAATGGAATAAGTAGGGAAACATGCTGCTCACACTAATTACCTAAATGAGCTAATATGTCTTCAGAGTGACAGTCATGCTCCATGTTATTACGCAGACAAGACAGTTCAGTGAGGTTTTAAAAAAAATATATATATATATATATTTTTTTTTTCTTCCTAATTTTCTTTCTTCATTCTCTCTAGGACCTATTTCAGGTCATCATCATTTAAAATTTCTCTCTGAAGCCGAAATAGAAATTGCCATTAGGATTTTGTCTAATATTGTTAAAGGTTGTCAGGGCAGGGAGAGAGGTAGAAATACCCAACTTTCCTAAGTTAGATTCTGATTTTGACATGTTCAGCATGTGTTCAAAGGGAAATTGTGCTTTCAGTGACTTCCCCAGCCTGGCTAATCCACTCTAATTTTTCCCTTTCTCTGGTCTTGCTTTTCCAACTTCCCAAATGGTATAACTCAAAGTTCACTGTGCAGTTTGTAGCATCCAGGTTAGTGGATTTTGTTGGCTCTGGAGTAACAAATAGGGCTTACAGCAGCCCGGCTCCAGTGGGGCCCTAGAGAGTGCTAAAACCTGAATTATTCAAGGCAATTAGTATGAGCATTGCGCTGGAACTCAGATTTCAGTCTTGGCTGTTAAATGAGGATATAAGCTAATAGCACAATATGAATTCATGGTATTGTGAAAACTGTTGTGCTATCTGTCCCTCCCACTCCCACCCCCTCCTCTATTCACATTACCTTTCTTTTATGTACCTCAAGCTGTCTGGGGATACTGCTTAGGAGGGCATGGGAAATAAAGGAAAATGGTGTAGCTATTCAAAACCGTTCTTCCATAGGAAGGCATAGAAAACAACAACAAAAGGAATATCAATATATGGGAAAAGCTGCTGATGTTATGTCAGGGATTAACAGTGCTAAGTACTACACCCCCACCCACCCCTGCCACAGGAAGAATTTAAATACACTATTAGGAATAAATGGAGGGAGGAAGAGAGAAAGAGAGAGAGCGGGAGGGAAGGAGAGGGAGGGTGAAGGAGAGGGAGAGGGACAGGCAGAGAGACAGAGACAGACAGAGACACACATACAGAGACAGAGATACACACACAAAGATAGAGACATAGACAGAGACATAAAGAAAAACAGAGACAGAGATATTCTTGAAGTCTGGTGCTACATAATTCTTTGCTGTTACATAAAAGGAGACAGCACCTTTATTCTCCCTTCCCCTAAACAGGGAGTTGTGTCTCTAGGAAACCAGGTCCATGTATTTTAAATACATATACAGGAATTCATATACAGGAAGTTCATTGGTAAATGCATCCAAATGCTGAAATGAGGGTGATGATTTGGGAGTCTCCCACTCTATCTAAACCATTTAACCTTGAAATAATTACCCTACTCCTTGGAAAAGCTTTATATTACTAGAGTCTTATGATTGTTCTAATCAATCATATTTTAGCTTAACATGGACCCGTTATGTTTTCATTAGGGGTTATCCTCTATTAATTCTGTAGTTGTACAAAATTGTATAATTACGCATTACGAGTGTACATAAGAGGGTTGTCGATTGAAATAAATGGTGATGGAAGCCAAACTTCTCTTGAAAGCAGCATAAATCTGAGACAGAAGCTGGCACTGGTGACCTGAGATAAGGATATTGAATGGGGAAAGAAAAGTCCTAGCCTTTATTATCAATATTATCATACACATCGATGACCTTGAGGGAGCCAAGGAGATAGGATTTAAGGGATGTAAGGGAGATAAAAGTTATATTGGTTTATCCCATACTTAAAACACAAAAGCTTTCTACAACATCCTTAGTTTTTCATCTTCCATTGAAGATTTCCACTGGCAGGAGGCTCACTATCTCTCAAGGCAACCCGTTTTTGGATAACTGTAACTGTTAAGAAGTATTTCCTTCTATTGAGCTGGAATCTACCTTTTTGAAATGCCCCTCACCCCTCCACTGCTCCTAATGTTGCTATAGGGGCCCAGGCAAGTCAAATATCATCACTCCTATTCATAACTCCTCCAGATATTTGAAAAAAGTAATACTACCTGCCTTTCAAACTTTTTCTTCTCTGAGCTAAATGTTTTCATTTCCTTCAGAGGATCCTCATCTGGCATGATTTCTAGTCCTCTAACCATCCCGATTACCTTTCATGGATACATTCTAGCTTATTGGTGTCCTTTTTAGATATGGCAACCAGAACTGGATATGCTACTATTGATATGTTCTACCCAGGGTTACATATGGCTCTCCTGCATTTTCAACACTACTTTATGTTTCTTTTTAATGCAACCTAAAATCAATCACATTATTAGCTTTTTGAAGCTAGATAGGTGGTGCCATGGATAGAACACTGGGCCTTCAATCAGGAAGACCTGAGTTCAAATCTGGTCTTAGATACTTACTAGCTGTATGACCCTGGGTAAGTCAGTTAACTTCCATTTGCCTCAGTTCCCTCAACTATAAAATGGAGATAAGTGGCTTGTTCTGAGGATCAAATGAGATAATGTTTGTAAAGCACTTAGCACAGTGGCTGGCATGTAGTAGGTACTATATAAATGCTTTTCCCCATCATTTCACCTTAACTTCCTCTCCCTGCTATGACATAGTGTTGATTTATATCAAACCTGGGATCCATTTAACCTGCCTCACACTCTTACTGATTGTGTGACCATGGGCAGATCACTTAAGTCCTCTGAGCCTGTTTCCATATTTGTAGAATGGGGTAAATAATACTTTTCTTCTCCCTACTTTGTAGTGTTTTTGTGATAAAGAATTTTGTAACCTTCCAAGAGCATAGAAAGGTCAGTTATTAACCCCTTCCTCAAACCCAAATCTGGTCATTTTGTTTTAACAAGAAGCTTGTAAATGGGAATTGATATGATTCGCATGACATGATTCACTAAAATCTTTCCTTGAAGATTTAGCTGACCCTTAGATTGTTAGCTTAAGAGAAGAGATAGTTTCAGTTATTGGTAATGAGGGCTAGTAGCTTGCCTACTTTAAAGTGGGTTAGTGGACCCAAAATAATGACAATTTTTATGGACTTTTCATTTGCCCTGGACTTATCATTTCAGCACTGTAGGGAGCTTGCTATGAGGAATTTCTTGTATTCTAAAAAAAAGTAGTCAGGCTCATTTATTTGCACTCTCTGGTTCTTGAATCCCCAAGCCTGGAACCCAAGAGAGAATCACTAAAGGCTGAAGTTTGGCTTATGTCTATAATCTCTGAAAAGGGAGGGAGTAGAAAATTATTTGAGGCATCTTTTATTTTGTCCACACAAAGGAAATGCTTAACAGAAAAGAAGAATAAGTGTACATTGACAAAGACTTAAAGAACAATCAGCATTGAATAACCATTGCCACAGTCTCACAGTGGGTTGATATTTTAAACATTTAAACATGAAGCATTTGAATTGGCATTTCACCTTTTCCTTAGCTCTTTGCTTCCTCCCCCAAGGTTCATGTCTTTTGGAAAGTTAGGTATGAGTTGTACAATAGGAAGAAAGGAAACAACCATTTATTAAGCATCTATTATGTGCCTACATCTCTGCTAAGCACTTTACAAAGATTATCTCATTTGATTCTCATAATTACTCTGAAAGGTAGGTGCTCTTGCCCCCATTTTAGAGTTGAAAAACTGAAGTAGACAGCAGTTAATGACTTGTCCAGGGTCCCAAAGCTAGTAGGTGCCTGATTTGGATTCAGACTTCCTGACTTCAGGTCCAGTGCTCTTTCTGTAGTATCATCTAGGTGCCTCCAGCTCAAAGAAAATTAAATATATAGGAATTATAGTACGGTAATGACTAATTCTTAGACAATTTCTTTCTAAACTCCATTGAAAAAACGAGAAAATAAAATATAATACTAACTGACACTAGACTAATTGACAGTTAAGTCCCATCTACCTCTAAAATTTTGTGATTTATATTATCCTTAAAAGGTCAATTTAAACGTAAAAGTTTACAAAGTGTTTTACATTTATCACCTCCTTTTATCCTTTTACAACCCTGTGAAGGAGGTGTTACAGATATTATTGTCCTCAGTTTATAGATAATGAAATGTAGGATCATGGAAAGAAATTGACTTCTCCATGTTCAACAAACAATAAGTGTCAGAGGTGGACTTTTATCCCATACTTCTGAACTGCAAATTGAGCACTTTGTTGTACCACGTGCACAAAGGAGTCTTGTATTTATTTTAGTTTTTACGTGTCTGAAAAGATGTGGTCTGTTTCAGAGTATTGTTTGTGAGTGTCTGTCCATCTGATACTTCTATCAAATATACCCTTAGGGCATGTGTAGATTATTCTCATAATAAGTTGTTTTTTGGTTTTTTTTTTAGATATAGGAAATTACTCATGGATCAATCATTATTAATCTTGGTAACCTTTCAGAAGGAATAATAATAAAGTCTGCGATTTCCCCCTCAGTACCCTCTCTTTCAGGGAGAGATTCTTGAGGGAATTTAGAGTTTCCTTAATACTATGATTCCTCCAGAATGAATCTCTTCTTTATAAATTATTGTTCTTTTGTTGTTCCTATTTTTTCCCTTTTATTTCTTTTTCCTCCAACAACCCCACAGGAACAATGAAATCAGAATCCAAATCTTGTGTCTCTATTATAATTTATGGAAAAAATAATTTATTACAGAAATATTAACAGATCTTTTCCATTTTTCTTTGCTATCCTCCATTATTCTTAAATGTTTTTTGAGATGCTCTCACTTAGTTGAATCTCTCATCAGGCATTCTGTAAATTTATTTTCCCTTTCAATATTTCTTATGCTTTTTGGAGGTCATAATATTTGGAGCCTTTTATCATTCTAATATGTAAAATTTTATGAATACATTTATAGTCTAAACTGGAGTTGCCCTTGACTACTACATGTTTTTGTTTATCAAAGTGATCAAGTACTCTATTCTAGACCATCCTACACTCAATTGCCAGGGTGATCTTTCTGAAGTGCAGGTCTGATCATGTCACCCATCTACTCCATACATTTGTTTTTTTTGAAATCATTCACAACTTAGCCCTTTTCTACCTTTCCAACATGCTTATACTTTTTTCTCTTCTATGGACACTAAAATCTAGAGACTCTGGATTTCTTGCTGTTCCTCACAAAAAAATACCACATTTCCCAAGTCTATATCTTTTAATTAGCTGTCCTCAGTACCAGGGATACTCTCCCTCCTCACTTTTACCTCATAGTTTTGTTGGCTTCCTTCAAGACTCAGGTCAAATTTCACCTTCTACAAGCATCCTTTCCTATTCCATCCCTCTGCTATTGCCCCCCTTTCCTATTAATACTGTACATATCTTGTATATACATATTTGTTATTGACACCATTAGAATGTAAGTTTCTTGAAGTTAGGGATTGTGTTTTTGTTTTTCTTTGAATCCTCAGCACTTAGTCTAGTGCCTACCACATAATAAGCATTTAATAAATATTGTTCTCTGAGATAAATTATAGCTTCTTTTTATTTTGATTGTACTTATATGTATATATATGTATGTATATATATATATATAATGTATATATTTGTGTGCGCACATGCACGTGTGTGTGTGTATTTATTCCCCCAAGAAATTGTGATAGTTTCTGTCAATGTCTGTTCTATTATTCACTTAACTTTTGGGGAGTCAATAGTTTATTTAAATAGGTTAGAGTTGCCTCAAGTACATGCCAAATATTTTTATTTTTATTTTGCCTTCTAATTTGATATAAAGAGTTGATCTTTCCCCTAGTGAAATTAATGGTTTGACTATATGCAGTCATAGGATTCCTATATTATCAACCAGTCATTTACTTTTTGTTACAATACAATTAATTTCATTTTTTACTCTGTTCTTAAAGAAAGTATTCATCACATTTAGACATAGGGTTTCTATGAGGTCTAGAAGTAATTTTCATTTATGTTTTCCAACTTGTTTCAATTCATTTCCTTTTCTTGTTTCTCTTTATTTTCCAACTTTTTTATTATTCTCCCCTAATTTTTTTGCATCAAAGTCATTGAGTATCGATTTCATTTGAAGGTTCTTATTGAATTCTTCAAAGAATTTATCTGTCTTCTCATTCTTTGCAACATATGCTGGTGTTATGGCAATGTAATACTTTACCTGGAAGGTCATGATCAATGGAGTCTAAAATCATGCTTTTCAATTTTCCACGCCAAATCACTCAAATCAACAAGGATTTGTTAAACTATCTCTATTTCTATCTATCTATGTCTATTTCTATCACCTATCTATGAATCGTGCTGTAGGAAATACATTTTTTGCTTTCAGAGATGATATGATAGAGGAGAAAATTATGGAGTTAAAAAGTTTTATTTTGTGGATAGTAAGGAGTCCTTGGTGCAGGTAGGTGGTACAGTGGATGGAGCTGGGCCTGGAATCAGAAGACCCTAAGTTCTAATGTGACCATAGACACTTACCAGCTATGTGACCCTAGGGAAGTCATGTAACCCTGTTTGCCTCAGTTTCCTTATCTGTAAAATGAACTAGAGAAGGAAATGGAAAACCATTTCACTGTCTTTGCCAAAAAAAACCCATTATTAAGCCACAGTTTGGAAAGGCACCAGGGATATACTTGCATGATCAAGTTTCCTGATCTTTGTGGCTAAGCATTAGAGAAAGTCAAATTGCCACAGGATGCAGATGATGAACAGCAATAGGAAAAACAGGAAAAGTTGGTGGAAGAAACCCCAATGTTGAGAAAGGGGTTCTGAAGGTTGTATGACCACAGGGCATAAAGTGCTTGGTCAGCTGCATGGCGCAAAGTTGGTGCTTGTAAATTATCCATTTCAGGCCTAGAGTATCCACTGAGATGAACTAGGTTTGTGTTCTTCTTGAACCAGTCTGCAAAATGATTTGATAGTCCTGGCCCAATGATTTCTATTCCATGAATGTACCCTGGATATTCTGTTAGGAAGCTTCTCAATCAGGAACACAGCTGCAACTGGAATCTAGACTCTGAGCAGAGACCAACATTAGCTTGTTTAAATGGGTCAGATTGGGGTTGTTTTAACTGTGGCACATCTTTTTAAAAAGATATTTTTTCTAGTGTTGTACTAATTTTATCATTGCTCTAACAAATATCATGATTACCAAGATAGCTGATTCAGGACTAATTCCCACATCAATTGCAAGTTATTTTCTATCTGTTAAAATAGAATCAATTTCATTTTTTTAAATATCATTTGTTACTTGCCATGTCTAGAACCATCCAATTATTTTCTTAAAGAAAAAACTCATGATTTATAGGTGTGAGACTTTTACATAATCTATATAACCTTAGCCTCTTTATTCCATATATGAGATCCATATTTTCTGATATTTTTTGTCCAATCTCACGTATTCTCACCTTTCCATTGGAATTGTGGGGCTTCTTAAGTTCTTAGTAGAATTCTCTAGCTCTCCAACTTCTGCAGTGGATTGATGCATAAGCTACAATGATGTTTATAGTAGTCTTTTTCCAAACACTTATCTTAAGCAGTACAAAATATGATAATAACATAATCTATGAAATGAATAATTTTGTTGATGCTTTTGTACAGCTGGAGAAAAAGTATCCCATCAACTTCTTTATTTGTCTTTCCAAAAACAGCTGTAGATAATTTTTTAAAATTCAGCTGTATCCTCCTTATTTCTTCTGGTTTTGTTTATAATGAGAATGTTGAGATTATTAAGATTCAGTTCTAACAGGAATATGCCCACTCATTGGACAGGATCTCAAATTTTAAAATCTAATAGCTAAGCTAAAGTTTATAGGTTATCTAAAAATGGAGTGATTCCAAACACCCTCAGAACAATTGTGGTACTGTTACTAGGAAGGTGGAGGGGATTGTGCAAGGCTGAGGAACATCTTGTATTTTTTGATTGTTTCATGATTTGCTTTGACCAAATAATTTGGTGCTGAGTGGCCAGCCTATAGATGATTAGACTCACTGTACTTAGCTAGGCTAAATGTAAAGAAATTCCAGGAGGAAGAGGAAACTAATAATTAGACAAATCAGGAAAGGAACCATGCAGAAGGTACTCACTGAATTAATCCTTGATGGAAGGGAGGTATTCTAAGAGGCCTCCAGAGAGAGATGTTTCAGGCACAGAAAAAGTCTGTGTAGTCATGGAAGGGAGAGATGGAATTTTATGTAAAGGAGATAGGAAATAAACTAATTTATCTAGAATTCTTGATTATGGAATGTGTGAGGGGATAGAATGTGAAATAAGTCTAAAAATGTAGTATAGAGGCAAATTGTGAAGGACATTTAGATGTCAGAAGAATTTGTAGTTTATCCTAAACGAATAGAGAAGCAAGAAAAAACAAACCAAAGGATAAATCAAAGGTACAAGAGAAGAGATTCAGGTCAATGCAGGAAGTGTCAGAGCTAGTGACAGAATATAAAGACAAATTGACTCAATCTTTTTCTTTGGTGCTTTAGTTCATTATGGTAATATGTGGCTTTGGCAGCTTTACCTTCATCTTACAAATTAGTCCACTGCTCTACCACTTTATTTCTTAACCAATACCAGATTGTTTTCATGTTTACCACTTTGTAATGTAGTTTGATACTAATAATTACCTTTATTCATATTTTTCATTGATATTCTTGATCTCTTATTTTTAAGATTAATTTTGTCATTATTTTTTCTAGGTCTAAAAAATTCTTTGGTAATTTGATTGGCATGGCACTAAATAGGTAAATTAACTTAGGAAGAATTATTTTTATTATATTGGCTCTACTGACCCATGAGCAATTCATATTTCTTCAATTATTTAGATACTTTTTATTTGTGTGAAGAGTGTTTTGTTCTTGTGTCAATGTTCTTGGGTTTGAACTGGCAGGTAGCCATTCAAGTATTTTATGTTGTCTGCAGTTATTTAAAATGGAATTTTTCTTTCTATCTCTTCCTGATGGGTGTTGTTGGTAATGTATAGAAATGCTGATGTTTTATGTGGGCTTATTTTATATCTTGCAACTTTGTTAAAAATTGTTAATTGTTTCAACTAGCTTTTTAGTTGATTCTTCAGGGTTCTCTAAGTATACTATGATTGTATCTGCAAAGAATGATAATTTTGTTTCCATGTTTCCTATTGTTATTCTTTCAATTTCCTTTCTTTATTTTATTACTATTACATTTCTAATATAATATTTAATAATAGTGGTGATAATGGACATCCTTGCTTCACTCTTGATCTTAATGGGAGACTTCATGTTTATCCTCATTACAGATAATGTTTACTTTTTATTTTAGATGCTACTTATTTAAAGAAAGACTGCATTTATTCTTATATTTTCCAGTGTTTTTAATAGGAATGGATATTGTATTTTGTCAAAAATTGTTTCTGCATCTGTTGATATAATCAGTATGATTTTTTTTATCATTTTTAGTGTTGATGTGGTCAATTATTCTTATAGTTTTCCTAATATTAAATCAGCCCTACATTCCTGATATAAATACTACTTGATCAGAGTATGATTTTTGTGAAATATTGCTGTAATTTCCTTTTTAATACTTTATTTTTTGCATCAATATTCATTAGGAATATTAATTTATATTTTTCTTTCTCTGTTTTTGCTCTCTCTGGGTTAGGTATCAAAACATGTGCGCGCGTGTGTGTGTGTAATAAAAGGAATTTAGTAGGATTTTTTCTTTACCTATTTTTTCCAAGCAATTTACATAGTATTGAGATTCATTATTCTTTAAAGATTTGGTAGAATTCACTGTGAATTTATCTGGTCCTGGGGATTTTTTTCTTAGGGAGCTCATTGATAGATTGTTTAATTTCTTTTGTTAAGATGGGATTATTTAAAAATTCTATTTTCCCTTCTGTTAATCTGGGCAATTTATATCTTTATAAACATTCAACCATTTCACTTAGATTGTTGTATTTATTGGCATATAATTTGGCAAAATAACTATTAATAAATAATTAAATTAATTTCATCTTCATTTTTATCCTAATAATTTGGTTTTCTTCATCTTAAATAAAATAATGATTTATTTTATTATTTATTTTCATAAAATCAGCTTCTAGTTTCATTTACTAGTTCAATGATTTTTCAACTTTTAGTTTTATTTTAATTGCTCCTTTGATTTTCAAGATTTCTATTTTGATGTTGAATTAGGGATTTTTCCTTTTCTCTTTTTATATGTTATTTTTTCAGTTGCATGTCCAATTCATTTATCAACTCTTTCTCTGTTTTATTCATATACACATTTAGAGATATAAACTTCTCCCTAAGTACTGCTTTAGCTGTATCCCACAAATTTTGTTATGTTGTTTCATTATTGGCATTCTCTTTATTGACATTATTGATTATTTCTATAAATTGTTCTTTGACCCACTCATTCTTTGGGATTAGATTATTTAATTTGCAATTAATTTTTTAATCTATGCTTTATGGCTTTTTCTTGAATTTAATATTTATTGTGTTATAGTCTAAAAAGGATGCATTTAATATTTTTACTTTTCTGCAGAAGATTTTTATGTAAGGTTTTTATAACCTAAAACATGATTAGGTTTTTTTTTTGTGAAGATGCCATGTATACCTGAAAAAAAATGTTCTTTTTTATTCCCATTCAGTTTCCTTCAGAGGTTTATTATAACTAACTTTTCTAATGTTCTATTTATCTCCATAATTTCATTCTTATTTACTTTGTAGTTAGATTTATCTAACTCTGAGAGGAGAAAGTTGAGATCCTCCCACTAGTATAGTTTTACTGACTATTTCCTCCTGTAATTCATTTAACTTTTAATTTAAGAAGTTGGATGTTATGCCATTTACATGCTTAGTATTTGTATTACTTCATTGTTTGTGGTGCCTTTAAGCAAGATGTAGTTTCCCCCCTGCTTATCTTTTTTAATTAGATCTACTTTTGCTTTTGCTTTATCTGAGATCATGATTGCCACTCCTGCATTTTTTTTTACTTTAGCTGAAGTATAATATATTGTGCTCCAACCCCTTATTTTAACTCTTTGTAGGGTTTTCTGTTTCTCGAGTGTTTCTTGTAACAATATATTGTATTCTGGTTTCTAATCCATTTTGTTATCTAATTCTGTTTTATGGGTGAGTTTATCCCATTCATTCACAATTATGATTACTGATTGTGTAGTCCTCTCCATTCAATTTTTCCTGTTTATCCTTCTTTCTTTTACATTTTTTTTACTGTTTTTCCTCAAAAGTCTGTTTTGCTTTTGACCACTGACTCCCTTAGTGTTCTCCCCTCTTATATCTCTCCTTTTTTCTCTTAGCCTCTTCCCATCCTACTCTTCTGTTGGGCAAGATAGATTTCTGTACTCAACTTAGTATGTGTATACATTTTCCCCTCTCTAAGCCAGTTCAGAAGAGTAAGGTTCAAGAGTAGCATTCTCTTCTCCCTTCCCATAATTTCTTCCTGTACTGCAAATACTCTTCCTTGAACACTTCTTTTATGTGGGCCATTATCTATCTGGGTGAAAAAGAAAAAGAAAAAGAAAAACTCCTCAAAATTTTGGATGATACACATGTTCTCAAATTTCCTAAGCTTTTTTGCCTCATCAAGTATTGGACTAGTTTCCTTCATTTCACAGCATTTGTTCAGAAATGCTTGAATCTTTCCTTTTGTTTCTATTTTTCATATTGCTTTATCTGTTTATATTCAAAGTCTTTGGGATTTCTTTTTCCTGAAATCATTCTTTCAGTGTATCTGGACTTCCCTCCATTATTTTCCTTATTACCTACTTTCTGAGTCCCTCTGCTCTGATTGTGTTTTCTTTGGAGGAGTATCTAAGCCTCTTATCACAATGGGCAATTCACAGATCACCAGTCTAGGTCTCTCTCCCAAATGACTTTTGAGTGGTCAGAAATGGCTCCATCTGCATTCTGTGTTCTTTCCTTCAGGCGTGGTGGATTGCTACGTATCCCCATACATAAAGAAGTGCCCTTTCCTCTTGACATATCCCACTCCCTTTGCTCCTTATCTCTTTGACCTAGGTCAAAGTAATAAAGAGTTTTGCAGCACTGGTGCTTCTGAGTTGCAGCCACTGACAAGCTTTTGCTCCTGAATGGCTAAAGCAAGGCTGGCTGTTGAGGCTTTAACAATCTCTGTAGCTTAGAGCTGAGATCTCTATAGCACTGGAAAGAGGGATGGTACAACAGGATACAGGGATAAGTTTTGAAGTAAGTCTATCACTATTGTGGGCAAGTTTTCTGAGTATACCAGGATTTGTTGACTGTCTATATTATGACATCTCAAAATGTTTCCTTAACATAAGATTTTGAATTTAGAGTTAGAAGAGAAGATAGAGGCCATTTAGTCTAATCCTTTCATTTTATATATTAGACACTATAAAGTAGGGAGGTTAAATACCTTGTCCAGATTAATATTAGTCATTATTTGAGGCAGGATTCACTGTACCAACTAACTGCCTTTTCCACTAAAATGAAGTTATGTTACTGATAGTGGCAAATCCCACTTCTGAATTCATACACACATTCATGTGTGTGTGTGTGTGTTTGTGTGTGTGTGTGTATGTACCCTAGTCTTGAATTCAGAAGTGGGATTTCTCAGTTCTTCTATTTCCTTTCTGTGTAATTTTGTACAAGATACTTCACACCTCCGTTCTTCACAAGTTTATATTAGTTGATCTCTAAGGTATTTTTCAAGTTTAGCATTCTATGAGCTTTGTTATTTTGTGTATAATACTGTAGCCTTCCTTAATGTTACCTTGCAGATGTCTAGAATCCATTTGGGTTCATAGTCTGTTGCTCATGAACCCCCATTTTCCCTCTGTATCTCATCCAGTCAGAATTACATACATACGAATTGTAATAATGCAAAGGGACATTTACTTCATGGAGAAATGGAAGATAAATAACAAGAAAATTACAATAATCATCAAATATCCTTGCCACCTATGTCCTTCAAAAAATTCCTCCCAAACTCCGACAATGAACAGTTGAGAGTCCAGCTCATCTTTAGGTTTTACTGCTAAATTGGCAAGGCTCTTTATCTAGCAAAATGATAAAAAATGTACTTGGAACTTGCCCATCAGATGAACACTAAAGTCACTATGTCTCAGTGCCTAAGATGTTGTCATTTCTCCTACTAAATTGATATGTCCTCCAGATTCTCTAGTCATACTTTCTGTCCCATAGGGGAGAAGTATTACTGTGTCCAAGTCCAAAATTCAAGCCGTAAATGAGTGTGATCAATACCTAGATGGACTACCAAAGTACTGTCCCATCAATGTGTAACAGTTTAATATCTGCGTGAACAGGGGAAATGCTTCAGTGTTTGTTAGACCCAATTGGAGGAGAGACATTCCAGGGAGAACATGAATTCCATTGCCCTTGATGTTTATGTATGCGCTTGTGCTCATGCATACATACATGTGTGTTGTCTTTTCTTAGTGCTAAGCAAATCACCAGGTACTGAAGTAGGTGCCTAATAGATGCTTGTTAACTTTCTCACTTTGACATTCTACTTTGGTAGAAGTAACTGCCTGCTTCTTTCTCCATAATTGATGGATATCATGTATCAGTTTCTTCTGTTACTTACTGGGTGACATCATCACTAGTTGAACTCTCATAAAGAATTTTGAGTAATGTCATCCGCAAAAAAAGGTGGTATCATCCCAAGTCAAGAACTTGCCATCTCATTGTACAGATGACATCACTCTTAAGCTATAAATAGCAACTTCATAAAATTCTGGGGAAAATGTTCATGCTGACAATGCCAAGACTATGGAAAGTTTATTTCTAGTATACGATGAAATGACTCAGCAAGAGTTGTCTTTTATGGAATAAAACTATGATAGAAATAGAATAATTCTATGAAGGCTTGAAACTCTTATTTTTCTTATTTGGTAGGGACATCGTGGACTGCTTACAAATTGCTCTGAATGTTACAAAAAGTATTGACTTTGATGCAGTAGCATGGATTTTATTGATTTTAGCATTGATTTTACCTTTCTCTTTTATTCAGATACTGGACATTCTGAAATGACAGGACTTCTTGGGATCTTTTCATGAGCTCATTATTTGGTATGTTCATGATCAAGGCATTGTGGGTAGCCTATGTAAAATCTGAGAAGACTGAGTTTATAGGAAGTCCTGGAGATTTTGGTAGGAAACATAATTAAATGCACCTAATTTGTAATGCCCCTTAAATGATCATCATTTGGGACTCTAAAGTGGTATCATTGACAATCACCTCTACTCTCTAATCCATGATACCATAATTGCCTAAATGCTATTCCTAAAGTGTAAATTTAACCTCTTCACTCCTCTGCTAAAGATGCTACAGTAGCTCTATACTTGATATAGGATGGAAATATAAACTCCTCTCTCTGGTATTCAAAGCCCTTCACATTATAACTCTAACCTAACTTTCTAGTCAAGTCAACAAGCATTTATTAAAAGACTTCTCTATGCCAATACTAAGCACTGGGGATATAAAGAAAACAGCTTAGACTTTGTCTAATGGAGTAGACAAAATGCAAACAGTCGTGTATTTTATATATATATATATATATGTATGTATCTCCACACATACATTGATGTAACATATGTATAACTCACATATTATGTGCATATACGTACATACATAGATATGCCCTATACTCCATTATATATTCATATACACACATATATATATATTTATATGTGTGTGTATATTCATATACACACACATATATATATTTATATGTGTATATATGTGTGTGTCTGTGTGTGGTGTATAACTGCATACAGTATGACAAACTGCAGATAATCATAGAGGGAAGGCACTGAGGGAAGACCAGCAAAGGTTTCTTGTAGCAGGCGGTATTTTCACTAGGACTTGAAGGTGGCCAGGGAGGCCAGCAAAAGGAAATGAGGAGGCATACAGGACAGCCATCAAAGATACATGAAGGAGATGGAGTAGCTTGTGCTAGAAAGGTAGGAAGAGGATAGGTTTTGTTGGGTAACACTTACATCATGAACGTGAGTGCCTAGAAGGCTTTTTTGTTTGTTTGCAGGGTTGGGGGGTGAGTTTAGTTTTAGATATGTTGAATTTAGGATGTCTATGAGACATCCATTTTGAGATGTCTAATGGATACAAGACTGGAAGTCAGGAAAAAAGTGCTGGACAGAAAAGATATGAGTATTACTTGCCTTAATACTAATAATATTTAGCATTTAGATAGCACTTTGAGGTTTACAAAAATTACTTTATTAATATTAATATTACCTCATTTTTTCTTCACAACAACTCTGGCAGGAATGTGTTATTATTATCCCCAGTTAACAGATGAGGAAACTAAGGGAGACAGAACTTAAATGACTTGGCCAAGGTCACTCAACTAGAAATTTTCTGATGTCAGGTTTGAACTCAGGTCTTCCTGCTCCCACATCTATCCCATCTGAGATGTTAATTAAACCATGGTAGCTGATGAGCTCACAAATTGACATAGAACAGAGAAATGAGAAGAGGGCCAAGGACAGAGCCTTGGAGGCATACCAACAGGGGCTGGTATGAACTGGATGAATATCAACCAAAGGATAATAATGAGTGATCAGACAGGTAGAAGAAGAACCAGAAGAGATTTATGTCGTGAAAATCTAGAGCAAAGAAGGTGATTGACCATGTCAGACACTAAAGAGAGATTTAAAAAAGGATTAAGATTTAGAATAGACCTTTCTATTTGGCAATTGAAAGTTCATTGGAGGGAGCAGTTTTAGTTGAATAAGTGAGGATGAAAGCCAGATTGTTAAGAGTAAAGAAGAAGGAAAAAATAAAGTGGAGACAGCTCTCTTAAAGAGTTGCAGATATTTTTCCTCAAGGAATTTAGCCATGAAAGGGAGATAAGATGTAGGATGATAGCTAGCAAGGATGGATGGATAAAGTGAGGAGTTTTTGAGAATGGGGAAAAAAATTTGGTATGTTTGTAGGCAGCAGGGAAGCAGCTAGTAGAGAGAGAGAGAGAGAGAGAGAGAGAGAGAGAGAGAGAGAGAGAAAGTGACTCAATGTTAGAGAGAGAGTAGGGATTATAGAGGGGGCAGTCTATTGGAGAAGATGGACTAAATATCATGCATGTATAGATTCTTACCTGAAAGGTTGGGTCTTAGGGGAGCCATAGGAGGCTTGAAGACAATAAAGAATGTTTTGAAAATCCACTATGGTCACTGTGGTGAGTGAGATAGACTTATCTTGTATTGTCTATCCCTTACTTCCCCCCAGCCCCCAATCAAACTGAACTAACTACTTTTTCCCATATATGACTACCAATCTCTAAGCCTTTGCATAGGGTATATACATGTCTGGAATACTCTCTTGCTCTCCTCTTCACTTCCACTTATTAGAATCCCTAGCATACTTCAACAAACAGCTTAGATATTAGTTACTACATATAGCCTTTCTCAATCACCCAGTTATTAGCAATCTCCTTGTTCAAATTATATTGTATTTACTTTTATGTATCCTATGGTTACTTATTTGTATACATGTTCTTTCCCTATGATAGAACGTAAGCTCTTTGAGGCCAAGGATTCTTTCATTTTTTGTCTCTGTATCCCCAGTGTTTAACTGGGTCCCTGGCACATAGTAGTTGCTTAATAAAAGGTTATTGAATTAAATTCAATGAATTGGAAAAACTTGGGCAATGTCAGGTTCTACAAAGCCTTCTCTGAAGCATAAATGAAAGGCACTGTGTTATATGGGTGCTGCTTAAGTGACATATAGACACTGCTTTAGAGCTTTACAAAGTCTCCACTTAAGGGCTAGCTAGGTGGCACTGTGGATAGAGCACCGGCCTTGGAGTCAGGAGGACCTGAGTTCAAATTCGGCCTCAGACACATAACACTTACTAGCTGTGTGACCCTGGGCAAGTCACTTAACCGCAATTACCTCACCAAAAAAACAAAACAAAGCAAAAAAACAAAGTCTCCATGTAAGGTTAGGCTTTTCATTTACTTTTAGTCTTGGTGTATCACAAGGACCCTTGACAGGAAGATTTTGCAAAACAGAACAATTTATGTAGCCTACTATATAATCAGTTCAAGAACACCTTATTTGATTAGATGCTTAGTATTTTCTTCAGTTGTTGCCCCTAGTGTAAAAATCACATTTCTAGCTTTTAAGTGAATTAGTTCCATCCCTAGATCCAGATGGAATGATACAGCTTCCCTTCAAAAGCTCCCAGTTCCTCAGAAAAACCCTATGAAATCTGTTAACAACTTCCTGTAGTCAGGCAGCTTTAATGATATGATTGTCCATGCTTTGCCCAGTGCTCTCAACTAAATCCTTCTTAAGGGGACTTTAAGCCACTTTTTTTGCATTGTCCAGTGGAAAGTTCTTCAGAAAAGGTCCATCCTAAATGTTCAAAACCAAGCTTCTAGCCCTGTCAACTGTGATCATTGTAAATCTTGAAGAAGACTGGATGGTCAATACTTTTGGCAATATTCCTAGTGAAAAAATGTTGTGAAACGTATTTTTACTGATTATTGACATACCACAAATTAGAAATGGTTTCCATCTTACCTGCATGAATGGCTTTGAGGACACAACCAAACTCCAGAAAACTGTAGGCTGTTAGGTTTGATTCTTATGGGGTCATCGGAGAGGAGCCCCAAATTTATCTAGCTGTTCCTAGGATTACCATAGAGTAAGTTGGAACCTAAAACTGCTTTGCCTGCCTAGAGGTCATCTGATGAAAAACCAGGCCCATAAAGGAGTTATCTTTTGGGTTGCCAGAATTCTTTGGGTATTTTACTAGATGTCCCTCAGCTAAAATCCTACCTTCTACAAGAAACATTACTTAATTTCCCTGAATTCTAGTGCTTTTACTCTGAGATTACCTTCAATTTACTCTGTATATATTTTGTTTATTTTACACACACACACACGTTTCCATGTTTTCTCTTCCATGAGAATTTGAGATCTTTGAGGGAACTTGTGCTTGGCACATAGTAGGCACTAAATAAATTCTTGTTGACTTGACTGATCTATCTAGGCCAAAACTGATCTTATACAAAACTGTTCAGTAAGTGAAGCTTACTTCCAGCAGCTCCATATCCTTCTTTTGTTACTTCCCTCTTGTGACCCAGGTCCCAGAATCTCCCTTTTACTTCTTTTCACAGATCCTAGTGCAGTCTTCAGGTCCTTTGGCTGCTTAAGTTCTTCTAGTGTGGTACCCTATCTTGACCTGTTAGGCCTCCATGCTTGTGACTTTGGCTACACATTTTTTGTCCTCATGTTCTAAACCCTTGGGACCCTGGTACATGAGTAGTTCAAAGAATCTGATGAATAAGGTCATATTAAGGTATATCAGTTGATATTGACTGATAATGTGTAAGCCTGTCCAGATTTCATTTATCAGACTTCAATTAACCCAAAGAAGTGTATAACAATGCAATAGCAGGGCCAGAGAGGAAGATTTTTGCTCTGAAGAGTCTTTCAGTTCCCCAGATACCATCATGTATATGCCTAGTTACCTTACACAAACCTGACCTAACCCTGCTCTTAAAGCATTTGGGTGTGGGGGATCTCATGACCTTGGGAACCTATGATATTTATATAAGCAACCTGAAGACTACTAAAGTTTAGATGCTAAATTAAAAAAAAAACTTGCATTCCTGTTACATCTTTCTTCTTCCTGGGGAGTTTTGATGTTAATTTTCAAATCGAGACAGACTGATCTTGACATAACATTCCATCAAAATAACTGTTACTGCTTCTCCATCAAATGACCAGCATAGATGGAAATGGCTTTTTACTGTGTTGGTTATGGCATGTTTTGCTTAGTAATATGTCTCATTTGCCATATTGTCATTGATCTGTTTTACTGGAATGCCTAGAGTGGATGGAGAAAAACAACAGTGAGCTATCATGACAAGGAACTGTGATCCTGTTTTTGCTATTGAAATAGTCTTATTAAAGCTTTGGATTTAAGTAGTTCTTACCCTGTTTGGTTTTCTACCTTATCTTATATCAGTATCATTTATAATATGCTTCAGATCAACTATCCTCTGTGTATGTATTTGTGTATGTGTGTACACGTGTCTATATACGTGTGTTAAGAGAAGAAGATAGTTAATTTTTCGTTCTTTTTCTGTTAATGTTCCCTCTTAAGTACCCCATGTACTTTACATTGTTGTTCAATATTTTTGCTTTGGATTCATTTATAACATTGTGGTTATGATTCACTTAATTTCTCAGTGTCTCAGTTTCATTATATCTAAAAGAAATATCATAGGATATCCCCAATTTACCTCATAGGGTTTTATGAAGATCACTCAACATCATAGAATATAAAGATATAAAATTTTGCTTGCATGTTTTTGGAGTATTGATAGCTTTCCATTATTTGACCCTAGGCTACTTGTTGACTTTCTTATTCTGAAAAACACACGTATTGAAGTTGACCTTCAATGTTGCTTTTTCCTTTCCTGCCCTAGGAACATGTCATCATAGCTAAAGCATTGGAAGAGCCTATGGAGACCTTCTAGTCCAATCTGCTTTTTTACAGATGAGGAAGTGAACCCAGAGATATTAAATGACTTGTCCAGAATGGACAAGTAGCAGACTCAGTATTCAACTCCTGAAATCTTTTGACTCCATGCCCAGTATTTGTTCCAATGTACTACACTGACTCTCTGGTTAAGAATGAAATTTATTTTCATGTTTTTTTTATAAGGATTGACCTTGTTTTTGAAATTTTCTTCAGTCTGTATCAAATGACCTCTCTAACACAGGTCTCCTGAACTTCTCATCACATCTAGGAAGAAACCTAAGCTGTAGCTGATCAAAATGGAGTATCAAACCTTTGGGTCGTAGATTTAGAGACAAAAGGGATCTAACCTCTTCACTTTACACATGAGGAAACTTAGAGGAGAGAAGGGTGATTTGCCCAAGGCCATACTAGTAGTAAATACTTAAGACATGGTTCAAATTGTCTGACTTTATATATAATTCTAATCTGTAGTACCAGGATGCTGCTATATTTAGGATTACTTCTATACGTAAGTACAGGGAAGACCACATAACTGTATAGTCTGGGTAGTTGAAATGAGTACAATAAATTATTTTGCTATTAGAGAGAATACTCTGCTAAAACATCCTTCCTCCTAAAGCTCAGGAAAATATTCAATGCAAGTTTGTCATCAGTGATATCTGAGTCTTCATTTTGTAGCAAAGCTCCATGTTAGTCTGTTTTACACTCAAAATACCATCTCGCCTTTGTAGGTGAGGCATTGCCTTTAAAAGATATTTGCCGTGAAGCAATTGTTTTAGTTAAAACGAGCATACATACAGAAGAAATAGTTACCAGTAGGTTTATGGAAGAAGTTAGAGATATTTATTGCCATAGGGCTAAGCAGAACTAACATTGACTGGCATCATAATTTAAGGAAATGTGCCCTGCATTTTTCCTAAGGTACTGAAAATAACAAATAAACCCTTTTCTTCATCCTTGTGGCCTGTTCTCAATCTGCTATTTCCATGAAACTATGAAGGGTCGTGCAATCTCTGCAAAAATGACCTAATTTATACAAATAATGTTTTAAATGTTTGCCAAAAAAAGTAAACAGGAAGACATTCTGAAAATAATTTTGACAAGCCAGAAATTTCATCATAGTTCAAAGAATCAAATTCATTTATCACCATTCCAGTCCTGTGCAGAAGCAAACATTGTTTTTTTTCCTTTTTTTTTCTTTTTGTCTCAGCATCCAGGTCATGCATTCAATGGACAGCAACACCTACTGTACATTAATCTTCCCCAGATTCTCTGATCTAACAAAACAGAGGGCTGTCGATGCTGCAAAAAGAGAAAGAAAAAAACCCCAAAACAAAAAAAAAAACTTCTTTGATAATTGAAGAGAGACAAAATGTTCTGCTTTTCAGCACATTTTAATCCACAGCTGGTGCACAGATTGGCATAGAGTATATGTTAGGTTTAGCTGTGATATTTTTTCAAGTTGATGTTGCCTATATTTAGATCTCTGGAGTTTGAGGATGGCTGAAAGAAAGTGTGTGAATGTGAATGCTATTGACTGGGGAAAATGGTGTTTAATAAAGATATGGATTTTGACCACCCTAAATCATGCTTGTTTTAGATGTACATTTCATAGGCACCCATGGAGGGAAACCATGAGAATTTAACTGGGTGTATTAAGGATATTTCATCCTTTAAAAGTGGGGGGGACTCACTTTGATAAATTCCATTTCAGTGTGTTCCAAAGAAAAGTCTGAGTACTTTGGGGATACAAGAACAGATTCTGGGCCAGAATGATATGGCTAAAATTTCTATTTTGATGAATTCCAAATTATGTACTGTAGTCTGCTGATGTTCACCCTTTTTCATTCATTCAAAAAGCCTTTATTAAGCACACTTACATGCAAGGTCCTGTGATAGAAACTGGGCATATAGAGACAAAAACAAAGCTATCTCTGTGCTCAAGGAGCTTCTATTCTACTGGGGAGAAACAGCATGTAACTGTAGGTGTATCTAGGATATTTGACCCCTCAGAAAGAAAAAAATACTATATATGTATATGTTTCTATGTCTATTTATATCTATCTATGTGTGTATAGATACATATATAGCATATGCTGATATATGCAGTATAAAATATATGAACTTAAATAAGTACATATGTGTGTGTGTGTGTGTGTGTGTGTGTCTTGATACACATACATATACTCACATGTGTATTTTAAATGGAGAAAATACCTGCAACTGAAGGGGTCAGAAAAAATGTTTCATGTAGGAGGATAATTCTTCAGTTGAACCTGAAAGGAAACTAGTTTTTATTCATGGAGAAGATGAATTTGAAGCATTTTTATCACCTATCCTAGTATTTTTAAGTTATTTATTTAGTATTTTATTTTCTTCAATTAAATTTAAATATAATTTTTAACATTTTTTTGAATTTTGAATTCTAAATTCTATCCTTTCCCTCCCCCTCATTGAGAAGGCAAGCAATTTGATATAGATTATATACGTATAGTCATGCAAAACATATTTCCATATTAGTCATGCTGTGAAAAACAACATAGACCAAAAAAAAAACCCAAGAAAAATAAAGAAAATAAAAATTAAAGTATGCTACTATCTATGTTCAGACTCTACCAAGTTCTTTCTCTTGGGATAGATAGCATTTTTTCATCATAAATCCTTCAGAGTTCTATTGGATTATTGTATTGCTAAGAATAGCTAAGTCATACATAGGTGATCATCATACAGTGTTACTATTACTGTGTATAATATTCTCCTGGTTCTGCTCATTTCACTTTGCATCAGTTCATGAAAGTCTTTCCAGTTCTTTTCTGAGAGTGCCCTGCTCTCATTTCTTATAGCACAATATTATTCCATCACAATCATATACCACAACTTGTTCAAGCATTCCCCAGTTGATGGGCATCTCCTCAATTTCCAATTCTTTGCCACCAGAAAAGAGCTGCAGTAAACATTTTTGTACACAGAGGTCCTTATCCTTTTTTTTAAATCTCTTTTTGATATATACCTAATAGTGGTATTACTGTGTCAAAGAGTATGCATGGTTTTATATCCCTTTGGGCATAGCTCCACATTACTCTACAGAATGGTTGAATCAGGTCAACTCCACTGTCAGTGCATTCACTTCAACATTTGTTATTTTTGTTTTTGGTCATATTAACCAGTCTGATAGGTGTGAGGTAGTATCTCAGGAGTGTTTCAATTTGCATTTTCCAATCAATAGTGATTTAGAGCATTATTTTATGTGGCTATAGGTACCATTGATTATTTCCCCTAAAAACTGCCTATTCATACCTTTTGGCCATTTATCAACTGGGGAATGACTCTTATTTTTATAAATTTGACTCAGTTCTCTATATATTTGAGAAATGAGGCCTTTATCAAAGAAACTTGCTACAATTTTTTTTCACAGTTTTCTTTGCTTACTGTATTTCTCTCCATCCTATTTTCTCCATGTTTATTCTACTCTTTCTCTCTCTCTCTTTTCACTTTGTCCCTCCTCAAAGGTGTTTTGCTTCTGACTGCTGCCTCTCCTTAACTGCCCTCCCTTCTATCAGCTTGAGCCCTCCTTCTTTTATCACCTTCCCCTCATACTTTCTTATAGGGTAAGATAGATTTCTATACCTATCTGAATATGTATGTGATTCCCTCTTTGAGCCAATTTTGATGAAAGTAAGGTTCAAACATTCCCTGCCACTTCCCTCATCTTCCCTCCACTATAAAAGCTCTTTCCTATCTCTGTTGTGTGAGATCATTTACCCTCTTCTGTCTTTCTTTTCCCCATCTCCCAGTGCTTTCCTCTTTCTCACCCCTTAATTTTATTTTTTAGATATCAAGCCATCATATTCAACTCACGCCTGTACCCTCTGTCTATGTATACTCCTAAATGCCTTCATAATGAGAAAGTTCTTATGAGTTATAAGTAGCATCCTCCCATGGAGAAATATAAGCAGTTTACCATTAATGAATCCTTTATGATCTCCCTTTCCTGTTTACCTTTTTATGCTTCTCCTGAGTCTTGTATTTTAAATTCAGATTTTCTGTTCAGCTCTATTATTTTCATCAGGAATGCTTGAAAGTTCTCTATTTCATTGAATGTCCATTTCTACTCTGAAGAATTATACTCAGTTTTGCTGGCTAGGTAATTCTTGGTTGTAATCCCAGCTCCTTTGTGCTCTGGAATATCGTATTCCAAGCCCTCTGATTCTTTAATATAGAAGCTACTAAATTTTGTGTTATCCTGACTGTGGCTCCATAACACTTCAATTGTTTTGTTTTGTTTTGTTTTTCTGGTTGCTTGCAGTATTTTCTCCTTGACCTGGGAACTTGGGGATTTGGCCATAATATTTCTGGGAGTTTTCATTTTGGGATCTCTTTCAGGAGGTGATTGGTAGATTCTTTCCATTTCTACTTTAACCTCTGGTTCTAGAATATCAGGGCAATTTTCTTTGATAATTTCTCGAAAGATGATGTCTATTCTATTTTTTTTATCCTGATTTTCAGGTATACTAAGAATTCTAAAATTACCTCTCCTGGATCTGTTTTTCTGGGTCAGTTGTTTTTCTAATAAGATATTTCACATCTTCTATTTTTTCATTCTTTTTATTTCATTTTATTGTTTCTTGATGTATCATAAAGTCATTAGCTTCTACTTGCCCAATTCAGATTTTTAAGAAATTATTTTCTTCTGTGCCTCCTTTCCCATTTGTCCAATTCTACTTAAAGAGTTATTTTCTCAATGAATTTGTGTATGTATGTGTGTGTGTGTATGTGTGTGTGTGTGTGAGAGAGAGAGAGAGAGAAAGAGAGAGAGAGAGAGAGAGAGAGAGAGAGAAAGAGAGAGAGAGAGAGAGAGACCATAGTGACTTTCTATAGTTAGATTGTTTTTCTGTTGTTTGCACATTTTCCCTGCCTATTTATTTTTTTTTTTGGTATATTTTTTTTAATTTTAAACTTAAATCCAAAATAAGAAAAGAAAAAAGAAACAAACTGAAGTACTAAAAGTTAAATATGAAAAGGAAAAAAAAAGGCACTGCCATGTAGATAGCAGAACATAAGAGAGGATTCAAAATATAAAACAATAAATTTCCATTTCAAGAAAGCCTATATAATAAATACTACACATTGAACTTAGTGTTGTCCATCTTTTCTTTACTTCTTTGTAGGTTTTATTTTGTTCTCTGCTGTGCATATTTTACTTTGGTCTTTTTTCCCTCCTTCCTCCTCCCTCCCCCAAGAAGGCTACAATTAAGTGCAGACACACACACATATATACACATTCGTACAGACACATACTTATACACATATACACAGACATATATATGTCTATATATGCATATATATAGACATATATACACACACTTATATATACATAGATACCTATAATCTTACACACACACACATATATATATATATTTGTATATATTTATATGTATCTATGTAAGATCATATTATACTTGTTTGTGCTCTGTTTCTCTGAAGGTGGGTAATATCGTCCTTCATAAGTCCTAGTCTTTCCAAATTTGTCTAAATCTAACAACTTATCATTTCCTATGCCACACCAATATTACAACCTTATACTGTCTATTTATTTTAAATAGTCTAAAACAATATTGAGTAATATGACTGACATATGGTGTAGTTTCCCTATTTTTCTCTTGATTCAATCTATTTTAGCTTTAACTTTGCTGAGATCATGATTACTACTCCTGCCTTTTTTCCCTAGTAAATTCTACTCCTGATCTTTATGTGTGTATCTCTTGTTTCCTATCTCTCCTGACTTTTCTACTTTACTTCTACCCACTACCTTGCCATCATATTGCTTAACCCACCCCCCTCCAAAGATACCTCCTTATCCTCTCCCCCCACCCTTTCACCTTGCCATCTTGTTTCTATCTGAATTTGGAAGTCTTTTATACCCTTCTAAATATTATGTGTTGTTCCGTCTTTATCCCATCCCCATTAATCTAGACACACTTCTATACCCCCCTTATCCTATACCCTCAAACTCATTTCTTTATAGATTTAGGAGACTTTTATTTCTTTTTAAATGTATATATTATTCTCTCTTTAACTCAGATCTGATGTGAGTAGGGTTTCCTCTGAAAAATGCCTCTCCCCTCCCTGTCCCCTTAGTCTTCTATTTCTTTCTGAATTTAGAAGACTTTTATACTGTTCTAGAAATATCTATATCTATATCTATATCTATATCTATATCTATCTATCGTTCCTTCTTTACCACATTCCCAAAGAGAGTAGGGTTCCAGAACTACCAGCCCTCTTTCCTCATCTAATTCCTCTATGTCATTTCTTGCTCTCACACCTCTTTTGTATAAGAAAATTACTTTTTTTACCTTTTCTTTGATGGTATACTTTTTAGAATCACATCATACTCTGTTCTACCCAATCTTTCTTTCATACTACCCAATTACTAACTACAGTCTTAGATATACAGTTTACATTTTCTCATATAGAAAGTAAGCAGTCTGTCCTTATTTAGTCTTTTATAATTAGTCTCTCATGTTTACCTTATATTTCTCTTGGGTCTTGTTTGTCAAATTTTCTATTAAGTTCAAGTCTTTTTGCAATAAAATCCTGAAAGTCTGGCAATTCATTGAATGACAATTTTTTTTTCATTCAAGATTAAACTTACCTTTGCTGGATATGATAGTTTTGGCCACAACCCAGTTATTTTGCTCTTAGATATATAGTATTCCAAGACCTGTGGTCTTTTAGTGTAGCTGCTACTAGGTCTGGTTTAGGTATCAAAACCATATTTGTGCTATGGAAAGAATTTGATAGGAGCCCTTATTTTTTGGAATAGTTTACATAGTTTTGGAATTGTTTTGTAAATATTTGGTAGAATTCACTTGTAAATCTACTTCTCATTTTTTTCCCCTTAGGATAGATATTTATGTCTTGTTCAATTTCTTTTTTTGAGACAGAGTTATTTTAAGCATTCTATTTTCTCTTCTATTAACCTGGGTAATTTATATTTTTATAAATATTCATCCATTTCACTTAAATTGTCAGTATTATTGGCATACAACTGGGCAAAATAGCTCCTAATATTGTCTTAATTTCACATTTAATCATGGTACATTTACTCTTTAAATTTCTGGTAGTGGCAATTTGGTTTTCTTCTTTTTTTAAATCAATTTAATTATTTGCCATTTTATTCTTTCATACAAACAGCTCCTAGTCTTATTTATTAGTTCAGTTTTTTACTTTCAATTTTATTAATCTCTTTCAATTTTTAGGATTGGTATTTTGGTGTTTAATTGGAGATTTTGCCTTTGTTCTTTTCTATTTTTTTTTCAGTTACATGGCCTCTTCATTAATCTGTTCTTTCTTTAATTTAGAAGATTATTTATTTTTTAATTATTTTTAATATATATTTCTGAGGCCCTTTATTGAATGTAATTTTTAATGTCTTATGGTCCAAAAAGAGTAAATTTGACATTTATTTGTTTTTCTCCCTTTTGTTGTGAGGTTTTTATGCTCTAATATATTGTTAATTTTTGTAAAAGTGACATGTAAAGCTAAGGAAAAGACATTCCAGGGGTAGAGCCAAGATGGTGGAGTAAAAGCAGTGACTTGCTTGAGCTCTCCCCCAAACCTCTCCAAATATCTGTAAAAAATGGCTCTAACCAAATTCTAGAGCAGCTGAACCCACAAAAAGACAGAGTGAAACCAATTTCCAGCCCAAGACAACCTGGAAGGTTGGCAGGAAAGGTCTGTTGCATCAGACTGGGAGAGGAGCACAATTCAGCATGGGCCTAGCCAGCAAAGACCAGGCCTGGCAGTTTCCAGACTTGTCAACTCACAAACACCAAAGACAACTTAGAATGTCAGTAGGAAAGGTCTATTTACCTTGGTGAGAGAGGAGCTTGGTCCAGTCCCAGTCCTGTCACAGCCCCGGGATGGTGGCTGCTTCTGGAGCTCTTGGCCCATAAATGGTTGGGAGTGGGGGGCATCAAGTGGCTAATCAGAGGGGTATTTCAGGAATCTCTTTGCTATCACTGAGGCAGTATTCTACACTTTGTCTGTGCTTGAATGTTGGTCACAGTTCTGGGTGATGGTCCTGGGGCAAGAAGGAGGGCTGGTGTGGTAGAGCTTGTTGTGGTGGTAGAGAGGGAATCTCCCTCACAGTTCCAAGGCAGAAAAGAGTGCTTATGGTCAATCATAGACCAGAGCCCAGGCCAGGAAAGGAGTAAATACATCACCCTTGATCATATCACCTTAGAAGAATGAAAATTTACAGGTCCCTAGAAGTATCTCTGAAAACAGCTGCACAAAACCCCTGAAGCTTGGGACAGTACATCCTCCACACTGGAAGCATACCCCCACCTTAACAAATAGTTTAAAAGTCAAATAATTGGCTGGGATCCTGAGCAAACTGCACAAAAACAGTCAGACCATAGAATCTTTCTTTGCTGACAAAGAAGATCAAAACATACAGTCAAAAGAAGACAACAAAGTCAAAGCTCCTACATTTAAAGCCTCCAAGAAAAATATAAATCAGTCCCAGGCCAGCTCAAAAAGGACTTTCAGATGCAAGTAAGAGAATAAGAGGAAAAACTGGGAAGAGAAATGAGGGTGATGCAAGAAAATCATGAAAAACAAATCAACAGTTTGCTAAAGGAGACCCAAAAAAATACTGATGAAAATAACACCTTAAAAATAGACTAACCCAAATGACAAAAGAGGTCCAAAAAGCCAATGAGGAGAAGAATGCCTTAAAAAGCAGAATTGGCCAAATGGAAAAGGAAGTCCAAAAGCTTACTCAAGAAAACACTTCCTTATAAATTAGAATGGAGCAAATGGAAGCTAGTGACTTTATTAGAAATCAAGACACTGTAAAACAAAACCAAAAGAATGAAAAAGTTAGAAGACAATGTGAAATATGGCATTGGAAAAAACAACTGACCTGGAAAATAGATCCAGGAGAGATAATTTTAAAATTATTGTACTGTCAGAAAGCCATGATCAAGAAAAGAGCCTACACATCATCTTTCAGGAAATTATCAAGGAAAACTGCCCTGATGTTCTCAACCAGACAGTAAAATAGAAATTGAAAGAATCCACCAATCATGTCCTGAAAGAGATCCCTAAAGGAAAACTAGGAATATTATAGCCAAATTCCAGAGTTTCCAGTTCAAGGAGAAAATATTGCAAGCAGGCAGAAAGAAACAATTCAAGTATTGTGGAAACATAATCAGGATAACACAAGATTTAACAGCTTCTACATTAAGGAACCGGAAAGCTTGGAATATGATATTCCAGAGGTCAAAGGAGATAGGATTACAACCAAGAATCATCTACCCAGCAAAACTGAGTATAATCATTCAGGGGGAAAAATGAACATTCAGTAAAATGGAGGATGTTCAAGCATTCTTGATGAAAAGACCAGAGCTGAATAGAAAATTTGACTTTCAAATACAAGACCCAAATGAAGCATGAAATGGTAAAGAGGAAAAAGTTGAACTGTTTATATTCCTACATGGAAAGATGATATTTGTAACTCATGAGACCTTTGTCAGTACTAGGGCAGTTGGAGGGGAAAAATTATAAGTACATATATATAGATATAGATAGATAGATAGAGGCCACAGGGTGAGTTGAAAATGAAGGGGTCATATCTGGAGAATAAATTAAGGGGTCAGAGAGGAATATACTAAAAGGAGAAAAGGAGAGTTAGAATGGGATAAATTATCTCTCATAAAACAGACTAGAAAAAGCTTTTACAGTGGAGGTGAAGTGGGGGAAGGTGAGAGGGAATGAGTGAATCTTATTCTCATTGGATTTGGCTTGAGCAGGGAATAACATATACACTCAATTGGGTATGGAAATCTATCTTACCCTACAGGAAAATAGGCAGAAAGGGGATAATGGGGGGGGGGGGGGGAGGATAGAAGGGAAAGCAGATTGGGGGAGGGGGTAATCACAAGCAAACACTTCTGAGGAAGGACAGGGTCAAAAGATAGAATAAAATAAACAAGGGAAGGGATAGGATGAAGGAAAATATAGTTAGTTTTTCACAACATGACAAGTGTTTTGCATAACTATATGTGTATAACCTGTATCGAGTTGCTTGCCTTCTCAATGAGAGTGGGTGAGGAGGGAGAAAAGGAGAAAATTTTAAAAACAAATGTTAAAAATTATTTTCACATGCAACTGGGAAATAAAATATATAGGCAATGGGGTATAGAAATCTATCCTGCCCTACTGGAAAATAGAAGGTGAAGGGGATAAGAAAAGGGGGGGTGATATAAGGGAGGGCAGAATATGGGAAGTGGTATTCAGAATGCACGCTGTTTTGGGGTGAGGGGAGGGATGAGATGGGGAGAAAATTTGGAACTCAAATTTTGTGGAAGTGAATGTTGAAAACTAAAATAAATATTTAAATAAAAAGACATTCCTTTCTTTCTTATTTAGTATTATCTAGAGATCTATCATATCTAACTTTTCTAAAATTTTATTCATTTCCTTAACTTCTTTCTTGCTTATTTTATGTTTTAATTTATTAAGATATGAGAGGGATAAAATAGGTCCCCAACTATCATAATTTTACTATTTCCTTCTGTAATTCATTTAGCTTTTCCTTCAAGAATTTGGATCCTATATTATTTGTAGCATATATATGTGTAACAAATGTATGTATATATGTGCACATATAGTATTGATATTTATTAATTCATTGTCTGTAGTACCTTTTGGCAAAATGTAATTTTTCTAATTCTCTCTTTTAATTGGGTCTATTTTTTCTTTTTGCTTTGTCTGAGGGAATGATTGCTGGCCCTGCCTTTTTTTTTATTTCAGCTAAAACATGATAAATTCTGCTCCAGTTCCTTATTTTAACTTTGTGTATCTTTCTGTTTCAAGTATGTCTTTTGGAAACAGCATATTGTTAGATTCTACTTTCTAATCCTTTCTGCCATCTGCTTCCACTTTATAGGTGAGTTCATCCCATTCATATTTACAGTTATGATTGCTAAGTATGCATTTCCTCATATTTTATTTTATTTTATTTTAGTTTATTTGTGAAGCAGTTGGGGTTAAGTGACTTGCCCAGGGTCACACACATAGGAAGTGTCAAGTGTCTGAGACTGGATTTGAAGGTCCTCCTGACTCTAAGGCCAGAGCTCTATTCACTGCTTGTAGATATTTTCAAGTCATTGTTTTCTTCTGAGTTGGTGTCTTGAACTTCCCTGACACCATAGTAGCCCTTTATGGTCATGATCTTCTTTTTTGTCATTTGCTCATTTTTTCAGACTATTTCTTCACTTTGTACTTTATGTTGAGTTGTTCTCTATTTACCTCTGGGAATGGTGTGTGTGTGTGTGTGTGTGTGTGTGTGTGTGTGTGTTTGGGTGTGACCCTGCTGTTTTTATAGCTAGTTTTGGGGACCTATAGGTTTTTGATGCTTCCACAGTGGTATGATCTGGGGAGAGGTGTGGTCACTGCTCTTCTGGTCTTTGCTATGATCCTTATTCATGTATACCCCCTGCTGCCTTGTGACTACGCCTCATCTCTGCCCTGGAACTATGTGATTGTACCCAGGTAGGGCCCCTGGTCCCTGGAAACCACAAGCACTTTTCAATATCCTGCAATTGTGCCTCAGAACTGAATAATGGACAATGGAATTGCCAAATGACTACTAGTTCTGTGCCCTGTGCCAGCACAAGGATCCTCTATAATCTCTTTCTGACCAGTTATTCAGTTCCTTTTCTATATTTGGGTGATGAGTACTCCCTGTATCACTGTTACTGTTTTTGCAGCCATCACTGCCTCCAAGGCCCACAGCTAGTGTCACATTCACCTCCTACTCTCTGGGTCATCCCCAAAACTCCTGCCTTCAGTCTTCTCTTTCTTAATTATCCTGAGATAGAAAAATGGCTCACTTTGAAATTTTGTTGGTTGAACTGCTTAGAATTTGATTTGATGCACTTTAAAAAATATTTAGAAGAGAATATTGAGAGAGCTAAGGAAAACATGTTCCTTTGCTCTGACATCTTGGTTCTGTCCCTTCTTTCATTCGTTCTTGGATATTAACATGAATGAATATGAAGGTGAGACTTCTTTACAGAATCACAGATTCTCTGAGTTGATAGAGAAATCATTAGTCATTTGATCTGACCCATACCTAAAAAAGAAGTAATTTTCCAAGATATCTAACATATGATAATCTAAACTGTGTTTGAAGAACTCAGATGAGGGGGAACCTGCCATGTCCTGATTCAGTTTATTGTACTTTTAAATATCTTTAATAGTTAGTAAACAGATTAACTGAAAACAAGTATATAGTCACATCAGACATTAACCTGCTGGGACAGGAGCCTCTAATTAATCATATGTTAGCTCTAATATAGCTAGCTATCAAAGTAGAAAAATGAACATCGACCTGTCTCATAGGAGGTTGTGTGAAATCACTAATGATGACAAAATCTCCATTTGTTAAATAAATGATAAACAATTTTAATGTGCCTTGTAAATGATGATATTTTGTGACAATAGTTTAGCCTGATGCCGTGCAACATTTCAAGGCCTGAGTTGTTTTCAAACCTGTACTTGCTTTCCTTTGGAAAGCCCATGAGTTTGGTATACCAGCTAATTATGTGATATTATAGAAGTGTTATGCCTTGGAAGGAAGTGATTGATTGCTTTGTTCCCAAAAGACTAGTACAGCTGCCATGATTCCACTTGTCTGCCCTTCAGAAAAGGAGACTTTCTCTCTGTGATTCCAATTGCCAAAACATATTCCCCACCAGGCATCTTGATTCTTCACATCCAGAGACATTATCATGATGTTGGCTAGTGAGAGGTCAGAGCAAGGTATTTGTTAACTTTTTTTCTTCTGACAAGCAAAATAAGAAGCAGATAAGAGTTGAAGTTCTGTCTTTTCAAGTATGATTCTTCTCAGTCATATCCTTCTATGGCCTCACATAAACATGAACAACTGCCAACAGAGAATGACAAGACTGATGCCAGCAGGAGGAAATTGTTTCCCTAAGTGATTTTGTGTTTAAGAGCCTCTACTATTCAAATGAAATCAGAATTCTGAAAGAAATTTCATGGGTGTAAAACTGGACAAGCTCTTTGAGAAAAGAAAAAGGAATTATCAGTTCAGGACTAGATATGAAATCATAGGCAGAGTGCGCACAGAAACACCCACATACCCATATACATACAACCACAACTAGGGCAAGATGACTAGAGCTTTGCCTAAGGGCACTGGAATATAGAGGTTATACGTAATACTTGCCTAGACTCTGCTGCCTTCCCTATACTCCACCCTTAGTCACATACTCAACATTGCACATTTAGCAGACAAATTTCCACATTACATGTATATGTGCGTATGCATGTGCATGCATGTACATGTGTGTACATACATGCACATACACACACGCACAAACACATGCATATCCACAATGCACAAAATGCACACGAACACATGTGCACACACGTGTATGTACATGCACATGCATGAAAACATGTATACACATAACTGTATACATATGTGCACATACATGTGCACACATAAAATATATAGATATATACATGTGTGTATGCATATGTGGGTGTTTGTATAATTTTCAACCCAGTTCTAACCTTTTAGTTTATCTTTTCTGCCTCTGAATAGTTTCAGAAAGGATCACACTCTGAAACTGGGAAAAAATGAACTACATGGACGATCTGCAGTAAATGCTTTTGTGTTGTGGGTGTTTAACCAGTTTGTAGTTCCTTTCCTTTCCCCCTCCTTTATGCTTCTGCCTTTTGGTTACCATTATGGAAAGAGCAAGGTGATAGATTTGATTGAGGCATAATTTTAACTAAAGGCTTCTATGACATCTTGGTATAATCCATCTGTTTTGATTACTGATATAACTACTGCCTCTCAAATATACCTGAGCTTTAAGGAGGCACAGAAAGGAGTGAAATAGTGCTGGATTTAGAGTCAGAGGACTTGGATTCATATCCTACCTCTGACACATTCTACAGTTCAGATAGATTGGTCTTCTCTTGGTTCCTCACATAAGGTACTCCATCTTCTCTTATCAATGTGCCTGGTATTCCTTTCTTAATTACTTCTGTCTCATAAAATCCTTCTCTTAGACACAACTCAAGTACTGCCTTCCAAACAAAGCTTTTCTTGATTCCCTTCAAATTTTAAAGGCCTCCTCTCTCCATAATACTTTCTATTTTGCTAGTCTGTATTTATTCAAAATATATTTATTCTGTATATACTTATTTTTGTGCAATTCTCCCTTGATAAAATGTAGGCTACTTGAAAAAAGGATTAATTCCCTTCCTTCTTTCCTTCCTTCCTTCCTCTTTCTCTTTCTTTCTTTCTTTCTTTCTTTTTTTTCTTTCTTTCTTTCTTTCTTTCTTTCTTTCTTTCTTTCTTTCTTTCTTTCTTTCTTTCTTTCTTTCTTTCTTTCTTTCTTTCTTCCTTTCTTCCTTTCTTCCTTTCTTCCTTTCTTCCTTTCTCCTTGCTTTGCCCAATGCCTGACCTAAACAAGAACTTAACACATTAATTGACTGATTTATTGAGGGGGTTGAAATACATATCCTCCAAGTCCCTTCAGCTCCAGATATATGATCCTAAGATCTTATGATCCTATTACTTGGAACATGGCGCAGTGCCAAAAATTCAAATTCTGCTCAATGAAATGGAGAAGTTATACAATGTGTACTCAGTCATGCCTACCACACGATCAATCTAAATCATAGTTACAAAGACAGATGGTTTTCTGATATAGAGAAAGACAGGGCTAATATAAAGAATAGGTATATGGCAATAAGTTTTTAAGTAGCACAACTGAAATATCTTCTTTGGGGGTATTTGTTCCATTTGGAAGCACTTAACATTAGCCTTTGAAAGCATCACCAGGGAGGTCTCTGATACAGGAAGACTTATTTTATTTCTTGGTATGAAATATTGTATATTTTTTTTCAGATTAGAATCTCAAGCATGGCTATGTAACTTTGGGAGTTTTCTACCTGTAGTGTTTTGGGATCTCACCCCTAATTATCATGTTATATGAGTTTGTATGATGCCCTCAGTATCTACCTCTTTTAGGCAGACCCAGAGAGGTTAGTTTTGTTTGTACATTTCCATCAAAACATAGGAGTACCTTTAGTTTCTATTTCTTCATGGGTAGTAGGATGGAACAAAGAAATTGACAAATTAATCAAACTACTGCTGTAGTTGCTAATTAGAACTGACCCCGGATTAAACTAATGTAATTTAAATTTGGCTCTAAAACCCTCTTATTATTGCTCTTAAGGAACACCTTCTGGAGAAGGATGGACCTTAACCAGCAGCTTTGGGATGAGCAGGCTAGGGGCTCCCTGGAGCTGCTCAATGTATTAGTGCTTTTGGTTTCTCCATGAGGAAAGAGATGCCTCAGGTTGGAGGATTCAGGAAATTAGATTGTTTTAAGTATTACTAATACATATATCAAATGATCTGGACTGCTAGAAAGCTTTTTAAAATACATAGCTAGTCATGCATATTAATGCACCTGTCCCAGTTAAAAATTTCGTTATGAAAGAATAGTGAGAACTTTTGATTATATACTGTATGCAGTGCCCTGATTAATGATTTAGCTACTAAATGACTGCTATAATGGAAGATTGAGGACTGGTGTAAGCTCATCGTTACCTAGAAAGGGGAGAGGTGAAAGCCTTCAGAGTTTTCTAACTGCTTTAAAAAAAACTTGTGAAGTTGAATACTTAGAGCATAACAGTCTTTAAGATATAGACCTATGATTTTTTTTTACCACAGCTGTTCTTTACAAGACCTTTTGTCTTAAAATTTATACCTCACATTTTCACTATTCATGAAATTGTTCTCATTTTCTCACTTTTCTCTCTATTTACCTCCTCTCTTGTTGGCCTTTCAGAGTCTGAATCATTATTTTTCTCCCTCAGCACTTTCCTCACTGAAAAGTAGCAAAATTAAAGTTATTTAAAGAAAATAAAGAATGAAACCTGGGAGGGAGAGACAAAAACATGAGATAGAAGAGGATTTTTAAAATGTGCTTTCTTGGTTTTTTTGAGATGTTGCGTATACTTTCAGTTGCTATCCTTTCTTGAGCTACTTTGTTTACACTGAATAGTCTTGAGGGAATGGAACCCTGACACAAAGGGCAAAATGAAAAGTATATGTCAGGAAGCCATGAGATGCTATTTGCCAAATACCATGTGATCAGTATTGGAAAGAGACTAGACATGTATCTTTGAGGAGGAAATCTCTTAGGGTGACTTGGGGACTTTGTGGTGGGGAGCTGAGGCATGCTTTTAGTACTACTCCTATATCTCTATGAACAGAAGTGTTATAGATTCCTTCATAACACCACAAATTTTCCCCCCTAAACATATTGATAGAAGCCTTGGAATCATAGAATTTTAGTTACAAGAGTTCTCATTGATCATCTTGTCCAACCCACATCTGAATCCTCCACTGAGTGAGAACTTGCTACCTCACAAAACAACACATACCACTTTGGAAAAGTTCTAATTTTTCCTTGTTTCATGTTTAAATTTTAGTATTTGCAATTTCTACTAGTGTTTTCTAGTGCCTTCTGAGACAAGCAGAATAAGTCTCTCTTTCACAACATAGCCCTTAAAATACTTGAAGACAGCTAACATCCTTCCCATTTCCCAAAGTCGTCTCTTATCCAAAGTTCAGCTGATCCCCATAAAGCATCAACCCTAGGCTCTTCACCATTCTCATTGCCTTCCTCTAGATAGCCTATACAAACCCCTCATATAATGGAATAACTAGAAGTAAATATAGCACTCCAAATATGGTCCATTCAGGACAGAAATTCTTTTAATATAATCTAAGATTACACTGCCTTTCCTGTTTCCCCTATGAACCCCAATTTTTTTATTATAAGAAAGAGACAAGCAAAATTGGGGTACTTGTATCCACAGTTTAATTTCTCTCAAGCTGACTTGACATGCATTGTATGGGAGTTCAGTCCCGAACTGGGCCCTCCTAAGGGGGCCAGTTCAGAACTGCCTCAATTCTTTTTTTGGGGGTGCAGGATTATGTACCTTTGAAGAGTAGGTGTTCCCAAGGGATGCCAATCAACCATGATTGGTCAATGTACTATGAGGTGGGTTATATTAAAATGAGGTCTTGAGTATGCTTTAAATCACTTTAGTCAGGTGGGAGGGGGTGATATCACCTACCGTCAAAGGAAATACCACCCCCAGTCTTGGGAGTCTGTCTCCACCTAAACCTGAGTAGGATAAAATCAATTCAGGCCTGGGTTGGAATTTGACCAATATAAGAAGATTCAATGCAGTCTCATTATCAGAGTTCTCCTGAAGAACTTTGGACAGAAGGCTGGCAGGTTGGAGCTCTGAGTCTCCAACACACAGATTACAAAGAGAAATCATTTTTCACACCCCTTATCATATTCCTTCCTTTTGGCTCCCTATAAGGTAATACCATCTCTTTTAGTACTTTCCATTTTAATGGCAGAAAATAATTGGTCAGAACTTTCCACAGCCTTGTAGTGCATTTAATTAAACATTTAACGAATATAGATAACAAATAATATTTATGTTGGTAGTCTTTTTTCAACTAGTATATAAATAACAAGAGTATGCTACTATAGCACCTAGTGTAGTGTTGAAGATTTAGTAGTTTTAATAATTATTTGTATTGCATTTAATAAGTATTTGACTGACTGCTCAATTAAAATAAAAGTACCCCCACTTGATTGTATTGAGCAGATGTCCTGAAATACCCAACTTCCCCAACCCTAGAACAAAGGAGAAGCAATTAAGTGGGAAAGTAGATAAAAAGCAAGCCTAGAAGTTAGGAAGTCCTGAGTTCTAATCTTACCTAAGGCATTTGCTGGCTGCATGACCTAGAGCAAATTACTTAGTTTCAGCTTGGTTTCCTCATCTATTAAATGGGTATATTAATAGTAGTATTGTGTGCATCGAGTGAGATCATTAAGAGAGCAATTTAACAATGAATCCTATATGACACATATAACTAAGCATACATTACTATTTAAGGAGGAAATGCTGAGGGATGCAATCTGAGATAGAACTGGGAGTGGGCATATACCTTTCTTCTTATCAGATCAAGAAAGTTCTTTGATATTCTGTTATTGTTAGCATTGTTTTCCAAATTTGGATGTTCTCCATTTTCCCCCTATGCCTTTTAAAGTTCCCTGTATTTAAAAAAAAAAAAAAGAAGTGAATTGTGTTTTATTTTCAGACAAAGATCAGCCTTCTTTGATCCGTTCTTCCCTGAAGGGGTCTGAAAAAGCAAGAAAAAAAACCAATCTTTTGTGGCCGATTTAGTCAAGCAAAATGAATTTCCTTATTGGTCCTGTCCAAAAATAGGCATAAATCTGAGACTCTGAAACTATTATCAATCTATCAGATATTCAGCATGTTTCATTAAGAATCTTCTGGAATTGTGGTTGGGCATGCTATCAATCAAAGTTGTTAAGTCTTTCAATTTTTTTTTATTTATAATATATTTTTATTTTATCACTTGTTCTCCTGGGTCTGGTTACTTCATTCTGCATTAGTTTACAAAAGTCTTCCCAGTTTTCTCTGAAATTATTCCCTTTATCATTTCTTATAGCATAAAATATCCTATCACAGTCATTAACCATAACTTGTTCAGACATATCTAAATAAATAGATATTCCTTCAGTTTTCAATTATTTGCCACCACAAAAAGATCTGCTATAAATATTTTTGTCCATAAGGGTTATTTTCTTTTTTCTTTATTGTCCTCAAAGCTATAGCCCTAGTAGTGGTATGGCTAAGACAAAGAGTATGTAGAGTTTAATGGATTTTTGAGATAGTTCCAATTTGATTTCCACAATGACTGGACCAGTTTATAACTCTGCCAACAGTGCATTAGTGTACCTGTTTTCCCACAACCCTTCAAACATTTCTCATTTTCCTTTTTGTCAGTGTTGTCAATCTGTGGGTTTGAGATGGAACATCAGAGTTAATTACTTTCAATTTTTCTAAATATTAGTGATTATTAGTATTTTAATATAGTTATTGTAACATATTTCTTATTCTGTTCATAATCTTTGGTCATTTATCAATGGGACAATGGCAGGTAGACTCCCAGAGATTTTATACTTTCTATAATTCAGTTAGTTCTCTCACTGACACTCTAGGGTCCTAAGTAAATCATCATATCACATGCAAAAAGCCTATGCAAAAATTTCTGCTTCGCCTTTTTTCATTCCTTCACTTTCTTATAGCAATAGTCTATTGCTGTAGCTAGAAATTTTGGAATTATATTAAATAATGGCAATACTGGACATCCTAGCTTTACTCCTGATCTTATTGGAAAGGCTTCTAGTGTATTGTCCTTGTGGATAATTCTGGCTCTTGGATTGAGATAGAACGAACTTATATTGAGGGAAAGTCTATTTATTCCAATGTTTTCTATTTTTTTTAATTGTGCATATTATGTCTTGTAAAAAAGTATTTCCTGCATCTATTCATGTAATTGTATGATTTTTGTTGATATTAATATATTCAATTTTGTTTATTGTTTTCCTAATATGAAGCAACTGTACAATTCTAATAAAATCCAGTATGGTCATAATGTATGATCTTTCTTATGTGCTGTTACAGCCACCTTGCTTATATTTTACTTAAAATTTTTGTGTCGATATTCACTGGGAATATTGGTCTATACATTTCTTTGTTTTAATTTCCCTGGTATAGGTTTCAAGACTATATTTGTGTCATAGAAAGAATTCTGTAGGAACTATTGATTTCCTATTTTAAAAAAATTTATGTAATATTAGAATTAATTGGTCTTTAAATTTTTGATGGAATTTATTTGTAAATCCATCTTTTTGTTTTTTTCAGTTTGGAAGTTCATTTGTGGATTGTAGTATTTTGTTTTATAAGATTGCACTATAGCCTCTATTTCTTGTTCTATTAATCTGGACATTTTATATTTTTTGTAAATATTCAGTCCATTTCGTATAGATTGTCAGGTTTATTGGTATATAGTTAGGGGGAAATGTTCCCAATGATTTCTTTTATTTTTTTGTCCTTGGTTATGAATTCCTTTTTTTTTCATTTTTGATAGAGGTATTGATAGATATTTTTCATATAGGTATTTGATTTTGTTCTATTTTGTTATTAGCTCATAGTTTATCTAATATATTGTTTTTTAAAAACAACTACTTTTATTAATTCAATATTCTTACTCTAAATTTTGTTAATCTCTTATTTGATTTTCAAGATTTTTATTTTCACTTTTAACTATTTTTAAAAGTTTTAGTGTTTTAGTTTATTTGGTTTTACACCCAATTCACTGATTTGCTCTTTCTCTTCTTTACTGGTGAAATTGTTTAGAGATACAAAATTTCCCTTAAGAACTGATTTGGCTATATCCCTAAAAATTTGGCATATTGTCTCATTGTTGTCATTATCTTTAATAAAATTATTGATTATTTCTATGATTTGTTCTTTGACCCACCCATTCTTTAGGGTTGGTAATTATCTCCAATTAATTATAATTGTTTCCCTTTTATTGAATATAATTTTATTACATTATGTTCCACAAATGTTTTGTTTATAATTGGTTTCTGCTCTTATTTGTAAGGCTTTTTATGCCATAGTACATAATAAATTTTTGTGAACATGCCACAGAAAGATGAGAAGTATGTATGTTCTATTTTTATTCAACACTCTCCAGAGGTCTGTCATATCTAAATTTTCTAAAATTCTATTCAGATCATTCATTTCCTTTCTTCCTTCCTTCATTCTTTCCTTCCTTGCTTTCTTCCTTGTCAGATTTATCTAGGTCTGACTGGGGTGTGGTCTCTACTATTATAATTTTGTTGTCTATTTATCAATTTAGCTCATTTAATCTTTCATTTCAGTACTTAGATGCTCTGCTTTTTAGAGCAAAGGTGCATAGAATTGGTGTTAATTCATTTTCTATGACACATTTCAAGAAAATGTAATTTGTCTCTTTTAATTAAGTCTATTTTTCTTGTTACTTTGTCCAAAGTTATGATTTTAATTCCTGCCTTTTATACTTCAGTGAAAACATAATATATTTTGTTTCAACCCATTATTTTAACTTTGTGGGCATCTTTCTGCTTCAATTGTGTTTCTTGTAATCAACACATTGTAGATTTCTCCTTTCTATTCTCTATTGCTATTCTTTTCCAATTTATGTGTGATCCCACTCACATTTATAGTTACAGCTATTAATTTTATTTTTGTACTTCATCTTATGCTCTCATACATTTCATTCTCTGTCTCCCACCCCATCTTTAAGAATTTGATTTGTTTAAGACCACTTTTTCACTTAATCTACCCTTTCTCTTATTCTCCCATTTTCATTGCTCTCTTTCTGTACTGAAGAAATGTATTTCTGTACTCAACAACGTGAAACCAACTATGTAAAGCAGTATTTCTGAAAATAACCTGAGGAATGTCAGCTTAAAGTTAGACCAAGACTCTTGGTGGGCCTTTGGTAAAGTTTGAAAAGTGTTCCCCTTTGAATTGTCTTTGTAAAACATATCATTTGACTGAAATAGAATGTTATAGAAAGTCAGATTTTCTGACATTAAGAATATGTTCATTCTTAAAGTGATATTCAGAAATATTCTTCATTGTACCTTGATTAGTGTTGGGTTTAAGTCAGCTGACTGTGATATCTAACTGAAGTCACTACTCTATATCAGTATAAAAGCACCATAATTTATTGAAACCTTGATGATAGTCTTACACTTTAATTAATTCAAGATCCCAACCAGATTAAAATTACATTTTGTCACTACATTTTCTTTTTTTTATAGATTCATACATTGTAAGTAGCTGACTTTCGAGTAAGTTGGCAAGTTGCTATTTTAGTGTGCCCAGTTTAACCAAGTCTGTTGTTTTCTTCTAGCTGGGTAATTAATCAACAAATATTTACAGAGAAGCTGCTCAGTACTTAGCACTGTGCTAGGTGTTGTGGAGCTACAGACGAAGCATGGCCTGGTCCTTCCCTTCCCATTACTTCAATGTATTTGTAGAATCAAATCTAACACACATACAATAATCGCCCAAAATGTCATTGTATGGAATTAAGAGCTAAACTTTGCCTGTAATATAATATATTGAGCCAGGAAAATTTAGGTTTGAATTTCACCTTGGCCATGTCCTGGTTATGTGACTGTAGACAAGTCATTTAACTTTTCTGACCCTCAGTTTCTTCACTGGATAGTAATATCTGAAGTACTTATAGGATTGTTGTGGAATTCATGAGGTAATGAATGAAAAGTAGAAGGGACCTTAGAGATCATTTAGTCTAACTTTTTCATTTTACAGATGGGAAAACTGAGGGCTGAGGAGATTTATCACTTCCTGGATAAAATGAAACAGTACCCCCAAATTAACAGATACCTCCCACTAACCCACTCTAGACCTATAATGTAGAAATATGGATATCAAAATTGTGAAAAAAAATTCTATCATTTTGCAAGGAGTTCTTAACCTTTGTATCATCGATGCTTTGGGCTGGGTGATGAGACCTATGGATTGGAATCCACAAACTACATAGGATTACAAAAGAAATGAAATATATTGAAATAGTTACCAAAATATTATTTAAAGTCTTCACGGACCTCAGGTTACAAACTGCTTATATGGGCTAATACCCTATTTTACAGATGAGAGAATGCATCATAGATTTGAAATGATGTGCCCAAGGTCATTGAACTAGTTAGCTGAGACTATAAACCCAGTCTCCTACTCCATTATCTTTTTCACTTCAACATAAGGTTTTGTAAAGAAATCCACCTTCAAAGGATCTTCACTGGCCTTATCAAAGTTGCTGAGTTCTGGTCTAATAAAATGTAACAGTAAATTATGTTGTTGACGGAGTGAAACACTTAAAAACTACCATATGAACTTACTCTGGCATCATCTACCTTTCAGCTCCAGATATTATAGTTTCTTAATTACCACCACAGCTGAAATGACTAGTGTTTGGAAATTGGAATGAGTTCATATAAGCACTTACATTATCAGGAAATATAAATAGTTCATTTATTCATGGTCCCGTTACAGTGTTCCTAATACAATTTTTATTGATGGACACTTAAACTGTACCAATCCACTTAAAATTCAAAATGGTTCTTTTGTGCAGGGCTTTATGGCAAGAGCTGTATAATTTAATTTAATAGAATGTTTTAAAAAACAATGATGTTTGTTTCATAAATGAATATTTTATATGTTGTGTTTAATTAAAATAAAACTATGCTACTGATCTAGAAACACAAAACAGACTTGAGTTTCTATTTATGAAGTGTAGCAATATTGGCAAGAAACAACTTATCTTGTTTATGAGACATGCCTGCTATTACTTGTACAGATCACAGACGTTTTATTGGTGAGCTTTACATGGTTTACAACCCAACAAATGCAATGAAACTGTCATGAGTAAAATAGGCCTAGAAAAGGATTTAAAAAAAAATCAAGAGGTGGCCCTTATTGAACAAAACAGTTGTGGTAGGTTTCTAACCAGTTGTTCAATTTTTTCAGGCAGAGGGCAGAGTTTCTAGATATTTCTCTGAATGAAAGTAAGAAGACTGGAATTAAATGACCAAGATATTTTTAGCTCTGCTCTGCTTTGATTAAAATATCAATGGAACCTTCTTGCTTTTGGCTGTTTTCGGGCTCCATGTTCAAGAATCTCCAGTGTGCTCACAAACCTAATTTAAAATTTGAACCATTTTGAGAGTTTAGAGAGAAGAGTTGAAATGGAAAACCAAGTATCAAGGAGGAGGATAAAAATGTCTGTTTTGGGTAGTTAAATAAAGGGATTGAAGTTATTGCTTAATTTGGTTCACCATGTTGCAGATTTAGACATTTCTGACTGATGAACTATAACAAGGAATTGCAATAAACTTGCCTGCAAACTTCGACACTTGAGTGAAATGAGTTGCCTGGGTGGTTTTATGTAAAATATACTGAACTGGGAATTTAAAATGTCAGAAACTTAAATTTTCTTTCTAGGACAATAGTTATATGTGAAGATTGTGTAGTTCCTTAGCTGGATGTTCATAAAACAGCAGATGTGACACAGTTTGCCTTCTTAAATGCTAAAAAAATGATTCTTAACTAGGATTTTGTGAAATAATTATGAATCCAATGGGTCATATACACTTGTGGGGCTTGGGTTTGTACAGAAGGCAGTGAAGATAAGGGCTCAAATTATGTTCTAGGTGGTGGTGAGAGAACACTTAACAATCAATCAGATGGTAGTTACTAAGAGGCCCAACCAAAGTAGGGTAGGCAAGTTAGGATAGGACTACAGAAAAAAAAAAAAAAAGAAAAAACCACAGCACTTTCTTTTATTAGATCAGAAAATGTGTGCATACACACGTGTACATATATGTGTGAGTGTGTGTGTGTGTGTGTGTGTGTGTGTGTGTTTTAATTCTGGGTGGGGAGTACTCATTTTTCCTAACCTTTCTCAAAGTATACTCTTGCAAAAGTTACATTTTACCTTTGCACAGAAACAAATACAGGTTATCCCAAAAGTCTTAGTGAAATTTTAAGCTTTAATAACTTATTATTTGGCAGCTAGCTTGTGCATTGGCCAGTGTCAATGCACAGTGTCAGGCCAGGAAGAATCATCTTTTTTTTTTTTAATGGTAATTTTTATTTATTTTTTTGTTTTCAATATTTGCTTCCACAAGATTTTGAGTTCCAAATTTTCACCCCATCTCACCCCTCCCCCCACCCCAAGATGGCATGCATTCTGAATACACCTTCCCCTAGTCTACCTTTCCTTCTATCTCTCCCCCCTTCTCTTATCCCCTTCCCCTTCAATTTTCCTATAGGGTAGTATGGATTTCTGTACCCCATTTCCTGTATTTCTTATTTCCCAGTTGCATGTGAAAACATTCTTTTAAACATATTTTTAAAACTTTGGGTTCCAAATTTTCTCCCTTCCTCCCTCCCCACCCACCCTCATTGATAAGGCAAGCAACTAAATATAGGTTATATATGTGCAGTTATGTAAAACACTTCCATAGTAGACATGCTGTGAAAAATTAACTCTATTTACCTTAATCCTATCCCGCCTACCCATCAATTCTATTCTTTCTTTTGACCCTGTCCCTCCTCAGAAGTATTTGCTTCTGATTACCCCCTTTCCCAGTCTGCCCTCCTCTCTACCATCCCCCTACTCTCTTGTCCTCTTGCCCCCCCCATTTTCCCATATAAGACAGATTTCCATACCCAATTGAGTGTGTATGTTATTCCCTCCTTAAGCAAAATCCAGTGAGAATAAGGTTCACTCATTCCCTCTCACCTTTCCCCATTTCCCCTCAACTGTAAGAGCCTTTTCTTTTCTGTTTTTTTTTTGTGAGAAAATTTACCCCATTCTACCTCTCCCTTTCTCCTTCTCCTAATATAATTCTTTCTTACCCCTTAATTTTATTCTCCAGATATGACCCCTTCATTTTCAATTCACTCTGTGCCTTCTATCTATCTATCTATATCTGTATCTATACATATTTACATGTAATTTTTTCCCCTCCAATTACCCTAATACTGACAAAGGTCTCACGAGTTACAAATATCATCTTTCCATGCAGGAATGTAAACAGTTCAACCTTAATAAGTCTCTTATGATTTTCTCTTTCCTGTTTACCTCTTCATGTTCCACTTGAATCTTGTATTTGAAAATCAAATTTTCTATTTAGCTCTGGTCTTTTCATCAAGAATGCTTGAAAGTCCTCTATTTCACTGAATGTCCATTTTTCCCCTGAAGATTACACTCAGTTTTGCTGGGTAGTTGATTCTTGGTTGTAATCCTATGTCCTTTGCCCTCCGGAATATTATACTCCATGCCCCGTGGTCCCTTAATGTAGAAGCAGCTAAATCTTGTGTTATCCTGATTGTGTTTCCACAATACTTGAATTGTTTCTTTCTGGCTGCTTGTAATATTTTCTCCTTGACCTGGGAACTCTGGAATTTTCCTACAATATTCCTAAGAGTTTTCCTTTGGGGATCTCTTTCAGGAGGAGATTGATGGATTCTTTCAATTTCTATTTTGCCCTCTGGTTCTAAAATATCAGGACAGTTTTCCTGGATAATTTCTTGAAAGATGATGTCTAGGCTCTTTTTCTGATCATGGCTTTCAGATAGTCCAATAATTTTTGAATTCTCTCTCCTGGATCTATTAGGAAGAATCATCTTTGTGAGTTCAAATCTGACCTCAGACATTTACTAGCTGTGTGACCCTTTGCAAGCAATTTAACCCTGTTTGCCTTAGTTTCCCTGCATGTAAAATGAGCTGGAGAAGGAAATGGAAATTCCCTCCAGGATCCTTGCCAAGAAAGTACCCAACTAGGGTCATGAAGAGTCGGACATGACTGAACAACAACAACAACAGCAACAACAAAAACTCTTATTATCATCCCCATTTTACTGATGAGAAAACTAAGAAATAGAGAAAGCAATTTATCCATGATTAAATAACTTTGATAGCTTAAAACTGCACTAGGACTTTTGCAGGATGCTCTATAATGTTATATGGCACCACTTATATTGCTCAATGCTAAGTAAATATGAATTCCTTTCACTATCCAGTCTTGTGTAACATGCACTGATTTGGTATCTACTCTGCAAAAGATACTGTTCTAGGCACTGGGGACCCAAAGAAAAATGATAGTCCTAACCAGGAGTGTGCTGGTGAATGTTTAACAATTGGCTCTCTGAAAATAAAAGGACATACTTTAAAATTTAATCTCCATTATTAACATTTTCTCCAACACTTTCTTGAGACTATATACTCAACAAAACAATTACTCAAACTCTTCTTTGTAATGTTTGACAAATTTCTGAGATATAAATACTCATAATCAAAATTTCACAATTCTCTTTCAAGAGCTGTCAGAGATGGCTTTAGCACATCCCTGGACTCCAAAAGCTCAAACAGAATTTAGTTCCTCTTGTAAGGAAAGGGGAGAAATGTCATGTACCCAGGGAAGTATGTACATGACAAGTTGGAGTCTAAATTCCTTCTGGTATTCAGGGTGTCCATGAAAGGGATGTTTGTTGAAATTCTCATTGTGAATGGTAGGAAGAAAGTGATCCACTATGGGATTATATAGCAAAATAAGAAACAGAATGGTTTAGCAACAGGACTTGCTAGCCTTTATCTCTAAAAGCAAGAAGTGGAGAGAGAACACTTGTTTTGAGCTGGTTTCACATTTCAGCCAATATTGATATTTGGGGAATGGAGGGAGAAGTTTAACTGTGATTGTTATTTGGCCCAAACTTGTTCGATCATTACAGCTCTTACTGTGGCTTATTGGAAAGGCAAATGTAGTGATGGGCATGCTCATTATTTTAGGTGGTTGGCACAAAGAGAAGAGAGAACGTGTCTCAGATGCCATTTTTTACATCGTCCATCAGGTGTCTCTTGTCCTGGGCAATGTACAGACACCTTCTGTTCACCAGCTGCTGATTTGTGTTTGTTCTGATCATGTTGTTTTCTGAGTGGTGCTGCTATTGGCCTCCTCTCGGCTTCTCATAAGCCCCATTGCACGACACAGTTAAGGGAATGTGTTATCTGAGTTTCCCTTCTGTCCTCCTCTGTTTTTCAGCCTCCCAGAAGTAAAAGGGAAAGAGGAGTTTGGTTTCAAAATCACATTTTGCAAGCTAGTTTAAGTCTTTATGTTTCAACCCACAGGGCCTACTCTTTGAGGGTTCAGGCTATTCTCAAAGACAGCTCCCAAATTGGAAGTGATGGCCAGGGCTTCCCAGCTCTCTAGAAGGTCAAAAGAAGTGCTGGAAGGTGTAGGGGGAGGGGTTGTACTTTGCATAAATTTATACATGGAGTTCAGGAGGTTCTAATGCCAAGTCTGTAGTGTCAAATGCAACAAAATTAATTAATCATGGCAAACTACAACAAGGGCATTCTAATTGAACGTGCAGTGCCCTCCATGAATGAAATATGGGGCTAATTTTGTTCAGTTGATCAGTTTAGCTTCACCTAATTTACAATTTGAGAGACAGAGACACCAAAAGAGGCAGTAGGAAAAGGTCTGGTGGGCAAAAGTATAACTAGTAAGAAGAGATTGTGGCTTTGCTCCAGGATGCTGACATGTGGCTGAGGATCCATTTTCTCACTACGGTGGTTTTCTGACCCACCAACACTATTCTTTACCTAGAACCAAGAGCTGTGGTAGCACTTTCATGTAATAATAGCTAGGGCCTATATAATACTTCAAGGTTTGCAAAACACTTTACATGTATTATCTCATTTGTTCCTCACAAACCCCTTGTAAGGTAGGTACTCTTATTACCCCCATTTTACAGGTGAGAAAACTGAGACTGAGAGAGGTTAAGTGACTTGTCCAGGCTCACATAGCTAATCTTAGGCAGTATTTGAACTTAGATCTTCTTGATTCCAAGTGTAGCATTCTATTCACTATGTCACCTAGGTGCTTCTGGGGACTATTAGAACAGTATCCCCAACTGCCATCTCTGCTCCCCTTCCCCCAACACATACGCTTTATTTAGAGCATGGTAACCCTGGGACATAGTTCAGGTACAAAGGTTACTTTCTTGGGTAAAGGGGTGAATGATATGGGCCATTGCCTTTCCCAGAACATATAAATGGGTAGATTACCCATGGCACTGGGCTACTGTCTTCCCTCTCCCTTCAAACTCAACTGAATCTGTCTTGTGCAAAAGTATTTCTGGTTATGGTTCTGTGGCTGGGAACCCTTTTCCCATTGCATGTGGTAATTAAATTGTTAAAGCCAGGCCTTTGCAAATGTCATACATAATCCCCAGATGTCTCTTACTGAGTGGCTTTCCCATGTCTATTAGAAAAGTGTAATTCTTGAGGAGAAACTATGCTATATACTCCTCTATATACTGTAAACTCCCTTCCCCCATTCCCTAAGGAATGTGTTTGAGTGAGAATTCAGGCAATTGAAACAGTTAAGATTTTTTTAAAATTCCTTTTTAAACCCTCATTACATTTTAAACAATGCCCACTATCTGTGTTTCAAATGTCTTCTCGATATAAATCCTACTGAGTCTCTAAACTAACCCCTTTCAGCCATAGTAACAATAACATTTCTATAGTACTTTAAGGTTTGCAAAATATTTAACACATGATCCTAATAACAAACCTCTAAGCTAGGTACTATCCTTATTTTCATTTTCCATTTGAGGAAACTGAGGCTTTGAAAGGTTAAATGACTTCCCCAGTGTCACAAAGCTAGTGTCTATAAACCTCTGTATTTGTTAAGCATGTAATATGTGCCAGGCATGGGGGTGTATTAAACTTTGGAGATTCCATGATAGACAAAAAAGTAAAGACAAAAACAAAATAGTCATTCATCTTATGGAGTTCACCATATAAATAGGGAGGACAATGTACAGATCACTATGTAAAGACAAGATATATGCAGGATAAATTGAAGATTATCACAGAAGGTTGGCATTATAATTAAAGGGGTTTGGAGATGCATTGGAGTTCACCTAGGAATAGTAAGAAGGACAGTGTTACTGGATCAAAGAATGTGTGGAGGAGAATGAGATATGAGAAGACTGGAAAGTTAGGAGGGGGTCAGGTTAGAAAGGGCTTTAAAAGTCAAACAGAATTTTATATTTGAGCCTGTAGGTAATAGGGAGCCATTGCAGTTTTTTGAATGGGGATCAGACCTGAACTTCAGGAAGATCAATTTACAAAAGAATGAAAAATTGACTAGAGGTGCTTGAGGTAGGGAAACCAAACAGAAGACAATTGAAGTAATCCAGGCATGAAGTGATGAGAACCTGAAGGAGAGTGGAGGCAATCAGAAGAGAGAAGAGGAAGTATATGAGAGGTGCCAGGAAGGTGGAATTGATCTGAATCAGCAACAGATTAGATATGGGGTGGAGAGAGGGAAGAGTCCAGAATAATACCCATGATACCCAGGTTTTGTGACCCTAGGTGGTGCTTCTTATGTATTGCTCAGATCAGAGATAATAGAATTAACTTAGAGCTGGAAGGAATAAGAACATAGTAGACTCCCTGACCTTTTAAATGAAGAAGCCCTTGGATGTTAAAACCCTTCTGAGTCCCTCTGCCATACTAAGACTGGCAAGAATGTTCCAAACCACAGAGGTGTTCTAGAGCCAGCTCATACTGGATTGGGAGAGCAGATTCTTAAATTTTCAGTGCGCATTTTATACCTCAGAAATCAGCAAATAGTAAAAATCTATTTTATTGACTTTGTTGTTCTGTTGTGATAGATAAAATGTTAATAATTACAGCTTAAACTTAAAAGTACATCTTGCATGCTTTTCCCTCCCTGGAGAGCCAGATGTTAAATATTTATCAGCACACTACCCGCCCAAATTCACTTTTCCCACAGTGGAGACTTTGGTTATCAATTAGCTTCTCAATTCCCCAGAAATTTCCACCATCTTCACTAGCATGACTAAGAAGAAGAGTTCAGTTATGGGATGATAGCATGAATCTAGTGAGCATATTTTAAGGGTGAAGGAGTCTAATATATAATTATATACATCAGGGAAGGAATCAATAGCTAGGTAAAGATTGAATATGACAGAGGGAGGTTGATACTGAGGAAAATATATTGAAGAAGGTGAGATCAGAGATAGAAGTAAAGGGGTTGACCTTGGTGGGGATGAGGACACTTCTTTATCAGAGACTGGAGAAAAGGAAGAAATGGTGGGGTATGAAGTTAAGGGATGTTGTGAGATGTTGTAAGATGTAGAATTACCAAATGAGGAAGAGGGAAGAACTGGGAGTTCTCAGGAAATAACCTCAATTTTTCTTTATTTGTTTTTTTTTTTTGTAAAGCATGGGGCAAGAACCTCAACTGAAAAGATGTTGGGGAGGGACTACTGTTATAAGGTGAAAGGAAAGGAGAGAAGGTTTGGAAGAGCTGCTGTGGAGTGTGGATAACTAATTTGGGAGGAGTAGAATCATTGCCTTGCTGCAATAAGCTACCAGTTCATACTGGATAACAAATTTGTAGTGAAACAATTCGGCTTAGTTGGGAGACTTCAGCAAATTCCATTCAGTAGCCTGAGTAGGAGTGAAAAAGATGCATTGTTGTGTACTCTAGGACTGATTTTGGCATGGCTTCTGTGCTGATAGGACAGGGGAGCAATGGAATGGTATAGAGCTACACTTACCAATTTTTTTTGTCTCCAGACCCCCTTATTCTCTTAAAAATTATTGAAGACCCTCCCAAGAGTTTTTATTTACATGTGTTATATCAATTGGTTTTTACCATATTAGAATTTAAAACACCTTAGTAGTATTATAAAAATAATAATGACTTTGTAAACACCCTGAAATGCTGTCAGGGACAGGGATCCAGCATCCATATTTTGAGAATGACCAGAGTAGAAGGAAGAGTATCATGGAGCTTGTTCACTAATGGATTAAGATTGGGAAGATGGACAGCCAGGCCAATACAAGGCAAAACATATGGTGAGATGAAGTAACTGTAGGTCACGCTGAGGAAGAAAAGTAGGTTTGGGAATAGAAAGGCAAAAAGAGAGGTAGACAAATACAAAATTGGGTTTGGAGAAAAGAATTTTAGATGATTGATTATGAAAGCAGAGCACTTGTGGGTGATTTCAAGATCAATGGTATAGCCATCTTTGGGTGTAGCTGAGGTAGAGTGGAGGAATAACTCAGGAGTTGGACAATTTAGAATTTAGTGCATTTGAGGGAATGCTAACTATATTTAAGTCTTCCAGTCAAGAACTACTGGGAATCAGGTACTGAGATTATTGAGAGAAGTAGGAGAATATCTTATGGAGCCATAAGTGATAATCATCAGGATCTGGAATGGGAGATGCATTTGAAAAGAGGGAAACTCAAAGGAGAAGTTCTTCAGAGATGGCAGTAAAGGGAGAACCTAGATTGGGTAATGACTAGAGGGCAGGGAATTTTTCATCTTGACCTCCAGAACCATTGAGTCAAGGGGTATGAGAGAAGGTAGAAAAAGAATTGAAAAGGAGGGCCCAGGATGTAGTGTTACCTGAGAGGATCCAGAACTCATTGGGAGATGTAAGAGGGAGCTTGAGAGAAAGAAGTAAAATTTAAAGAAATGTGTTAGTTATGGAGTGGGAATTGCGAAGTACACAGCAGAAGGGGAATCGTTAGACATCTTGTTGGTGAGACCCTTCAAGGTTGCATTTTGATGTGCTGGTCACAAAAATGACTGATAACCAATCCAGGAGTCATTTTAATATCAGTAGTAAGAGCATCAACTTTTTAGCTCAAGTATTCAAGAAATAACCAAAAAAAATTAATGATGATATGGTAGGTAATTTAGCTAACACCCAACTTGATCTATGTAAACAAAAAATTATGCTGAAATATGAGAAATGGTTAAAAAACATTGTCACAGAACATCATTTCCTAAAGAATTTTTACCATTGTAAATCAATTGTCACAATAAAAAGTACAAAAGAGCCTAGAATCTGACTTGACCTAAATGAATGAATGAATGAATGAGTAAATAGCTACTTGCTGTCCTTCCTCACCAAGTATTGCCAAGGAAGCATATGTAGAATATAAACCTATTTTTGAAATGTTCTAGAGAAGGCTGATTGGATGGTTATGAGCAATATTACTCCAAAATATAGCAGGAAATAGTAGACAATAGTTTTACAGATAGCTTGATGAGACAGTCAAATAAGCCAGATCTCACTAGCCTTTAAGACAAAATTAGGAGGACAATAAAATAATAACACAGGAAAATCTAAGTGTTTAAAATATTTAGTAATAATAATGCAAAGACCATAAAGGGATGTTTGCATATATCATCCCCAGCCCTGACCTACAAATAGTTAAACACAGTATCAGAACACTCTCAGGAGGAGGTAGGGAAAAAAGAATAACACTGGGTTAGGTTCTGCCTGATCCTTGTATGTCCACAAAAGAACTTCTCAAAACGTGTCTTTTAAATTTCCTGTCCTTGTGGTAATGGTGTTCCACAAGTGAACCATGTGGTATATCACACTGGATGACAGGTTTCCCAGAAGTAATTGACATTGCCATGTAGAAAAAAGAATCTTTCTTGGTGATATGCTTTTACTATTAGATGATTTCTGCAAGTGGTTTTGAATCTGATAGTGGTGCTAAACAAACAAATAAGTAAATAATTGAATAACCAAACAAATTAATAAATCTCAAACTGTTTTGGGCCTGAGAAAGGCTTCAAGGGGAATTAAAAGCATCTTATCTTCAAAATTTGAAATCTAACTTGGAAATATTGTAAGAAATTTTGGGATTTATTATGATGGCTTGTCAAGAAGAGCTGTGTGTATTTGATAATATTTACATTTTGGATTGAGAAATTATTAAGAGTCATCTCCTTACCCCCACTTTACTATCAGCTGCTTAGTCATATCTGCATGGTCTGAAGTTACCATATAGAGGATCATCCTGCTTAATGACTGTAATTCATCATGGAAGGCATTTAGTTTTGAAAATGAAATATGACTACATAGTTTGGAGATTGATAGTCAGTATTTGTTTATTGATTTCACTCCTAGGAAAAAAAAGAAACAGAAAACAAAGGAGGTATGCATTTTCCAAAGCCAATTATGACAGCTTAAATAACTTGGAATGCAAAATTTTATTTTTTTTTTTTAGAATCACTACCTGTAATATCAGATACAACTTAGAAAGATAAAGAAAAACTATGTTATACATATGAATTTTTGTTTTTGTTTTCTCATCTTTCCAGGTTATTGAGGCAGCCTGGTATAATGGATAAAGGTTCTGCCTTGTAGTCAGGAAGAGGTAGCTCAAGCCTTCCCTATGTCTTGCACTGTGTGACCGTGGACAAGTCACTTCACCTCCAATTGCTACATTAAGCAAACTCTCGAAGACTAGAAGTTACAGAGAAGCTGTTCTCTGCATTAGTGGAAAGCATTTCCATCCAGGGTATACCCTAAACAAATAAGGCTATGGAGTCCACCCCCTCCAACCTTAAAAAAAAATACCACCTTAATCTTCCAAGTTAATATATGTAATAGGGCATTTGCCAAAAGGAGGAAATGTTGTGTTTAGCAATTCATTTGAATATGTGATATCAAAGGGATCATCAGCACATGAATTTAGTGAGATATAGTTTTAACCAAATCAAGCCAATCCATTTCTTAAGTTTATCTCAAGAATTCCAAATTCTCTAAATGAGAGCAAGTTTCCAACAAATTCCTCCCCCCCCCTCCCACCACATTCATTGGGAACTATCCAACTGAATGGATTGAAGATATTGTTGGCTGGTTGGTCAGTAACCTGAAATTACTAATTATAATTCCTACCACCTGGACAGTTTTATCTCATTGATGGAATTATTGTTTGCATTTTCAAGAGCCAGAGGCCCAAAACATACAGTAGAAAAAATGAACTTTTTTTTTTAAATTTTTATGAACAGTGTAGTGTGTTTTTAGGTTTCTTTGCTTTTTTTTTTTTTTTTTTTTGGTACTGTGGCTTTCCATGGAATGAATTTTAGAGCAGGAACAAATGTTTATAAGTTCTTTCCACCACTAATAGAATTGTTCTTTTAATTCAACAAACAGAAGCCTGTGTTCTTTGGATGGGAGTTTTATTTCACATGGAGCCTGCATACTGTTGGCTCACAACCATTGTGATTATGTATTTAATTGTCCATAGATGGCTCCCCTATAAATTCTCTCAATTTGTTTAGGAATACTTTTCAAACACAAATTCCTGAATTTAATCAAAATATTTTAATGCTAATCATTGCAAAATTATTTTTATTATATTTTTTATGATCAACATGGTAAAACTATAAGCTGAAGGCAGTGCTTTCACAAAGTTGAAGTCAGTCAAATCTCCTGTATGTACCTATATTTTTTCTCTCTAGCCAAGCATTGACCTCCATTGTAGGTTATCCATAGTACAGTTGTATTTTTCTTTCTACCTCACTGCTCAGGCTACCCCTTCCCTCCCAAATGAAGCAAAATGTTGATTAATATTAATGGCAATAACTGATATTAGTTTTGAAAATATCTGGATATTTGGAATCTATAGTATTTGTCTTTTTGGCAAATTTGGAAAAAACTTGAAAAATTCAGAAAGATCTAGAAATTGAGGACAAAATGAGTAAAAAGCTACTTCAAAGAAGCATGTTTTAGGTAATATTAATTGAAAAATGAATATATAATTATTATGATTAAGTTTCAGTTGGATATAGAAAAGAGGAATTCAGAATGGATCAAGAGCCAATTTAGAGCCAGTCTCATGAATATCTCAGTACAGTTAATGTTAAAACCTTTGAGCAATTTTAAAGTCCAAGTCATCCAAAGAAGACAATATATATGAAGAGTTGATGAGTCACCTTGTTTCAAGGATATGACTGAGCAAAAGTAGATTTAAAGAAATATCTTTAGCTTCTGTAAATCATTAATATAAAAAGAATCTTCATTTCTAGCAGGAAGAAAAATGCCAAAAGGGCGATTTATGACTTTTGGCTTGTATTTCTAGGCCTAAAACATTTTCCTCTGCTACTCCAGTGCTTGCTCTTGGAATCTGAAATATTTACCTCCAGTAGTGCTCACAAAGCAAATACTTCCTCTCTATTCCAGAAAATGCTTGTCTTAATCAATCACAACCAACTTGTTGACACCTGCTATATGATTAGTACTCTGTCATATGGTGACAAAAGAAGTATGGCAGTGTCCCTGGCGTAAAAGGGCTTATAGTTTGGTTGGGAAGACAAACTAGCATTAATGAAAGAAGCAATGACATAAGCCTGTATGTGATCAAATGTGAAAAGATTCACATAGTAGTCAGGGAAAACTTCATGTAGGAGGTACCACTAGAGTTTGACCTTGAAGGATTGATGGGATTTAGACAAGTAGAAAAGACAGATGGGGTTTGAACTGAGAAGGAGAATTACAAGAGTGAGGAAGGAAACTATTACTTCAGAAAGTATTCAGAGAAAAGAATGACTGGGCTTTTGTCATAATTCATCCTGGCCACCCCCATCTGAATGTCAATGTTTATCTCAAGATGCTATGTCCCTGAATAAACAGAGCAGTTCATGTGTGGTCTACAAAGGGTAGAGTGGAATGGGTCCATCACCTTCTTCTTCATCCTCGGGACTATGTTTGTGTTTTTCAACTGCCATGTGAATACTGATATTAACTAATATTAATAATAGAATCTGTTTTATTTTTGTTTTATACCTTCAGTGTTTTATACACAGTAATTTAATAAATGCTTGTTAGTTGATACTAATGAACATTTCATAGCTCTTTAAGATTGGCAAAGCACTTTTATCATATTACCTCATTTGATTTTCTGAATGATATAGATGCTATGAGTATCCTTATCTTACAGATGAGGAATTTGAGTAGTTTCATAGTGGTTAAGTGAATTGACCAGGATCACCCAGCTTGTAAGTTTCTGAAGGCAAGCTCCAATCTTCTTCTTCTTATTATTATTTCTTCTCCTTCTCCTTCTCCTTCTCCTTCTCCTTCTCCTTCTCCTTCTCCTTCTTCTATCTGGGTTAAGTGACTTGCCAAGGGTCACACAGCTAGTAATGTCTGAGGCTGAATTTGAACTCAGGTCTTCATGTCCAGGGCAGGTTCTTTATATACTGTGCCACCTAGATGCCCCTAAATCTATTTATTCTTGACTCCAAGTCCTGAAACCTATATATTTTACTTATACTTCATTTCCTCTTATGTAATATTATTGATTCATATTCATCTTATAGACCACTGAAACCCTCATTTTGTTATACTTTTAACTGTTGCCTGGGCAATATCCTCCATTTAGTACTTGAACAGTTGAATTTTTGAAGCTTGCATAAAACTTTATATTTAACACTATTAAGTTTCATCTTATTAGATTGTTCCCAGTGTTCTAGTTTGAAGTCTGTTTGAATATTGATTATGCCATCCAACCAATTTTGTGTCACCTGAAAATTTCATACATATTCAATCTATGTAATCAACCAAGTCATTGATAAAAAAAAATTAAGCGGATCAGGGCCAAGGGCAGAGTCTTGGGATTCTTCCAACTTTGAAAAGAAGTCAGCTGCCCAAATGAAAGGAAAAAAAATTAAGTCAAATTTATTTCAATCTTCAAGCTCTTAAGTCATAGATCTGAGAATGTTAGATCTTGAATGGACATTAGTGATCATCTAGTTCAATAGTCTTATTTTCATTTTTAAAGGAAACTCAACCTTGTTGACTGTGGTGTCCTTGGAAAGCACTTGGCACAGCATCCTGAGACTTTGGAGTGCTTTTAAGGTGATGGTAGAAACTTTTCAGAGTTGAAAGTGTGACATTTTGCAAATTAAAAAAGGCTTGAGTTGCCCCTTATGTATAAGCAGCCTCTGAAAGCACATTATTGAAATATAGCCCAGGACCCAGGACTAACTAATCAGTAACTTTATTCTGTAGATGGAACCAGCCATTTAATTACCCATTAGCTTATAGTAATTACAATTTTTTTTCATATGCATACACATAGACATATATATAAGATGTCCCCAAATCCCTAGCACATATATATGTATATACACATATATATATAGGGATCTGGACACACATATAAACACATACATATGTAGTATTATAATGTGTATTCTGTTAATACATACATACAGACATACATACTATTTAAGCTATTAAAACTTTAATAACTCAAAATTGCACTAGGAATTTGGGGACACTCTCCCTATATAACTCTAATCACAGGTTGAAGTGTTTCATTAGTTACCTGTGAGATATTATCTATAGGAACCATTTTGACCAAAAATAACTGGAAATTCAACATTAATTGCTTCAGCATTTGGTTCCTGATATTGAAGAAAACTGATAGAATGCATATATTCTATGGGAGGGCTAAATTCTGAGCCTTTAACACAAATAATTTGTTCAGTTTCTCAGTTAAAATGAGCAGGCCCTAGAAGGGCATAGAACAGCTGCCAAAATAATCTTCCTATGGCATAGGTCTGACTCTTGGGCACCCTCTTGACTCTAGGCTAAAATACATTTTCCTTGGCCTTATGTTTGAGGCCCTCCATCATCTGATTCCCACCTACTTTTCCATCCTCATTGAACTGGGTTTCCCTTTAACAAATTCAGCATTCCATCAATGTTGGCTCTATCACTCTATCTCTGACTTCAGTACCACACCATCCCCAGGCATCCACCCTAGCTACCCCTTGTATGGAAATGCTTTTCATTTTTATCTTCACTTCTTTTCTTCTTTTGATTTACCTCTCTCTCTCTGTCTCTGTCTCTCTGTCTCTCTTCTCTCTTTTCCCCCCTCTCTCTCTCTCTTTCTCTCTCTCCTTATTCTTTTCCTTTCTTCATCTCTCTTTTCCCCTCTTTTCCTCTCACCTTCCCCTTTCCCTATTCTTCTCTTCTTCTTTCCCTGTACTTAATTTTATATATGTAATAATCTCCCAGCGAAATGGAAGGGCAGCTAGGTGGCACAGTGGATAGAGCATGAGACCTGGAGTCAGGAAGATTCATCTTCCTGAGTTCAAGTCTGGCCTCAGATACTTACAGTCTGTGAGACCCTGGGCAAGTCATTTAACCCTGTTTACCTCAGTTCCTCATCTTTAAAATGAGCTGGAGCAGCAAATGGCAAAGTACTCCAGTATATTTGCCAAGAAAACCCCAAATATAGTCATGAAAAGTCAGACACAACTGAAAAGATGAAATAACAACAAAAGAATGGAAGGACCTTGAGGGCAGGTTCTTTTTTTCTTTATATGTACAGTGCCTAGAACAGTGCTTCATACATAGTATATTCTTAATCATTTACTGAAATGAAGTAAGTAGAATAAGAAAAGAAGGGAAGGGATAGGAATTAGAAAGAACAAAAAAAGAAGGGAAACAACAAGAAGAGAAAGGAAAGAAAAAAGGGAAGAAATGGTAAGAGAAAGGACATGAAAGGAAACAAAGATGTTGAGAAAGCACAGGGTGTTCTCTGGTCTGCCCCAAAGTGGTAGCTTCATATTACTTAGTGCCAATGAAAAAGATGGCATGAATTGGGGAAGGCAGCAGGAAGATAAAAAGATGAAATACACTTGGACAAACTTTTGACATGCCCAAGTAAGCTCTCATACTTGGGAAGAGACATAGATGATTATGACTTAGACAGTTCAGTTGGTGGTGCATTTCTCCTTTGTTCTCAAATGCCCAACCAAAAGGGGAAAGTAGAAAGAGGGAGAATCACTGCTAAGAAGTCACAGTCTGAAAATGTAAAAAAAAAAAAAAAAACAGATGTTTACCTTCTTGAGTGACTTGAATGTAATTATACTTCTGAGTTTTAGTAGAATAGAATAGACCAAATGACCTCTTAAGTTTGCTTTCATCTCCTCATTTTATAATTTTAAAACCATTCAATTTCCTATGTACAATTTGATGTAAATGACCAAATTATTTTTTTTGTTAGAAAGACTCCTTTTAGATGGTGTAGTTGACTGACAGTATACCCCAAAACCAGACAAGAGAAGTCTTACATCATTAATGCTTTGTTGGTGGAGTTGTGAACTGATCCAACCATTCTGGAGAACAATTTCTAACTATGCCCAAAGGGCTATAAAACTGTGTATACCCTTTGATCCAACAGTACCATTACTAGGTCCATATCCCAAAGATATCATAAAAAAGGGAAAAGGACCCACATGTACAAAAATATTTATAGCAGTTCTTTTTGTGGTGGCAAAGAATTTGAAATTGAGGGGATGCCCATCAATTGGGGAATGGTTGAACTAGTTGTGGTATATGAGTGTAATGGAATACTATTGAGCTAAAAGAAATAAGCAAGCAGATTTCAGAAAAACCTGTAAAGACTTACATGAACTGATGCTGAGTGAAGTCAGCGGAACCAGAAGAACGTTATACACAATAACAGCAACATTGTGCAATGACCAACTTTGACAAACATAGCTCTTCTCATAAATACAATGATCTAAGACAATTCCGAAAGACTCATGCTGGAAAATGCCATCCACATCCAGAGAAAGAACTATGGAGTCTGAATGCAGATCAAAGTAGATTATTTTCTCCTTCGTTGTTGTTGTTGTTGTTGTTTTTCTTTCTTGTGGTTTTCCCCTTTTGTTCTAATTCTTCTTTCGCAACATGACTAATGTGGAATTATGTTTAAAAATAGAACAAAAAAGAGAAGTCTTTCCTGTTGTGGAAAAAAATGCATTTGACAAAGGGCTTACTATTTAGAGGTAGTTCGGTGTCATAATGGATGGAGTAGTGGACCTGAAATCAAGAGGACCTGAATTCAAATCTAGCCTCAACACTTACTAGCTGTGTGACTCTGGGCAAGTTATTTAACCTCTGCCTGACTCAATTTCCTCAGTTATAAAATGGGCATAATAGTGGCACCTACCTTGCAGAGTTGTTGTGAGGATCAAATGAGATAATATTTATAAAACACTTAGCATAGTGCCTAGTACATAGTAGGTGCAATGTAAATGTTTAGTTCCATCATCTCTTACCCCTACTCATAAATGCCTGCTGGCTAATTCCAATGACTCTTCTGCTTTCATGTGATGATAGCAACCTGACTGAAACATCTACATATACAAAAGTTGTCGACAGATTATTGAAAATTTTAAAAATCTGTACGATGACATTATGCATAAAGATCATGTGTCTGGTGCACCAACAGTTATGTTCCTTAGGATCATAGATTTAGAGCTGGAAAAGAATTTAGAGGTTGTCTAATTTAACCACTTCATTTTTCGGAGGAAGAAACTGAGTCCCCAAGTCATCCAAAGTAAGTAGCAGAGAGCTTGGATATGAATGCAAGCCTTCTCACTCCTAATTCAGTGCTCTTTTCATCATACCAAGCTGTCTATTTTGCATATTGGGCATTAGGAAGCTGCCTATTAAAGAAACTTGCCAACTGCTTTGGTCCCCAGGGTAATGTCACCAATGGAACTATCCAGAATGCACTCTAAATTCAATATTGTTCTTTACTTTTCAACTGCCTTTCTGGTTTCCTGAACAGAATGACAAGCAATCCCTGTGTTCATGTTATGTGAGGTGTTACGCAGTCATCAGAAATGGGTCGCTAGTGAGCAAGTTTCCTTTACTGGCATTTAGGAGGTACTGAAGGGGTTCTTAATGTCCTTCTGGGTTTCTTTTGTTCTTCCTAGTTAAGGGTTATTTGTTCATATCTCTGAGAGGCTTTTGTGAATGGCATTTAACAAATAAAAGATTATTACTACTTCCAGTTCTGTTACTGTTCCTCTTTCTTAGCAATAATGTACTTCTGATCTGGGTGTAAATGTCATCTTGTGTGAATATGCAAACAACACACCCGCCTACATATGTTCTGTTGCTTAGTAATTCTTGGCACTACGGTACAGTGAATTCTGTGCCTAATAAATATGATATCCATCAGAAAGAAAAAATCAACCGTGTTGCTTTCTTAAGTAAAATATCTTCATTTCGTTTTGAAAGTAGGTTGCTTTCTTGGGCGCAGTGTTAAGAGTTTGGAAGCACTGGTGGATTGGCTTTGGGGCTAACATTGTTTTATGGTTTCATTTGATCAGACTATACCTCTGAACAATTGCCATGGGGCACAGGCATGAGGTTCAAAGCACCCAATGAAATCCACAAAGCTCTTTAAGGAGAGGCAATAGCATTGCACAGTAATGTTATAAAAAATTAAATTTCAAAACTCTCCTACAAATCACCCATACCTCTCTTCCCAATACTTTCCACCAAAACCCATTTTAAAGAGATAAGTCTGCAACCTTGCCATGAAGGCTGATGGAATGAGTTGGGATATTGGTATCATTTTTGTGATTATGGTTTTCAATGCTAAAATCTTAAAATTTCTGTGTAGTGCTCCTTCATACGTTTATTAACTGCGAACTTCAGGGCATTCATCAACATCATTTTAGAAGAAACTTCAAGTACCTTTGTGGCATAATTTCTTAATATTTCATGAGTTTGCACAGTTATGAGTCAATTTATAGATCAATCAACAATCATTTATTAAGTTCATATTATGTGCTAGGATAAATACCAAGGATTGAACCAGAGAGACTCCAAGGCTCTTTGCATCACATTTTGACCACATGTCCTTTTCTCCAGTGCACTCGACAAAACAAGGTACTAGAGATGATCTAAGGCACCTTTCGTAAGGTGACCTTTCTTTCTAAAAATGATTTTTAAATTTAATTCATGATTATTTTTATCATTAGAAAGTAAAGTCCATGAAGGCAAAGACACTTTGGGACTTGAGCATACCAAAAGTCAGAATATTTTACAATGATTTGCTGTACCTGATACTGATTTTTCTTGATCTGTCAATTCTGTGAACAATGAACACAAAAACTGTACTGTTCCATAAATTTTTTCATGAGTATATTTATGTTATCTGTCAAATAATCATCCAGAGTAGGGATATGTTTTTTTTTAATTTGTTATAATTATGACTTGGTAGGAAGATAGAAGGCAAAATAAGTCAGATAAAAATGTAAGTAATCAAGTCAATGTAGTTCAATGAGCAAGAAATGAAAAAAAATTGTAAATGGTATTTGAGGATGTAGTGCATATAGTATTAATGGAAGAAGAGATCACAGGTGACAAGGTAGGGATTCCACCTAGTGACCTGTTGGAGTAGTCTAGAGAAGTGATGAAGCCCTATACTAAAAAGGTGGCAGTAAAAGTCATAGATGTTAATGGGCAGATCTTAAAAGGTATTGCTGAGAGGAATCAGTAGAATATAGTGAATGATTAACTGTAGATGGTAAAGGGAAAAGGCCATAAAGAGGTGGGCCTATCTAAATCTCAAAATCAGACAGTGATAAGGGACAACAAAAAAACACTCTTTTCTAGAAATCGCCAAGAACTAGAAAGACCATGATCTTTTTAAGATAGTTTCATTCTAAGCATTGAAACAAGTTCTTGAGTATCTCATTCTGCTTGGTATTTTGACGGCACTTAAAAGGCTTGGATTTATGAGACTACTGTCTCCTAAGCACAATACAGGCATTCCCCAGGTATGGAAAACTAACAAAAGGCAAGAACTGAATTGTCTTCATCTATCAAACTTTCTTTTTTCTATAGTAATATAGGCTTTAATAGAATAAAATCAAATATAAATTCATTGATATTTTCTACTTACAAATAATATGATTTTTTCTTTTATGTACAGTATGTTTTTGAAGGTTTTTTGTTAATTTATTATTTATTTATACCTTTTTTAAAATTTTTGAGTTTCAAATTTTCTCCCTTCCTTTCACCCCTCCCACACTGTTTAAAAAGAAAAACAATATATCAATTATACATATAAAATCATACAAAACATATTTCCATGTTAGGCATATTTCAAAAAAAGCATAATAATAAAGAGAAAATTATACTTCAATTTGCACTCAGAATTTGTCAGTTCTTTCTCTGGAGGTAGGGAACATATTTTTCATCATGATTTCTTTGGAATTGTCTTGGATCATTGTGTTAATCAGAGTAGCCAAATCTTTCACAGTTGATCATCATTACAACATTGCTGTTAGTGTACACAATGATCTCCCAATTTTTCTCACTTCACTGTGTCAATTCATATTGATGTTGCTATTTTTTTCTAAAACTACCCCACCTTGTCACTTCTTATAGCTCAGTATAGTACTCCATCACAATTATATGCCACAATTTGTTCAGTCATTCCTCAATTGATACATTCCCTAAATTTTCCAATTCTTTGTCACAACAAAAATTGCTGCGATAATTTTTTTTATGTGTACATATAGGTCTTTTTGCTTTTCCTTTGATCTCTTTGGGATACAGACCTGGTAATGGTATTACTGAGTCAAAAGGTATGTACAGTTTAATGGCCCTTTGGGCATAGTTTCAAATTGCCATTTATCTGAACTTGCGTCTTTCTTTTTCAAGTGTATTTCTTGTAAACAACATATTGTTGGATCCTGGATTCTAATCCATTCTGTATTGTTTCCATTTTATGGGTGAGCTTAACCCCATTCACATTCACAGTTATAAGTACAAACTTTATTTCCCTCTGTCACATTATTCTCTCTCTCTCTCTCTCTCTCCCCACCTCAAAAATCTATTTTGCTTCTAATCACTCCCTCCCTTAATCTGCCCTCCCTTTTATCATCCTCCTTTCTTTCTCTTATCCTCTTCCCCTCCTATTAAATTACATATTGATATGCAACTTATTGTGTGTGTGTGTGTATTCCTTCTTTGAACCAATTCCAATGAGAGTAATGTGAAAGCGTTGTTTGCCACAACCCAATTTCATCTACATTTTAAAAGCTCTTCCTTGTGTACCTCTTTAATATGAGAAAATTTTCCCCTTTCTACCTCTCCCTTCCCTCTTCTCCCAATATATTACTCTTTCCCACCCATATAGTTTTTTTTTGGTGATCGTTCCAACATAATCTATTAAGACCCATGCCCACTCTCCATGTAAACTCCTTTTAATTTCCCTAGTAATGATAAAGGTCTTAGTAGTTACATGTATCATCTTCCCATTTAATAATGTAAACAGTTGAGTCCCTTATGATTCCTCTTTCATGTTTGCCTTTTTATGCTTCTCTTGAGTCTTCTGTTTGAGTGTCAAATTTTCTATTCAGCTCTGGTCATTACATCAGGAATGTTTGAAAGTCCTGTATTTCATTTAATGACAATTTTCCCCCTGAAGGATTATGTTCAGTTTTGCTAGGCAGGTGATTCTGGGTTTCTTGTCCTTTGCCTTTCAGAATATTGAGTTCCAAGCCCTCCATTTCTTTAATGTGGAAGCTGCTAAATCTTGTGTGATCCTGACTGTGACTCCATATTTGAATCATTTCTTCTTGGCTGCTTGAAGTATTTACTTTTCAATCTGGGAGTTCTGGAATTTGGCTATAATATTCCTGGGAGTTTTTATTTTGGAATCTCTTACAAAAGGTAATCAGTGGATTCTTTCAATTTCTATTTTACCCTATGGATCTAAGCCGTTGGTCCAGTTTTCCTTAATAATTTCTCGAAATATAATGTTTAGGCTCTTTCTGCGATCATGGCTTCCAGACAGTCCCATATTTTTTAAGTTATTTCTCTTCAATGTATTTTCTAGGTCAGCATTTTTTTCCAAGGAAATATTTCACATTTTCTTCCATGTTTTTCATTCTTTTGACTTTGTTTTTATTGTTTCTTGATGTCTCAAGGAGTCATTAGGTTCTACTTGTTCAAATTTAATTTTTAAAGAATTAACTTTGAAAAAAAAAAGAATTATTTTCAGGGCAGCTGGGTGGTTCAGTAAATATAACACTGGCCCTGGAGTCAGGAGGACCTGAGTTCAAATAAAGCCTCAGACACATAACACTTAGTAGCTGTGTGACTCTGGGCAAATTATCTAACCTGAATTGCCTCTCAAAAAATTATTTTTCTTCATTGAAGTTTTGTACTTCCTTTTCCACTTGACCTTTTCTTCTTTTTAAGGAATTCTTTTCTTCAGCGAATTTTTGTGTTCCTTCTACCATTAGGCCAATTGTGTTTTTTTTTAAGTTCTTATTTTCGTCAATATTTTTTGTGTCTCATTTACTAAAAATGTTAGTTCCCTTTTCATAATTTTCTTGCATCATTTTCATTTTTTCCCAATTTTTCCTCTATTACTCATCTCTTTAACTCTTCCAGGAATTCTTGTTGGGCTTAGATTCAATTGGCAATTTTCTTTGAGGCTTTTTGGTAGCTATTTTCACATTGTTGTCTTTTGAGATTTTGTCTTGGTCTTCTCTCTCACCATAGTTGGTAGCTTCTTATGATCAAATTATTATTTTGTTTTTGTCATTTACTCATTTTCCCAGCCATTTCTTGACTTTGAACTTTATGTTACAGTTAGGCTTTGCTCACCTAGGGATGGGGAGGGACTGTCCCAAGCTTAAGAATTTTTTGTGCTGTTGTTTGCAGAGCTAGTTAGGGGATCTGCAATTTTTGTATGATTCCAGGTTGGTGTGATCTGGGGAGATGTGTGATCACTGCTCTCCTGGCCTGTGCTCTGGTCCTTAATGAGGAAGGTTCCTTGGTCCTCTGTAGTTGTATGCACTAGCACTCCTCTCTGTTTTGGTACTATGACCAGGACACTTTCTCCCTTGTGACCAACTACCAGTGCTCCTTTCTCCCAACTCAGAACTGTGTCTGGGCAATGAGGTTTCATATGAACACCAGCTGAACCCAGTGCTAACAAAGGGACTTCTGTAATTTTTTTCTGAGCAGCTGTCTGACCCTCTCACCATCTCTGGGCTGAGAACTTCAGAGGCTGCTGCTGCTGCTGCTGCCTCTTCATTGTTACCTCTGCCACATGTTTGTCAGAATGCCTGTGGGCTCCAAACAGACTTCTGCCAGACATCTACCCTGGTGGTCCACATTTCACATGCCTATCCCTTTTTTTCTTTGTCTGGAAAAAAAAAATCTTACCCTGACTTTTTGTTGGCTCTGCTGCTCCAAAACTTGATTTGAGGAGTTCTTTCAAAGTTGTTTGAAGGGGAATGTTGTACGAGTTCAGCTGAGTGACTGCCCCGGATCTGTTATATTGGCTCTGCCTCCTCCTTCTTGTTTTTCCAAATAATAAGATTTAAATAATTTTAAAAACCTATGCTGTTATATTACTAAAAAAAGCTCTAGATGGAGAATCAAAATATCAGTCTTTGGCAATAACTATAACTTTGGGAAAGCTCATTGACTGCAATTTTGAATTAGAAATTCTGGCTTCAAATCACAATTATATACTACATGTATGACCTTGGATGAATCACACCTCTGTAGACTTTTCTAAAATTGGGTGGTGGTGGGGGGCTCAGACTAAATGATCTCTATGGTACCTTCTAGACTTAAATCTTTGATACAACAGTCTATAAAATAAAGAACTGGAATACATAACTCAAAGTTTATTATCTACTACACTTACATAGTACCTTAAGATTTGCAAAGTGCTTTATAGATATTATATCATTTGAGCCTACATTAACCCTTGGGAAGTAGGTTCTGTTATCTCCATTTTACAGTTGAGGAAACTGAGGCAAATAGAGGCTAAATGACTTGCCCAGTGTCCCACAGTTAAGTTTACATCCAGATTTGAACTCAGGTCTTCCTGACTTTAGATACAAAGCTTTATCCACTATACCAATAAGCTACCCTGCCAATTCCTTCTAGTTTTTAATCTATGCTACTATGTCATATGGATTTGAATTTCTACAATTACTTTAGCTCTACCACTCTAAGGCTAATTAATGTATTTCACCTCTCCTTTGACCATTCTGGTCATGGAAGTCTATTGAGGGATAACATCTGTAAAGTGTTAACACTACATGAAATTTAATATCCTTTTGAATCAATACAGTGACACAATATCACTTTTGACTATATTAAAAAAGTATCTAGGTGGCACAATGGATAGAGTACTGAACCTTGAGTCAGGAAGGTCTGAGTGCAAATCTAGCCTCAGACACTTGGTGGTTTTGAGACCCTGGACAAGTCACTTAATACTATTTGCCTCAGTTTCCTCACCTATAAAATGAGCTGGAAAAGGAAATGGCAAATCCCTCCAGTATCTTTGTCAAGAAAGCCCCGATATGGGATCACAGAGAGTTGGACACAACTGAAATGATTGAATAACAACAACAAAGACTGCCTATTCTGAGGGAGGTGAGAGACTCCTTGTACTCTGTTCACATGATATCTGTAGTGCTGAGTACAATCCTGGGCACCCATTTTAGAAAGCACATGACAAGCTGCTAGACCATGTACAAAAGAGAAGGATAATCAGAATGATGAATGGGACTAGAAACCATACCATGTGATAATTACTGGGTATGTTTAGGTTTGAGAAGACAAGGCTTAGGGAGAAGATGAACACATTCCTTAAATATTTGGAGGATTATCACATAGAATAGCTCTTAGACTTATTTTTCTTAATGTCAGAGGCCAGAACTAGAACCAGTGGGTGTACAAGAGCCAAATTTTAGCTCAGTTTAAGGGAAAAAATCTTTTGAAGAATCAGTGAAATCCAAAAATTTTATTGGTTTTAAATCACAAATTATTGAAATTTTAAGAGTAGAGACTGGGTGGTTGTCACGAATGGCATAAAGGGCATTGATGCTCAACTCAGTAAACATTGACGAAATACCTACTATGTGTAAGACACTATATTAGAGTTTGGAAATAAAAATTTTTAAAAAAAGTGAAACAGTTCCATGCTCAAAGAATGTATAGGGGATTACAAAATGTGCAGAGATTAGTTAATTCAAAATAATTTTTAAATGCCAGAATGTAAAGAATTTTGGGGAATCAAGCAAGGCATAATGTACTACGTGATACCTGAGTTGAGTCCTAAGAGGCTGAAATTGTAAAGTATATTGTAATCATGTTTCATCTACAATGGAGCTTGATGGCCTTTAAAGTCTCTTGCCACTGTGATTTTATATTTCTCATTGGGATGAGGATATATGCTATGATACTAAGAAAAGATGAATATGAATCCTGCCTCTGACACTTAATAACTCTGTGATGATAGGTAAGTCGTATAACATCTGTTAACCTCAGTTTCCTCATTTGTAAAGTGAGAATAGTAATACTTGAAGCACTTAACCTCACTAGGTTGTTGTGAGGCTCTCTCAAATACTTAAGTGGATCTCTGATTTCATCAAAGATCATCTTCCTTGCTGTGATACATCTATTCCTGCCCATCCTCTGAGATTCTTTTCCATATCATTCCACAAGTTCACCACAGGGAATCAATCCAAAACACTTGAAGATGTCCTCACTTTCTCTTGGATATATGATGATACCAGTGGATCACACAGCTCTCACCAAGGCATGTTTTTGTATCTTTTTTTTTCTTCCAACACTTTCAGTTTCCCCATGCCCCTTGTACATATGAAACTAAGAAGTACTTGAATAGAAAATGTAACTATTCTGTGCTCCTTGACTCTGTCTCTGGTGTCAGATGGCTCCATGAATTAGACACTTCAGGCTATAATATTGTGGATAGTCTATCCATAGAATGATAACATGATCACTTTACTTTTCAGGCATGGAGGTAGACTTGCAAATCAGAAATGAAAGCCTGAGGAAGGGAAAGAAAGTACCAAGAGAATGCATGCCATGAATTATTAGGTGTTCTTTACCAAACCTAAGAGTGCTTGGGGGAGTAATAGGGGAATTGAGTGGTAGTTTTTGTTGTGTCATGTTACATCCAGGGTTCTCAAACACTTCCTTAGAGTGATGGGACAGGATCTCAAAACAAACACCTTAGGCTCTTTCTGAATAATCTTATTAATACAGAATCTACCCTTATCAAAAACCTAACTTCCTAGACTTCCTACCACCAGTGGAATTACCAAGTTTAGCCATAGTACACGACATGCCCAGGGGAGGAAAATGCAGACAGAACATGATGCTTCCCTTGTTTCCTTCTTGCACACCTGCATACCTGGAAAGACTTGCAAAGATATACCCACATCAGGGAAACTTCCCAGGATCTCTTATAATTCATTGATGCCCTTCCTGAGCCCTGGAAGCTTACCTGGGTCTGACACATGATTCACAAACAACCCAGTCTGCCTAAGGGCAAGCAACAAGAATGTGGCCAGCCAAATTTTTCACTGGCAACAGACAACCATTCTTCCTCCTTTTTAAATATTCCAGAAAAAACTACCTCCTCAAGCTGTTCAGTTTCAGCATTGCTTAGATGCATTTCACCCAGTCCCTGAGTTTCCACAGAGGTCTCTCTTTGGTTCTATACATTGCTTAAAAAATAAGTTAGTAGGTAAATAAAGAGATAGAGTATTTATTAAGCACTTACTATGAATCAAGCACTGCGCTTAGAGCTGAGATTGCACATGCTAGCCAGTAAGACAGTTCCTACCCTCAATGAGCTTATATTTTAATAAGGGAAGATGAAACATAACGGGGAGCTGGGAAACAGGGAGGTAGAAAGTTGGAGGTAGGGTATTTTTTTCTGTGGGACAAAGCAATTGAGGGAGAGGTGAAGTCTAGAAAGTCTAGAATAAGTTGAACTGGGACAGAAGTGATTAGAGACTAAGACTGCCTGAGACTCCTCATTAAATGGAGACTTACCAAGCAAGAAAGTAGGCTCCAAGGTAAAGATATCTGGTAGAAGGATGGAAGGAGGGGCAAGGCTACTCAACTTTTGTAAATTGCTGTGGTCAAAAAAATTTAGTTGGCAAATGCTCTCTTGATAATACCATGTCTAAACGTTCTAGTTGGAGGGAAAAAGCACACTGCCACAAAACCATTCGGTGAATTAGCATTCTTATAGCTCTAGTATATGCTTCTATAGAAAACAAAAAAACAAAAAAACAAAAACTCATCATTTTCTCTAGAACAGTAGTGTGGAGTGAGGGAGTATAATGGGGCTAGGAGGTAAGACCAGAGTTCATCAGCCCTTAGCTTTTAATTACATCTGGTCACTGGAGAATCCAAATGCTTTGTTTGTTGCTGCTACAGGCCCAGTAATATTTTCCATCTTAGAACTGGAAGGAACCTTAGATGTTATCTAGCCTAACTTGGTTCTTTTTCGGATACAGAAACTAAAACCCCAAGAATTTAACTTATTGTCCAATATAAACTTTTTCTGAAACTCTGAGTCTTAAATTAGTCAAAGAGCTGTGAATGATGGTTGGTATACTAATCTGTTAACATTTCCCAGAATCACATAGTTGAAAGGGAAATAAGAGGTCACCTAATCCAACCTAAACCAGAACTAGAATCTTGTCTATATCTTATTCAGCAAGAGGCCATTAAACCTTTGGTAAAAGAATTCCAGAAAGAGGAAATAGGCTAATGCAATATTTCTCATAATGTGGTCTGAGGGCTCCTGGGGGTACATGTCCCTTTTAGGAAGTCTATGAAGTCAAAACTATTTCCACAATAATACTAAGATGTTATTTGACTAATAAAATATTCCTCCCCTTTCCAACTACATATCTATGTGAAGCCAGGTTTTCTTCATATAGTTCAACCAAAACAATACATTGCGACAGATTGAATGCAGAAGTAGATACAAGAATCCAGCTGTCTTCCATTAATCTAGACATTAAAGAGATTTGAAAAAAATACGTAAAACAAAGCTATTCTTTGTACTTTTTTTTAAAAAAAATATGGCTATTGTTCATAAAACACTATTAACATGTAATATTCTTATTGTTAATTTAAATTAATGTGTATATATGTACATAATAAGTTTTAATTTCTAATATGGTAACAATCAATAGATATAACCCCTATAACCAGAAGCTATTTAGGGCCCTCAATCATTTTTAAGATTGTAAAAGTGTTCTCAATGATTCTGAGACCAAAAATATTTGAGAACCACTAGGCTAAGGTAATCCTTTCCTCTTTTGAATATCTCTAATTGTTAGGAAGCTTCCCTTACATCATGCTTAAATCAACTCTTCTGCAACTTCTACACATCACACCTAGTTCTGTTCTCTAGGCTTAAACACAAGAAGTGTAATCTGACTTCCAGAAGATATCTCTTCCAATACTTGAAGACAACTATCACATCTAAACCCTAACCCTGACTCCCATGCCCTGTCAAACTCCCAACAATTTTTCTCTTCTACAGGTTAAACATTGCCAGTTCCTTCAACCAATTGTCATATGATTACATTCTGCAGTTTACCATCCTTCTCACCATTTTCTGGATGCTCTCCAGTTTACTTAAATAATTTCTCAAATATGGCTTCCAGAACTAAATATAACTCTCCACATGTGGTCTGTTCAGGTCAAAGTACACAAGGGCTATCATTTCTCTCTTTGTGTATGCCATTCTTCTTTTATTACAGCCTAAGTCAACATCAGCTTTGGTGGTTTCCATGTTACACTACTGACTTTCTTTGAGTGCGTAGTGAAATTCCCAGATCTGATATTTAAATGTTTCTCTCTGCCATGTTGCATTTGCAAAATTGTTCAATTAAACCAATGTCATGCCACTTGTTAGTTTTGTGTCTTCTACAAATCTGAACGACATTCTATCTCTGTCTTTATCTAAGAAGCACAGGGCCTAGCACGATGAGAAGTACACTGGGTTTGAGATCAGGAAGAAATACATTCAAATCCTGCTACAGACAATTACTCTGTGACCCATATTGTTACTTAAATTTTCTGACCTTGGCTTTTTTATCTGTAAAATTAAGAGTTGGTGGCCTCTGAAGTCTATTCCAACTATAAATCTCTGATGCTATGACTCCTGGTACTATGATTTAGTCCACTAAGGACATCTTCCAAACTTCCATGAAAATTAATGATGATTTGGGGGAAAGGAGTTACTATATATTGGGATTTTTTTTTACAGATTCCTGCTTTGTGTGCTTAATGACCTTCATAAGTGCAGAATGCCTTAATGTGAAGCTTTATACTTCCCAGTACTGGACAAGGCCAATTTCCCCATGCATCAAACCTCAGAATTTGGCTTAGGGGAGCAAATGGCTAAAGGCATGTGTATGGATTACAAAAATGATTGGGTCCTTGTGAAATATTAGGCTGCTTTACATAATGTCTTATCACAGCAGCCAATTCATGCCTTCCATTTCAGTATTACAAATAGCTAAGCCAGAGGATCATAGAAGTGTAAGGGACATCAGAGGTTATTTAGTAGAACCATCTCATTTTATAGATGAGCAGTCTCAAATGCAGGTAAGCTAAGTGACTTGCCCAAAGTTACATGATAATAAGCATCAGAAACAGGACTTGAACTTAGTTACTCTAGAATTATTTTTGTTGCGACTCACTACTATTAATTCTTAAATTTCTTGTACCCTGTCCTCCTTGGAAGATGACTTTGTTTGTGTGACTGTGATCTTCCTTGTATAAGAAATGGCAAGATTTCTTGTCCCCTTCTCCCTGATATTACTTCTAACAGCTAGTACTCAAATAGAGGTATGAGACATAATTGCCAGCTAATATAAAGAGTGTCCCAAAAGTATTAGGGCAGTTTGAAGCTTTAATAGCTAACACTGTGGGATCACTCTGTATAGCTACATTTTATTTTAAGTAAAATTCCTTATTAAAAGCAAAAATTTATTGGTTAATGAACAAATAGTTCAAAATGACCTTTTTCTCACAAAATCCCTGCTTCTTATTGGTTTCTTCCTCACTTCTGAGGAACTATTTCGCTTAAGGACTTCTGTATCATAGAACAAGTAACAGATCTGCCAACTTAATTTTCAAAAGTAAGAATAGGGACATTTGCACTATAAAGAAAATAAACATGAACCCTTGAATACCTTTTACAGATGATGGAGTGAATAGGAGAACAGCATAGCTTTCCCTTACAACTACTCTGGATGATGATTTTTTTTAAAGGACAAGGCCAGACAGTGATCCAAAAATTCAAGGATAAAATATATTATGTGCATTTTTCTAGGCTGGAGACACAGCAAGATACATCCAGAATCCAGTGGACAAAAGGGAAAATGTCCAGCCAGTAAAGCAAAGCCTGAAAATGACAGAAAAGGAAAATTAGAAATCCAGGAGAGGATCTGGGAAAACTGGGACACTAATGCACTGTTAGTGTTGTGAACTGATCCAACCATTCTGGAGAGCATTGTGTAGCTATGCCCAAAGGACTATAAAACTGTGCATACCTTTTGATCCAGCAATACCACTACCATTATTTATCATCAGTATTTTCCTTGGTTTATTCATTTTTCTGGCCCTATTTCCCAAACGTGGTTCTTATGTCAGAGAATGAAAGAAAGAAAGAAAGAAAGAAAGAAAGAAAGAAAGAAAGAAAGAAAGAAAGAAAGAAAGAAA